>NC_089581.1:69584447-69932687 GCF_019320115.1 Miscanthus floridulus
TCATCCAACAAACATGATTCTTAACTTTATAGAAATCTAATTAAGTTACTTATAACTTTGTTATTAGTATCTTAAGATGATTCTACAGCTAACTAGGTTAAACAACCCAATGAAGACATCTCTGTCCAGATTTGGAGAGAACTTGCCATTGCACTTTGAATAGCAATAACTAGAGTTTTAGACCACCAAAAGTAGTAATCTTAGATATTTTAAAAAGCTTAGGAAAAGCACTACAACTATCATATTATCACCAATACATGATTCCATGTTTAAATAAGTCAAACAATACAATCATTTAGATCTATTTAGAGGACATGCAAAAGCTGACAGCAAAATTGTAAAATCTACAACTCCTAAACCAGCAAGCCTAAAATCATGAAATTTTAGTACAAGCAAGATAAGGAAATTATATACAGCTTTTGTATTCAACATATCTATAGAAAACATCATTTACATCACGAAAATATCACCACCACAGAAACTATACATGCAGCCATTTTCAGCACATAAGCATAAATGGATTTTCACTTAATTCTATAACAAGGTGACATAAAAGCACATCCAACACATAGCTCTAAGCCATCATGAGAAACCCATAAAACCTCATCTCAAACCAACACACGACATTAGCATCACAAGAACCATGTATAAACATCTAATAAGAAAAGCACATGCTCCTTCAAAGTTTAATTAACTTGCAACTAATAAAAAGGTGATGCTGCAAACATTCTAATTTGGAGCCTAGGTTTTTATGAGAGATATATGATAACAAAACATGACTACTGTACAAATTTTACATGCTCAAGTTTTATAAAATGATTATTACATGCAAAACAAGTTTTAATTGCAAATAAGCATGTGAGAGCAAGACAAATCTAAACCTCCACATTTTCTGTAAACACATGACCAAATTAGGTTTGCTTAGGTTACCACCACACCATGTAAAGGCAATGGAACAACATTTTCCATTTTTTACACCTTTATTCTATTTATCAAGCATTTACAACTACTTATCAAGCACCTAGCAAGATAAACTAATAACAAAGGAATACATGCACCAAAAATCATGAAATTTTAACCAGAGATCATGCATCACATATATATCCTAAAATTAAATTTTCATGCCATTTGGAGCAGTACAACTTTAGGTATGAGAATAACAAGCAAAATGAGCTAAAATTGCCTATTTAAGAAGAGTAAGTCAAAACATTATAAAAACAGTACACAATTAGCATGTTAATATTTTTATTAGCTAGATCATGTAATCACAAGATTAACACAATAGGAATTACCATTTTTGTACTTCTATAACTCAAGATATGCATCTATCCAACTTAAAACCATTTTAAAAGTAGTTTACAAGAATAAATAAAAACAACATAAAATTTGTACTACCACATATCATATTATGACTCTAATACATAGATATACTTTCAAGGATTCCAAAAAATCTTTATTTGCTATTTTATGATTTTTCTACGATTTATTATGATTTTCCAAATTTTAGCTAAATTAAAAGAAATAAAGGAGAAACACATTTGCATCGGAGACCCTGAACTTTCCTCAAATACCGATTCCAGCCAACAGGTCCTTCTAGGCATTATTCATATGAGTCACAGACCTTGCAGATAGGCCCTTCCCTTTCTTTGAATTCTTGCTCAAGGTCCTTCTATCGAAGAACAGAGCAGAGCTGGTGACCATGGCTTCGAGATTCCACTCAATGGAAAGGCTGACGGCGGCGAGGAAGGGGGCGGCCAGGCTCTAGCCATGGCTAGCCATGGCCACACCTGGCCCTGGCTAGCTATAGGCAGCAGCTGCTCGGCCACGGTAGTAGGTGGTGACGACGGACATGGCTTTGGCGGTGGCTATGAGCATTAGCGCGGTCGCTAAGGCAGTGCGGGACGAGGGAGGAGGTGACTAAGGAGCCAGTAGTGGCCTTAACTAGGTGTGGCTGCATTAGGGTGGCCAGCGGTGAGAGGAACAAGCAGGGTCGGCGAGGTCTGCTCGACTGAACCGTCTAGTGGTGAGACCAAGAGAAAGAGAGAGGGAGAGCGGGTGAACCAAAGAGAGCTGAGGGTGGTAGGTCTCCATTTTCCCGAGCAGGGGGGCATGGCTGCATGAGGGTGGCCTACGCACGGTTGGACGATGGTGCTACTTCCTACCAATCCAAATAGTCAAGGTATCAACTAAAACTGCCAACATTACCATCTTCTATCTAACGATCTGGTTGTCCTGTGATCATGATGCAAGAGGCAAAGTTGTAGATCTTTGTGAGGTGAACAACATTGATTTAAGGATCAAGAGCTAACTCGTCCTAGATTTGGAGATACAAATCTTCAAAGGAGGATACCCAAAAATCAAACTCTAAATTTTGGCTATAGGCCGACTGAAACGACATTCTTCTCCCTCTTCTAACTCTTAATCCATTTAGTTATGGCACAAGCTGTAGTAACCAAAGCTGTAGAGCTACACGAGATCAACAACTTTGCTTAAAGGATCTTGGGCTAGTTTGGCATGGTTATGAAGAAACAAGCCTCCAAAGTAGGGTATACGAAACTAAAAACTGAATTCAGTTAAGGGCTGAATTCAAGAAACTTTTTGCTATTTTTGTAATAACTTTTGAAAGTCCAAACGTGCTCCAAAAGTGATGAGTCTTATTTTGTTGTTTTCTTCATGAAGTGTACTTCAACTCATATTAAGGAATCCAATTGAGTTGTCACACAATTCTAGAAGATAAAAATTCACAAACATATCAACTCGCTGCTATCGATCAGGGATAGAAAAAATCCTAGAGGGACCAAAATAGCACTGTATCCCAACTTGAGGCCACTATTTGAGCCACTTCAGAGTTGAATCAGGGCTTGGTCCAAAAGTAAAGTTTGTTGTACTCCACTTCAACTTCAATGCAGCATCACGATAAACCCTAAATTAGAGTTTTACACCGATTGAGGCATTTTCTTGGCATTTGCTCAACATGAACCCACCATGACTTTTGTTGTAGAGTTCAATTAGAGTCATTTGGGTAAGGTAGCAAGGTTTGGTTGACATTCCATATTCCCATTCACCTAATGAAGCAATTTAAGAAAGGTTATAACTTATCATTTCATGTGACTTTTTGATTCCAAACTTCATAAAACTGTTCCAAAGTTCACTATAGATGCATGTTGATGTAATGTACATGAAACAAGCATGTTTTAACATTACTCATGCATAATCTTAACAAGGGTCCATGTGTAAGCAATGGTGTGTTGTCCAAATTTAAGTTGGGCTCATTTTCATAGATTTGACCTCAACACCTTCATCACCATTTCAGAGATAAGGAACTAAAGCTCCTGATTATTTCTTGATCTGTCATGTTTGAGAACAAACCCACTGCCTAGCAAGTGGCTAACACCCGGGGTTTTACAACCCTCTCCCCTTATGAGAATCTCACCCCAAGATTCGGTGCAAAAGACTTTTAAGGGAAGGGAAGCTTGTCATCCAATTTTCAACGTCTACGATAGCATTAGGTTACTTAGCTCTGAGCATCAGAGAGGCTAATTTGGTCAAGACACTCTTTGATACTTGTTCTTTGTAGTAAATTTTTTTGTCTGTAGAATTTCCTTCATTGATTCCCATCAAGCATTATTACTTTGGGAGGAATCCAGGGCAACACTGTTCTAAGTACTTGTTCTTTGTGTACGAAGGTGGTTTAGAGCATAATGAACTACTCGCATCCTCTACCTCTCTAGTGGGCATAGCATGTACAACTTTCTATAAGGGATAAGATCATAGATGGGGTAAACATCTTCTGAGGCGGTGAAAAACAGACTAATCCAACAGGCCATGCCTATGCCAGTCGTAACTATCCAATCACTCAAATGCCAATTGATGAAAAACTACATAATGTTCCATGTGTGCTATTCTCTTTCTCTAATGATAACACGGTATTATCTGAGTCTATTGAGAGAGCGGTGAATGTGATAGCTGACTCTGTTGGCTCAACGTTTTCGACGATCATTATTTAAGGGGATCCTCATATCCAAGCGGCAACAATTATCTGGGTTGAATCTGATGCAACCTCTTGGGTAAAAACACATGGAAGGTACCAAAGGACAAGTCTGCCTTGGAAATACTTGCTAAAGAAGGATGATAGCGAGGCCTGGAGGACAACAAAGGTCACAAGTATTCACTAACTGGAGAAACAATACACTACCAAGATTGAGTACAATTTTCCTTCATGGTGTTATTGCATAGTAAGTTGGGTTGACTTGCACTGTAGCAAAACTAGTCTTGTTGGACTACTTTTGACATTGAAGCTTCCTTTCTAATGTCAATCAACAACTCAAAATCATAATCTAAAATATGTTGTTTGACACTTTTCAAATTGTTTTTGACTCGCAAAGGCACAAATTGACTTGTAGAACACCTTGACTGCTCAAGCATTGTTGATATGAGAGGGCAATAGCAAGGCACAAAGGGGTATAAGGAGTCTTCTCTAGGGCATCTAAAGGATTATCTAACGGCAAAACATTGACCATGTTGCTAATCTTGGCATCAATCACAAACATAACCTTGTAACATGAGCGCTGATAGTAGTCAACAGAGAAATCACAGATTCTGTACACCTTGGTTTTCAGTTCATATCTCACAAACTAAAGGTCCATTCTACATGAATTTTGGTAGGCATGTATACCCACGAGTCCTCTCACAACAGACCAAAATTTAGCTCAAACGGATACTGTTTGACTATCGAAATGAGTCATCTACCAAAACTGCTCTATTCTGAAATTTTAGTGACCCGAACTGATAAAACATCTCTCAAATCCGATGCTTTACTCAACCAATCCTCAAACCAACTTAAGACATCGAAGTACCCTAAGCGAGGAATGAGCTTGCCAAGTCTTGTGGCAATCCAACCATGTTTGAGCTTCTAATCACCGGCTTAAAGATAACTTGGTGCCATGAAATTTGGACATAATTCCCGTTCTTCTTTTTCTTTGCATCACCCATTGTGGAGTGTGTTCCGCACTCTCTAACTCTTCGTACAGAAGCAATAGTAGCTTTCTCACTAAAGATGGAGGCTAGGGTTTTTCCTTACATGCCTCTTAGGAAACAACCTCAACCGTTGATTTAGACACCAACTCGACGATACACAAGCACTAGACTTGTGGGCTGTTTTTGTAGGGCACAATGCATACTACATGTAGAGGGGCAGTCTGGCAAAGATAAGGGGCCGTTTCTAACTACCCTTCTATGCTTCATCCAATAGAGTCCTGAACAAATCCTTTGATAACACCATATACATAATGATGCTGACCAAAACTAGGGACGTGCTTTCTCTAGCTCTTTACTTAGCTGATACAACATTTTGCACTATCTATGTGATGGTTCAATATGGAATTGACTTGAGGACATAGGGCCCAGAGAAGAAAGTAGTGCTAGCATCGCTGACCGGCTTTGCTGTTTCTTTGCTTAACATTGTTTTGTGGGACATAGCCTTCATAGTTACCAAAGAGTTATCACCTAGTTGTAGCTTAATTTTCCTATTGGTAATTAATCAGTTGTCCCTCAACACTTAAAAAGCTCCAAAACTTCCTTATTGATGGCAACAATCGTAGTGGATGCACAAACAGACAGTCAATATCAAAGTTAGCAAAAAAAGGTCACACCAAAGAAGGTCGGTTGATCATCTTGCACATAAAGGTAAAGGCTTGGATAGAAAGCTCATGAGCAGTAGGTGACCTATTACAGGACATAATGTCCTGGCCCATATATCATCCGACTGATAACTTGTCCAACTTTAAGTGTTGTGTACCTGCCTGATCCAATGGGGATGACACAAGTTGCTCACTAGATGACCGAAGACATTATAGGGACAATCAAGTAGAGTCACTTGTCTACCACCTCTTGTAGTCTGCTATTGTTTATGTCGGTGATGTGTTCTTCTAGGTTATCCTTTTTGCAACTTTAGAAGGAAACTCTACTACTTTTGGTCCGATATATGGATCATCCGATAGGATATGGAGAGATAACCAAGGAAAAGCTCATGAGGAGACAACTCATCGGTGTAGTTCCATAATGGGTCATGACTAGAAACCTCTATACCAGCACATGCCGAACAGCACAACCTTGTGTCGACCACCACAGGAGGCTCTCGGTTTTGTCACAACACCATAGATTGCTAATCGTGGCACCATTACTGAACCTACAACCCACAAGAGTTCTCACATGGCATAAATTAGGGTTGCATAGGAGCACGCACCATGTGAAGGAGGTATAGCAAGCAAAGGTGGTCACAAGGTTAGGAGTCAATAAGGGGTGGTATAAAGTAACGACATGGCACATGAGAAACATAAATTAACTAATGAAGACAACTGAGCATGAGACTCTGGCGTAAATTTTCCACACATGCCTTGTTTTTACCAAGGAGATTACTAGATAAAAGAGTAATATGAGATGCAGTCTTGTTGGGCAACAATATGAGATCAAGACTGATAAACATTCCGAGACTTGAGAGAGTTGGAGATTAAACAAGTGAGATTTGATAGACAGAGCCGATACACTACTCAAAGATTCAGTTGATAAAGCAACAAAATGATTTGCAAGGAAAGGACTCCGAGGTTTGGGCAACGAGAGGTTAGCGTTGCACCAGATCACCTTTAGGATAAGGGCAGAGATGTTCGACAAGCATTTTTGGGTAGGGTCTTCACACATAGGAGTGAGACAACCACGACACATGCAAGCATTTAAGGGAACTAAGCTTGGGCTCACGAGTCAAGCAAAGGCCTATATACACAAACATTCAAGGGCTAACAATCACACACACACAGGCTCAAGCTCCTAAGCAAAGTGAATCTACTTGGGGACAACCATGAGATTAAACATAACTTGGGTGCTGTTCCAGGATAAGGCTGTTCACACTCACATGCTTACTAAGGACAAAAAGGGTGACAACTATGGTACCACCTAGATCACAACACATTCACACATACATCATGGTAATACCTACAAAGCAAGCAACCACACGTCTAAAGAATTAATGTGAAGATAACTTGAGAGGAAGAACCTGACATTATATTTAAAAGAAAAGCATGTGCAGGCTTCTAACAATGTATCACTACCAGCTTTAGTTTTCAAAAGGGTGAACTTTTAATTCTTGAAAGCCATGGGGTCTTAAGGACTGTTCCTGTCACAATCAATAACTCTAGGATATGTTTAGATTTTCATATTTTTGACATCTCAGAGATTCCTCTTTTGATTGGTAGACCAATCATGAGACTTCTATAGGAAAAACCACTATGAGGTCATTTAGACTTTAAGGTTGGGAATTCCACTGTTACCATTCCTCTTGCCCATTCAACTAACATGATGGTGGAACCCAAACCTGAACAAGACTCCATTGAGGAAGTTTTAATGGCATCTCTAGAAGAGATGGCTCAACCAGTCCTTGATGATGAACACTTTGTTCATGAAGAGGAAGAACTAGCAGAGTCCATTGAGGTCGACAAAAATGAGCAGCCATTACCTCCTTCAATTGAGCTAAAACATCTTCCTCTTGGCCTAAAATATGTCTTTCTTCACAATAAATGGGAAACCCCAGTGATTATCAGTGACAAGCTCTCCGAAGATGAAACACAAAAGCTTGTCACTATTGTTGAAAGACATAGATCCATTATAGGCTACTCACTCCAAGATCTCAAGGGCATTAGCCCCACTCTTTGTACTCATCGCATCCCTATCAAGCCTGATTGCACAGCTTCAAGGGAGCCACAACGAAGACTTAACAACGCTATGCGAGAAGTTGTTAAGAAAGAGGTCCTTAAACTCCTGCATGCTAGGAAGGAATTGTGCTAGGATACAAGGTGTCCGAACGTGGGATAGCTGTGGATAGAGCAAAAGTTGAAGTTATTGAACAACTTCCACCCCCCATGAATGTGAAAGGAATTCGTAGCTTTCTGGGACATGCAGGGTTTTACAGGCATTTTATTAAAAACTTTTCTCAAATTGCTAGACCCCTAACTAGTCTACTAGCTAAGGATGCACCTTTCATTTTTAATGATGAGTGCCATGAAGCCTTTCAAATCCTTAAAAAGGCACTCATCTCAGCTCCAATTATTCAACCACCTGATTGGAAGCTTCCTTTTGAGATCATGTGTGATGCTAGTGACTTTGTGGTTGGAGCCGTTTTAGGCCAAACCAAGGATAAGAAGCATTATGCCATATCCTATGCTAGCAAAACCTTGGTTGGACCTCAGCTCAACTATGCTACCACTGAAAAAGAGTTGTTGGCTGTTGTCTTTGCTATAGACAAGTTTAGATCTTACTTAGTGGGGGCAAAGGTAATCATTTATACAGATCATGATGCTCTCAAGTACCTCCTCACTAAGAAAGATGGTAAGCCTTGGCTAATTCGATGGACCCTCCTACTCTAAGAGTTTGACATAGAAATAAGATATAAAAAGGGAGTAAAAAACTCGGTAGCCGACCACTTGTCTAGACTTCAGTTTAAGGAAACACATGAGTTACCCATCAATGACTACCTAAGGGATGACACCCTACTCGAGATAACAGACTCCAATCCATGGTATGCAAACATTGTGAACTTTATAGTGGCAGGCTATGTCCCACCTGGTGAGAACAAAAGAAAGTTGATCCATGAGAGCAGTTTTCACCTTTGGGATGAGCCATATCTATTCTAAGTTTGCGCTGATGGATTGTTGAGGAGATGTGTTACTATGGATGAGGCTACCAAGATTGTGGAGAGATTTCATGCCTCACCATATGGAGGACATTATGGAGCATTCCAAACACATGCCAAGATCTGGCAAAGTGGCTTTTTCTAGCCATCGATGTATGAAGGTACAAGGGAGTTTGTTAGGAGATGCCATCGATGCCAGAAACAAGGGAACATCAACTTGTGAGATGCGATGCCTCTCATGAATAATCTTCAAGTGGAACTCTTTGATGTATGGGGGATTGATTTCATGGGGCCGTTCCCCAAGTCCAAGAACTATGAGTACATTTTGGTGGCTGTGGACTATGTGTCCAAATGGGTAGAAGCAATACCATGTTGAATTGCCGATTCAAAACATGCCAAGAGAATGTTCCACAAAGTCATATTTCCTCGCTTTAGTACGCCCCAAATGGTCATAAGAGATGAAGGATCCCATTTCATAGATAAAGTCTTCCAGAAATACCTAGCAGAACATGGAGTTCATCATAACATTGCAACGCCATACCATCCCCAAACTAGCGGTAAGGCAAAAATATCTAACAAGCAAATCAAGAATATTCTGCAAAAGACCATTGATGAAATGGGTAAGGGATGGAAGGATAAACTCCCTGATGCACTTTGGGCTTACCGAATTGCATATAAGACACCGATTGGCATGTCACCTTATCAACTTGTCTATGGAAAAACATGCCATTTGTCTGTTGAATTGAAATTCAGGGCCCATTGGGCAATCAAGAAATGGAACATGGATCTCCACCTAGCTGGCAAGAATCGTCAAATGTAATTATCTGAGCTTGAAGAATGGAGAGAAAAGGCTTATCACAACTCCAAGATTTACAAACAAAGAACAAAAAGATGGCACGATAAGAGAATCAAGCACAAGGAGTTCAAGCCTAGCGGCAAAGTTCTACTATTCAATTCAAGAGTAAAGCTATTTGGACATGGGAAACTACGAAGTAAGTGGGATGGACGTTACAAAGTCATCGACACTTCAACTCATGGGGCCATTACCATCCAAGATGATACAGGTAACACCTTTAAGGTAAATGGCCAATGTTTGAAGGTTTATTTTGAGCCAAAGTTAATATGGTTGAGGAACTTGTGATTGAGTTCATAGAATTCTCACATTAAAGCTCATTCAATCTTTGACATAAAATTGGACTCTTTCCTTAGTATAAAATTTTGGAAATTTAAATTTTCTCTTCATTT
Organism: Miscanthus floridulus; assembly: GCF_019320115.1. Lineage (NCBI taxonomy): Eukaryota > Viridiplantae > Streptophyta > Magnoliopsida > Poales > Poaceae > Miscanthus > Miscanthus floridulus. Next base: position 69,594,373 of record NC_089581.1, read on the forward strand.
GATTTCAGTTACATTTTGTAGTTGAATAAATGTTGACTCTCTAGTGTCTCTCACTAGAAGAGTCTCTTTTGTTTTCACCGTTTCTGTCTATGAATAAAAGCCAGGTATAGTTTTGAAGAAGTGTGGGGGTCGTGCCAACTCCCATTGTGAACAAAAGATTGAAGCACATCATGAACTGGTGAAGGAGCCTGCATACAACTTCTAGAATTCGGTTTGATTCTCTTTCACTTTGTTCATATGCTTACTCTCTGCTTTGCACTTGTTTAAACATGCAAATTAAAAAAACCCCAAGTTTCACACTTAAAGTTAAAACTTTGAAAGTGAATATGAATATAGCTCTTTCAGATTGGCATGTATAATGTTTATTCCTTACATATACTTGGTGCTTGTGGGAAAAATATCATATAGGAAAATCATATTGACTAAGTTGTTGTGGAGTGTGATATAGTTCTGGCTTTGAAATCCTACCTGTTCGATTCAAAGTACTTGGAGAATTTGTTTTTGATAAAATATTATAAAACCATAGTATCACATTGGTGATAAATTCCTACTAGAGCCATATACGTACTTGTAGGATACAAACCTTCCACATGTTGCTTCCTTTGTGTTGAGTTTTGTCAAGTCTTATTGACCCTTGTTGAGAGATTTATCATGCTCCCAAGATCAAGAACACGTACATGCCACATATATGTGCTGCTTCTACACTGGAAGTACCAAAACATGCTTTTCGTCCATCTTAAAATGTTTGACTCCCACACTAGGGGTGAAGACAAAAATATGTTTGATAGGTTTATCCACCAAATAAATGCTCCACGTTCTTGTGAATATCTCTCTTGAAAAGGTTTGTTGCAGAAAGAGACATGGGGCTATGCAAAAGAAAAAGTAAAAAAAAGAAAGAAAAAAGAAGAAGTTGAAAAAATGGACACAAAGATGTCCAGAGTATTGAAAACAATGGGTACAAAGATGCCCGCCATAAAAAAAGAAAAAGAGATAGCCCCTGCTCTTGCAAATATTTCAAGTTTCAACAATAGAGATATGTTTTCAAGGAGCAAAGTATAATTAGGTTAGCCTCCAAATATTCCACACACATGCACATCTTGATCTAAGAGGATGACATTCCCTCCTTGGATCCAAGATTTGACTTTTACAATATATGCAAGGTAAGTATGCTACATATTTTACCCCTGCCTGAACTCCACATATGCTTTTAGAAGTAGGATGATACAAAAGAAGGCAATGCTCATTTGTGCCTTGGTAAGGAATCATACACCATTGAGTGATTCGAGAGTACCATTTGAGGAGTATAAAGTGAACTATGCCTTTCTTGTAAAAATTTTAAAAACTCCAAGTTACTGAGATGACAATTTGGGAAGATGACTTCGTTTCGAGAGCTGTTCCACTTTTCAACCGCCCAAGGAGATATGTTTTCGAATAATCCGTATGCTAGTTCGATTCTTGAATAGTTATGTTTATGTTTACTTTATTCTTACCTTTACTCGGGGACGAGCAAAGAACTAGTGTGGGGGAGCTTGTTGACGGTTGTTAATGTCAATCATAAACCATTAGTATACTCTACATACACACTTAATTCCATCACCAAACAAAGGTATATGATTTTAAACTCATGAATTCCACAAGTTTTGGTGAATTTATGAATGCAAGAAGATTTATCTAGAAAACAGCTCCTAGGACCACCATCATACACTCCAAATAGGCAAACCGACATCAAGTGATTCAACTCGTGAAACTGGCAAAAGTTGACTCAAGATAGAGCCCAGGACCCACCACCCAAAGGGGAGGCCCACCTACCACTATAGCAGGCTGGTTGGCCCATTACGGAGGCCCCTCGCCCTCCGCCGCCTCGTACGCCTTCCTAAGATCTAGACCCTTGATTTTAAGGTGGTTTTAGGTCAGTTTATCCAACGGTGATCGAGGGAGTTGATAGGATCGATGACGTGGAGATTCCTTGCCCCCTACTCCACCTTGGCCTATATATGGGTGCCTAGACCCCTTCCAGGAGGCACACATCTACATACCCTATGCTCTAGAGCTTCATAATTTCATACCCCTTGTAGTAGTGTCTCTCTAGATGATTTCCATCTAGTTGTAATATAGAAAATATGGAGAGAGAAGAGGACAGAGCTAAGGAGGAGACAAATCGATTGGATCTTCCTTGATTTTGTACTTCTATAGATTTGATTCATCCTTGAGTAATCTCTAGGTTCTTCAAATACTATTCCTAAATTCTCTATTTACTTAATTTTAGTATTTACTTTAAGTTATTTATTGGATTCCCGTTCACATCGAGTGCTTTAGTCTTGGCAAAACTAGAGTAGTAATCAATAGATTAGGTGTGGTGCTTAGTCTTGCAATTAACTAGAATTGCAACCATCCCTATGGATAGTTGTGGTAGCCCTAGGTGGTGACAGCCTTGACGGCCGATGTAGTCCACCACGTTTGGGTTGGTGTTTGCAAGACCGTAGTCTAAACTTCCTAGCCCCTTTCTCATCTCAGTCTAAGGCTAGTTGTCAGGGACCAATACTAGGGTACCCAAAGAGGTGGAGCTAATAATCATCAACATTGATTCATCCGAGCAGTCAAGAGCATGACTATAGCTCCAATCGACCCCCGGACATGCAAGCTCTGCCTTGCCTGACCCTAGGCCATAGGTTCCGCCTTGCCTGACCCTAAGGCCATAGGCTTCGCCTCTGCCTAACCCTTGGCTCCATGCTCCTCCTCAACCAGCCTCTAGGGGAGGGCTCTACCTCGCCCGACCCTGAGGCTGCGGGCTCCGCCTCACCTGACCCTTGGGTTTGCGCTCTGCCTTGCCCAACCACAAGGCCACGGGCTCTACCTCACCCAACCCTTGGGTTTGCGCTCTGCCTCATCCAACCCCAAGGCCATGGGTTCTGCCTCACCCGGTCTCTAGGGGAGGGCTCCACCTTGCCCGACCCTGAGGTTGTGGGCTCCGCCTCGCTTGACCCCAAGGCCACGGGCTCCGTCTCATCTGATAGAGACCCATACCACTGCCAACCACTCTAGGTCCAAGTGTATGGGTCTAGGTCAAAACTCTGACACCAAGGAAGAGATCGGCACACCCCGATGTAACCCGCAGCCATGACAGGCCATACCTAAGGATTCACATCAAGAACACCGTTGGGTGTACCAGTACTGTTCTGCCTAACCCTCGTACGGACACTGACAGGCAAGTCGGTTCACCACGACGTCCGCCAGGATGGAGCAGAGCGCCATGACTGGCAGATGACGCCTGCGCATGGCGCCAGTGATGAACAAGACCATGATGTGGTGTCATCCCTGTTGACATCTACTATGTTGGCAGGACCCACATGAAGGATAAGAAGGACCCAGCGGTCCTAAAGGTGGTCCTCTCCCTCTCGTTTCTTCTCTTTTCCTCCGCTATAACCCATGCTTTCCCTTAGTCTATAAAAGCGAAATCAGGGCATCCCATGGAGGGAGACGGGCATCAGATCAATCCAGGCTAGACCCAATCAAACCATCATGAACCCATTGAACCTCGAACCGATCAAAACACAACATAAGCACACGACCGAGTAGCAACCTAGCTCTCGGCACCCGTTCACTCTTTCCACCAGAGACTTGGGACCTATCCCTCTCTTGCCTATTTGTAACCCCTACAACAATTTTTTTGTGCTAGTAACATAGGCACTAGCGACGAACTGGACGTAGGGACATTCTACCTGAATCAGTATAAACCTCGTGTCCTCTAAGCACACTATCCGAGCTAGACGCAAAATACTAGAAATTTACTCATTGGTGGTAACTCAAAACACCGACAGTTGGTGCGACAGGTTGGGGTCTTTTGCATGTCTTGACATCCACACCAGGCCTCAGATGGCTATTCACAACATCAGCTGGGTCCCGGGCGCGCACGTGCGCTTCAGGGACTTGAACTTCATCGTCACAATAGAGGGAGAGTTGGCGTAGGCTCCCACCACCACCCAACATCACCACTCTGCCGGCCTCGACATGATCGTAGAGGTGCTTGAGGAGCTACAGCTACACGCACTGAAGGCCTACATCCCTAGGAGCGACCAACTCCTTGGCTTTGACTACGGGAGGTTAGAGCGCCAGCTCGGTGCCTTCCTAGGACCCCAACCATCCTAGGAGGACCTGTGCCACCTCAAATTCTCATTCACCAATGTCATGGCATAACTTGCTGGAGGAGAGACGCTCTCTCCGAAATACATCATCCAGAGTGCCCTAATAGTGCTCCCGTCCGGTCTCCGCAACGCTGCAGAGACCATTGGCCACCTTGTGGTGCGATGCATGCCTCCATCCCCCATAAACGACAAGTTCGTGGGGATGATTGAATATGTTGTGGAGTCTTTCCATGACCTCCTCGTGGGAGAAATAGAGTCGCCCTCCACCTCTGACTCCAGCAGGGGGAGCTATCATCCCTCTCATGAATGTTTCATGGCAGGAACCCCCAAGGGACATGTTGAAAGCATCCATGAGGAAGAGGCTACCCCGATGAATGACCTTGATGATGAGGTCAAGGGGGATGTAGGGGCCCCACCTCGCCTACAGGTGGAGTAGTTGAAGGCTCGACACCAAGAGCTTGAGGAAGCATGACTCTAGCTCGAGCAGGAACATGCGGAGCTCGATCAAGAGATCAAGAGCCATGGAGGCAGTGGGTGCGCATGCCATGGCCCATGACATGAACCAGAGGATCATCGAGGATGATGAAGCCCTCCCACACTTCACCCGAGTGAGCCAAAACATCACTGCTATGGTGGCCTTGCTCTGGTGGCTTCTAGGGCCTACAACGCCCAAAGACTGTTGGGCCCATCATGAGATTCGCACACTACTTGAGCGTGCGGTGCACAGTAGGCTAAGAGCTCGTTGTCTCGATGACAAGAGCTCAATGCCAGCCAGTGCATGCTCTCGGAATGACCCTACAAGGATGCATCAGTCCACTAGGCGCCATAAGGCGGCAGGCTATGCACTATAGTCCCAGTGCATGAGTGTCTTAGCTGCAACCATGACACACGCAACACCCTCGATGCCTGTAGGCGTGCCCATGGTGTTCTGAGGGAGGGATCTAGCCATAGCTACCACCCTCATCGTGGCAGATGCTACGACAGTGGGGAGGACAGAAGCCTGGGCCTCAGCCTACCGAGACCTCAGGCCTTCGGCTGACACATCCTCAACGCCGCCTTTCCACCATAGTACTGTCCGCCGACCAACATCCTGAAGTACTCTAGGGAATCAAACCCTGGACTCTAGCTTAAGGATTATTGGCTTGCTTGCCAAGCTAGTGGAGCAGATAATGACGATTTCATTATCCACAACCTTCCATTGTTCATGGCCGATGCGATGCGAACATGATTGGAGCACCTTCCGCGCAACAGAATCCAAAGTTGGGTGGACCTAAAAGAGATCTTCGTGGGAAACTTCTAGGGTAGATACAAGCGTCCTGGGAACCCATGGGATCTAAAAAACTACCAATAGAAGGCTAGGGAAACCCTTTGTGGGTACATCCGATGCTTCTCCCGACAGTGCAACGAGCTGCCCAACGTCACCGATGCTGACGTCATAGGACCCTTCTTGTCTGGGACCACCTATGAGTCTCTGGTCCACAAGCTAGGACATAAGGGCCCATGAACCGCCAAGGAGCTCCTCAACATCGCCACTAGCCACACCTCAGGCGAGGAGGCGGTTAGAGCGATCTTCGACCATCTCAAGGGCAAGGTGAAGCAGGACAAGGACGCCGGTGAAGGCGCCTCCAACTATCCTAGCAAGAAGAAGAACAAGCAGCAGCATGAAGGCTTGCTCGTGGCCACCACCGACCGTAAGGGGGGTCGAAAGCCCACCGAGGGTACCCTAGACCACTTTGAGAAGCTGCTCGAAGGGCCATGCCCAAACCATGCTTTCCCATCAAGCATCTATACAAGGACTATGGCCTCATGAAGCAGTTCTTGTCTGGAGGCATTAACAAGGGGAGCATGGTAAGGACCCTAGGCCGACCGTGGATGACATCAAGGGGAAGGATGGTAGCTTTCTAACATTGGATGGCTGTCTCATGATCTTTGGAGGGTCGGCAGCTTATGACTCCAAGCACCGCTAGAAGCTCATGTGCCGTGAGGTCTATATGGCCGAGCCTACCACACCTGCCTTCCTCCGATGGTCGAAGTCAGCCATAACTTTTGATTGGACCGACCACCCAGAAAGCATCCCACGACCGAGGAGATATCTGCTCGTGGTTGACCCAATCATCAGCACAAAGCGGCTCACCAAGGTACTGATGGACGGAGGTAGTAGCCTCAACATCATGTATGCTGAGAAGCTTGATGCCATGGGCGTCAACCGATCATGCATCTCATCGACTAGAGCACCTTTCCACGACATTATGCCTGGAAAGCAGGCCATGCCACTTGGGTAGATCGATCTACCCATCACCTTTGGAGATCCATCTAATTATAGGATGGAGACCCTCACCTCCGAGGTGGTTGGGTTCCATGGAACCTACCATGCCATACTAGGACATCCATGCTACGCGAAGTTCATGGCTGTCCCCAACTACACCTACCTAAAGCTAAAGATGCTGGGACCATGTAGGGTCATCACCATCGGCACCTCCTTCTGGCACACCTATGAGTGCGAGGTCGAGTGCTACAAACATGCCATGGCAATCGTAGCCTCCAAGGAGCTTGCAGCCATCAGGAAGGAGGTCACCAAAGAAGGGCCTAACCCCAAGCGGTCGGCTGGGTCTTTCAAGCCTATGGAGGGTGCTAAGGAGGTCCTCATGGACCCTAGCGGCTCCAAAGACAAAGTGGTGAGCATTGGCACCACACTTTCCTCTAAATAGGAAAGCACGCTCGTCGACTTCCTCTGTGCCAACAGAGATATCTTTGCGTGGAAACCCTCGGACATGCCAAGCATTCCGAGAGAAGTCGTCGAGCATGCCTTGAAGATCAGGCTAGGATCCAAGCTAGTGAAGCAGCGCCTACGTTGTTTCAATGAGGGGAAGCGCAAGGCCATCGACGAGGAAATTGTGAAGGTTTTGTCGGCCGGGTTCATCAAGGAAGTATACCACCCCGAGTGGTTAGCCAATCCTGTTCTTGTATGAAAGAAGAGTGGGAAATGGAGAATGTGTGTTGACTACATGGGTCTGAACAAAGCATGTCCAAAGGATCCATTTCCTTTGCCATGCATAGACCAAGTAGTTGACTCAACCTCAGGGTGTGAAACCCTTTGCTTCCTTGATGTGTACTTCGGGTACCATCAAATTGAGAGGAAAGAGTCTGACTAGCTCATGACATCTTTCATCACCCCATTTGGATCGTTCTGCTACATTACAATGCCATTCAGTCTGAAGAATGCTAGGGCTATGTACTAGCATTGTATGCTCAAATGTTTTGGGGGCCTTATCGGGCGAACTATTGAGGCCTATGTGGATGACATCGTGGTCAACTCCAAATAGGCTGGCCAGGTCATAGCTGACCTTGAGCAAACCTTCATAAAACTCTAAGCAAACAGCATTAAGCTCAATCCTAAGAAGTGAGTTTTCAGGGTCCCAAGGGGTTTGTTGCTGGGTTTCATCATCTCCGAGCGTGGCATCGAAGCTAACCCAGAGAAGATCTCGGCCATCACAAGGATGGGCCCAATTTAGAACATAAAGGGGGTACAACGAGTTGCAGGGTGCCTCGCTGTGCTTAGCCACTTCATCTCATGCCTCAGTGAATGTGGTCTCCCCCTATATCAGCTTTTAAAGAAGGCTGACCGTTTCAAATGGACGCCTGAGGCCTAGGAGGCACTTGACGTGGTCAAGTAGCTTCTGACGAAGGCCCCGATCCTGGTTCCTCCAACCGATAGAGTACTGCTTCTGCTCTACATTGTGGCCACCATGCAAGTGGTGAGCGTTGCCCTGGTAGTGGAGTGAGAAGAAGAGAGGCATGCCCTCAAAGTGTAGCGTCTCGTGTACTTCATTAGCGAGGTCTTGTCTGATTCCAAGACCCGCTATCCCCAAATCCAGAAGCCTATACACCATCCTTATCACCAAGAGGAGGCTGCATCACTACTTTGAGTCATATACGGTGATAGTCATGACATCCTTCCCCCTCGACAAGGTTGTCCAAAACCAGGATGCCATAGGAAGAATCATGAAGTGGGCACTCGAGCTGATGGGTCAAGGCATTTCGTATGCCCCTCGAATGGCTATCAAGTTCCAAGTGCTGGCTGATTTCATTATAGAGTGGACCGAGGTCCAAATGCCACCGGTAGGCATCGACCAGGAGTACTGGACGATGTACTTCGATGGATCATTGATGAAGAAAGGCATCGATGCAGGGCTGGTGTTTGTTTTGCTCCTCGGGGTATGCATGAGGTACATGGTTCGCATCCATTTCCCCTCCTCCAACAATGTGGCCGAGTACGAGGCGCTCATCTATGGCCTACACATCACCATCGAGTTGGGTATCTAACGGCTCGATGTTCGGGGCGACTCCTAGCTGGTCATCGACCAAGTCATGAAGGAGTCAAGCTGCCACAACGCCAAGATGGTTGCATATTGTCGAGAAGTCTACCAGCTAGAGGACAAGTTCAATGGTCTTGAGCTCAACCTTGTCTCCAGGCATCTCAATGAGGCGGCCGATGCGCTGGTGAAAGCAGCATCTGGCCAAGAGCCGGTGCTAATTGAAATGACCTGATTTCCGTGAAGGGAAATCTACAGAGTCAAAGTATATTATGACCATTGTAGATCATATTACCCAAATTCTAGTCGAATACCACATCCATATAATGATAATATTAGAGTACAAATAGTGTGGAATTACATAAATTATTACATTACCGCATTGGCGGAATCAAAAGTAGCATTCATTCAGAATAGCTTAAAGATAAGATCACCAAACTCGAGCATAGGAACGAACCCCTCAACCGTCAAACTCCTCAGAGCTATACTCCTCAGCAGAACCTATGTGCCAAAATTTATCAGTACGATTTGTACTGGCCACTTCCACCCTATGAGCATTGCTTTGTGGAAATTGGATGCAAGTTGAATATAATCAAAAGGAACCTATAAGGCTGGGGTTTTCCTATGTTTTAGCATATCAAGTATATAATAATAGTTGGTCAAGTTTTAACACCATTCCCACACACATTCCACCCCATTTCCGTCTAGAGCCAGGTTTTGATCCTAGGATTGATATACCACCATCTCCATATCATCACCATACCATCGCTCAGTCGACAGGCCAACTCCCTCTCGGCACTATCTCATGGCCCGTAGCCCTTGGCTACGACTGACACTCTCTCACGGGGGAAGAAGAGAAGGACTCATCTGGCTATCTAGTTTAAGCGAAACCTAGGAAAGGTCCATAGCTGACAAGTCAGCATATGTATTGATCGATCAACCATACACTCTACAGAGGTTTTACATAACCACAAGATCTGCCTTCTTTGCTGACCATCGTCAACTGGGCTGATTTCGGCCGCTTGCTAGCCTAGGATAATGCCACTCTACCATTTAGCCCTGGTACACCCTAAGTCTAGTCTAGGGTGGCTGAAACTGTGAGTCATGAGCCGAGTCCACAAGGTCTCCATGAAGTCTCAGAAGGGTGTGGGGGAAATCCTCCACACCCTGTACCTCCTTGCACTGTCCGCTATCAACCTAGCAGTAGTGGCAATATCCTACCAAGTAGTCCGGCCATCCCGCACCATATAGGGTGAGTGGTACGTAAGGCTTCCCAGTAAGTCTGAGTACTAGTAAGTCCTTAGAGATGACCAAGCGAGAATGTCTTCATTAGGGTTTTATCGTGCCACCATAGCACCTCCACCCCGAGCTCCTCCCATCATAGGTTCACACCCAGGGCCACCTCATATCACCATTTACCCACCATAGGTATCCATTCCAGGGGTGCCCAGGTAGCACCTCATGGCAAGACTTGCCCCAGGCTCATTGTATACTCCAACTTGGTCGACACAACCCTCACCCTCCACACACCCAAGTCACACACAACACTCTCCCCATAGTCTAGATAACTCTAGTTTCCACCGTGCATCAGTGTAGTACAAGCATAGTAGAAGTAATAAGCAATGAAATTTAGCAGCAAGCGTGTATCTAGCCTAATAGCAGGGTAAGCGAGGGTAAGTTTGTGTCAAGGTAAAGGCCATCAAGTAAGCATACTACCATGCAAGTCCTATCATAGTGTGATTATAACAATAAAGTAAAACAATAGCAGCTCTACATTAGCCATGCATAATAGGTGCTACAAGATTGGGTGGGATGTGGCACCTTCAGTGTAGTCATCTCCGTACTCCTCATGGTACTCTCGGTCCTCGTCCGTCTGGTTCTCCTCCGAGTCTGCAAACGATCGCATTATAGTCGCGTTAGCGACGTCTATAGAATAGCTCAAAAAGCAATGAAAATTCAAAAGAGCCAAATGCACTCAAACATGGGTTTATTGCATAGAGCTCGATTTTAGATGAATTTTGGTCCTAGTCTTGTATTTTTCTGAGTTCGTATGAATTAGTTATGAATTTTTGAAGTTTCAATCATTTCTGAAAATGGGAAAAGGCTGAATTAATATCGTGCTGACACGTGTCACGCTCCTGTTGGTCCACATGGCATGCTGACGTCAGCATGCCATCAGCATGACATCATCATCTCAGTTCTGGTACTGACAGGTGGGGCCAGAGCTACTGACGTCAGCAACTGACGTTATCATGACGTCAGCATGATGTCATCTCGGCTGTTTCATCCTCTGACAAGTGGGTCCCGCATGGTGGTGTCACTGACATGTGGCCCCGGTCAACGGTCAACGTTGACCGGTTAATGGCCAATACAGGCTGGGCCTTGATTGGGCTGGTTGGGCCTAGATTTGGGCCAGGCTTGGCCAGCTACATGGCGCACGTTGGTGCGGCCACATCGTCTTACTGGGCCACTAACAGGCCGTGATCCACGGGCGCAGGTGAGGCGCGGTTCATGGTGAACCCGCCTGCGTTGGTCCATAGACCGCAGAGCCGGTCTATGAAGGACTTGGTCCACTTACTCCTTCCCAGGGTTCGGTTCATGTGCACGATGTGGTCTTGGTTAGAGCTCAGCAGAGCTGCTCAAGACATGGTCGATGTGGTCATGGTCGGAGCTCGGTGGAGCTGCTCGGGACATGGTCGACGTGGTCATGGTCGGAGCTCGGCGAAGCTGCTCGGGACGTGGTTGACGTGGCTCGCCAATGGCTTGGTGTGGCTCGCTTTCATCCTTGGATGGATGGGTACACGGCGAGTCATTGTCACAACGAAGCTACGTCATCGCGGAAGACGTTGATGAAGAGAATTCCCATCAGTAGAATTAATAATATTAAATATACCTTTCCTTTAGTTAACAAGCCAAAATTGGCCTATACATACTGATGAGGACATCACATCTTCAGAGGTACCCGCTGATCCTCCAACCGTCATGCAAGGTCCAATGACCCGGGCTCGAAAGCGACAACTCAATTTAGAGGTTAGCTCATTCTTAAGCGATACTTTTCATACTTTTGAGAATAGATTATTACATAATGATGTTATCTTGCTTAGGAATATTGGAGAGGGTCATGAAGGACTTAGAGGAAGTGGTGGAGGTGATGATGACCACCAAGGACGTCCAACACAAGCCAGAGGCCCAGTCTAACAAGAATTTGAGTCTGCCTCGGCCTCTAGGACCAGTCTGCCTTAAACTGGTCACCCAGGACGCATCCGAACTCTATTTTCGATGATCCACATATGGATGGAAAGCTAATTTGATAAATAAGCCAATCCAAGTGTTTTCACATCAAAACCTCTTCAGAATCAACAGGAATCGTCAAAACAAGTCAGCGTCCAGAATCTGCCAGGGTGCTGCGACACCTTTTGGTCCGTTGGACCGTGTATCATGTTTGGGCCCATTAGGGGGCGCGTCCAGGGTAGGCAACGACCCTAAGACCTTTATAATCATATGCCACTGCCGTCATTAGGTTTTGGGTTTTGCTTAGATTGTTCTGTCAAGAACAGTTTCGCTGTTCATCGGTTTGTGAGACCCCAACTTCGTGAGATAATCTTTCATCTGCAATTTGGTTGTGTTTTTTCTTGTTCTTGCTTGTGTTCTTCATTGCGCAGGCAAGGATTAGCCTTCTTGGCGAGGTCAACCTAGTCCGTGACTTGGTTGATAACCAGAGGAGCTATGGTGCTAAGATTGCAGGGTTCGATCTTTCAATCTGAAGCCGGATCGGTGTGTCATTCTCCACCACAACGATAGTTACCATCACTTGACAGAAGATTGGGATCCCTGTCTCCATTACACACATTGAATGAAAACAACTGTCTACCTAAACAAAGACTGTCGTGACGACGAAATGTAGGAAATGCACCTTTACCGCTCTACTAATGACTCCATGAACAAGGGAACATAAGGAAGATAGTAAGGCATGTTCATATGGAAACACCCTCTTGATCTACAAAAGCGGATGACATGAGCATGGATGAAATGAACCTTTCTGTGGTCCATGTCATATGCAATCAGTGTTCTATCCTTCCCAATAAGGAAAATGAAAGTCCATTCTGGGTGAATTGTAATCACACTATACTTCTCATCACAAAGCTTAGAACCAACTTTAATATTCATGCATCTAAATAGTTCCTCCGTGTCCACAATATGCTTCAAATTCTAGTTATCAGTACCATAGTCTTTAAGTATCCACACTAAATGCCAAGACCTATTGCAAAAATTAGCACAACACACACACACAGGTGACCCTGAGTTTGATGGATGGACATTTTAGCACCACCAGGTTTATGAATTGTCCTCCATGTCTTTCCCTCCATATCCACAACAACTATCACAGAGTACTCAACCATGGGCTTAAAACCAATAAGAAAACACTTCTTAATTTTGAACGTAGAACAATACTACCCTTGCCCCATTTAGATTCCTTAAAGATCCATGCTACAATTTTAGATGAGTAGATCTCCACACCTCTGCACGCACCCTCCACCTCAATAAATTCAATCACATGGAAGTGTGAGGATGTTGGTTCCAAACCTAAGCGAGCCTGACCAACAGAACAAATGCTACACGGCAGTACATGCCATTTGTTTGTCGCCGGATTGCAGACAACATAGCGATGTAATCCATCAGGCCCAGCACATCAGCAAAGGACAAGGCTGCTGCAACAATCTGAGGCTAGGACCTTTTTAAGGGGGAACAACAAGAAGAACAAGGAGGGCCATTCACTGGTGATGCTGGTGAAGTGGCAATTACCCTTCCACCAGCTACCATAGAAGAAGTCGATCACAGTCTGTGAAAGCTTCTTACATTGATAGGATTCAGAGATGATGTGCCTCTAGGAGCAACAGACACACTTGCAGCAGCATAAGGACTGAGTGGGGAGGTAGCTAAAGATGTTGGCAAGCACATCATCTAAGAGGTGGTCCACTATGTTCCTCATGTTGCGAGCCTATTGACGGTCACTAACACCAATTATAAACCATCAACACAACCTGCATTTATACTTAATTTCATCACCAAACATAGGTATAGGGGTTTAAACTAATAAATTCCATGAGTTTTGGTGAATCTATGTTTTCAGTAGGGTTTATCCAAAAAACTATCAAGGGGGACCAATTTGTCAAAGGAAATTATAGAATTCTACCATGTAAACAGCGTGGGAAGATTCTAGAAGACTCTAGGAGGCTCTCCACCAAAGCAGACCCTGAGGGGCTGCCATGTGGGGCAGGCCAGCCCCACCTGTAGGACGGCTGGCCTATGGGTCCCACCAGTCAATCTTCGCTTTGAAAGTCAGTTCCCCACTGCCATTGAGATCCAATCTTTGCCATTTATTCAAGTTGGTTTGATCTGAGGGCTTAGGATTGATGCTCTGACCTATATATATCAGCCCCTTGTTGGCGGTCTTTACTGATCAAATCCAACCGCTAATTAAGTGACAAAAAGAGGAGAAATTAGCAAACTTAATCACATATGCATTTACTATTAACCAAGTTCCACATGTATTTAGAGAACATTATTTTGCAGGTCACAAACATGAATACATGGAATAATTCACCAAAAGGCGCTTTTTGATGTTGATTCACGTAAAGAAGCAAGGGAGACGCCCACCATACCAACTCAAAATGGGCAAAACCCCATGGGGCAGCGACCCATGACCAATCCAAGGACTACCACGCAAAGGTGGCGGCCAGAGGCGGTGGTCAAGGGCCAACCACTCCTAGGAGGCAGCCGATCCCCTCTGGATGCCGCCCTGCCTCTCCTTGTTGTGGCAGTGGCATGCCGCCATGCTAAGGTGGTGCAGCCCGGTGTTTCACGCCAAACATAGACAGAAGCACCACCTTCACTCTTGTATAAGTAGAGGGGTACCCCCCTCTCTAAACACACACCACATTGAGCAACACCTCACTCTCTACTCTCTTTAGTTTTACCTTTTAGTTGTATTAGAGCAAGGTAAAGCCACCTTAGAGGGCTTGGCTCCTTGGAAGAAGAGAGTCTTGGTATGAATATCAATATGGGTTCTTCCAAAGTCATGTCTTCACTTTATTATAGTCATACTTATGAACTAGAGTATAGTTATTGTGTTATGATCTTGATTTATGAACTAGTGCAGAGTTTATATGTCATGAGAATAGCACACTTAACTTTATGCTTAAACAATCATATAACTTATATAATCGAAAGTAGAGCTAAGTTGAGGTGGTGATTCATCATGCCTTTAGGTGTGCCCAAGTTCTTTACCTATCGATCTGTTGGGTCAAGGACTCAAGGGGATTTGGGTAGTTTCTGTATATGCAAGCATGGTTCTTGGGCTTGGAGAGATAGGTCAATGTATTGTCCTTCTATCCGGTTGAGGGGTGGGCGGCAGGTGGTGATAGCCATGTCCATCCTTTTATAACCCCCAATGTTTGTTTAGGGTGTAGAAGTCTAAATTGTCACATGAGGTTGCTAGATGACCAGTACTCGGTGGCCTCCCAACCTGTTTCACACTTAGCCCTAATACTAATTATGTAATTTATATGATTATCAACTAATCTTTGTATGACTATACTAGACCAATGCCTACTCGACTTAGGATTATTCTTTTATCCTTTCTTTTCTATTTTATCCTTTGTGGAATGCCAAGTATGTGTCCACTATCTTGGAATTACTATTCGTACCCCTGTTATAAGCATTGGTGTACTTGCAAGCATTATTATCCAAGTTCATATCCATACTAGACTCTTAATCAAATGCCTTCCTTTGGGAAAATATAAATAACGATACCCTGAATACTTCTGGGTGAAATGCTACAATGATAGCTCTGTGCGCTTGTGGATAAATATCTAAAATTATTAAGGGACTATCAAGGATATTTCTTAGTAGCATGGCTACACATTAGTTATGTTGCTAAGAAAGTACCAACGAGGTATTTCTAGCGCCATTGCTGAGGATGGATTCAAACCCTGTATTTAGTAGCGACATTAAGAAATACCAACACCCCTACCCCCCTCCCTCAGTAGATCCCTGAAACCCTAATTCATATCTTTAGGATCAGAGCCAGCTATCAAGAGAAGATTAGTCCTCCGTAGGATCTAGTCTTATGAGTAGAAATAGTGAGATAGAGAGTAAGAGAAGAGTTTGGAGGAGGTGCCAGCCTGTCGGTGCTCTTTCTACGGCTTGTACCTTGGCGGATCTAAGTTCTATCTGAGTTTGCCTCTGAGATATCTCTGGTAATCAACTTCTGATTCAAGTAAGCATCTTGTTTATATTGTTCTTTAGGTTCACGACTCTCTTGAGTGCTTTATTCCTGTTCTAGAGGGAGTAAAGTATTAATTGTAAGTGTAAGCATGGTGCTTAGACTTAGGTTAATCATGGATGCACCCTACATTCTGGATCGGTGGTAGCTCGCGAGGGTGACTCTTATAGCCTCGTTGAATCCTTTGTAGTCCACCTCCTATTTCTAGGCCAAGTAGGACATGGTTACTATGGAAAGCATCCTCTGCTGGTGTCTTTCCTTAAGTAATGTCCCTAGTTGAATAGTAGAAGACATAGCTCACCGAAGTCAGAACAAGAGAACCTTAGTTATTCTCTCTATGCTCATGTTTATCCTAACCTTATTGCTACCCTTAGTTAAGTTAGACCGTAGTTTGTCTCATATGTTTCCCTATGGATATGATACTTGGAATACTTCCGGTTGAAAGCTACAGCGGTATCCGTGCGCTTGCGGATTTATTTGTGTGCATTAATAAATACCGACAAGCTTTCTGGCGTCGTTGCTGGGGAAACGGTTGCTGAATTAGCTATGAGCCTAACCTTTTATCTTTTATTCTTTCTTTTGTTTTAATTTTTCTTTTATCATGGATTCCACTCCTATCCACCTATATGCAGCACCTATGAGCACGCACATAAAGCCACCAGAATCTTCAAAGCCTATCCTAACACCTAGTTATTAGCTACGCTCGTGTTTTATAAAATTGATTTGGGAACAATCCTTCTTGGGAGAAGGCGATAAAACCCCATACTCACACCTATGAGAGTTTGAGTAGACCTGTGCATGCTTGCGTATCGCTGCCATGTCTGACGAAACCTTAAGATGGAAGTTGTTTCCATCCTCTTTGATAGGAAGAGCTAAAATGGTATAGTCAAACCATAGGAAGTATGCAAGGAGATTGGGAAACATTATACTCTAAATTTTGTTTACATTTCTTTCCCATCTCTAAAGTAGTCGGCCTTTGAAAAGAGGTTTTATCTTTTAGACAACTAGAAGAAGAATCTCTTGCCACATCATGGGATCATTTTAATGACCTCATCATCACTGGCCAGGACCTTCCCATTGAAGACTTGGTACTTCTTCAACATTTTTATATCGAGCTCAAACATGATAGGCAAAGTGGTAATCATGAGCTTTAGTTCCTTATCTCGGAAGTGGTGATAAAGGTGTTGAGGTCAATTTATAGGAATGATCCCAACTTGAACTTTTGGGAATAGCCAGAACACTATTGTGTTTAATGGTAAACCCTTTTCCAAATGTATGCCTGAGTAATGTTAAAGGTGCCCCTTTCATGTGCCTCACATCTATTTTCATCTACATTGACTTGGAAAAGTTTCATGAAGTTTGGAGCCAAGAAGTCACATAAAATGATAAGTTATAACCTTTCCAGAATTGCTTCATTAGGGAATGGAAACATGGGATATCGACCAAACCTTGCAACCTTGATCAAACAGTCCTAATTCAACTCATGAACAAAAGTTATGAAAGGTTCATGTTGAGCAAATGTCAAGAAAATGCTTCAATGGACCAAAAAGCATAATTTAAGCATATTATGATGCTGCTTTGACCCAAGTAAAACTTTGACTTTGTACTAGTGGTGGGGTTTGACCATAAATGAAAGTTGTGGTATAGTTTGTGTGCTACAAACATTGTTTTTAGACCAAAGGCTAAATCTATGTCTAAGCCTATCAACAGAGGACTCAAGATTGAATCTGCTACTGTTTTTAGCCCTCAAAAATATTCTGTCTAGGAATTTCAGTAGCAATGATGATTGATGTCTCGTGTTCTTGTGTTTTCGTTAAGTAACTTGAGTTGGTCCAAAAATATGAGTTGGGGTTAATTCTATGGAGAAGGTCTGGGAAGAAGTTAGATTGAGTTTGACTAAGTTTTGACATTTGAAAGCGAGCTTCTATATATGACCGTTGTCATCGCGCTGACACTATCAACTTTGGATTACTTTATCTCCTAATCCGCTGCCCTAATGGCTATGCACCCCTAATCAAGTTCGAAGAGGATCAGGAGAGCAACAAACTTGCTATAGGAGCCAAGGTCTAAATCTTCTCGGAATATGCTGTTTTTGGGACTCGAAGTTGGGCACTCCGTCGCCCACTACCTATCCAATGAAATGCCCACGCGTCCTCCATGCGCAAGATCACACCCCACCACTGCTGCCACATGGTCCTACGCTGCTCACTCTAACTCTCCCGTGTGGGATGGCAGCAAGCACTCCTAGCTCCCTCTCTGCCTCGCCCTTGCTTGCTCTCATCGCTCGCCTCGCTCTCCCTCCCTCGCTGCTCAGCACTGGCACCATGGCTAGCCGTAGCCAAGCTCCACATAGCCATAGCTGCTCCCTCCTCTGAGCCCTCTCCAATCCCTCTGACCTCGCCCCTGCCTTCCCTAGATCTAGCCACATCCACTGGCACTTTTTACGGCCTCATCCCCGCTGCAGATGGCGGCTGCCGGAGCTGTGCCTCTACGCAACACGCACGCACGTGGCCGGGCCGCCTTGGCTCGCCTCTAGCCAGGCTATACCTCATCGCAGGTGTGCAAGCATGCTTTGGTGCTCCACTATCGCCTTTGGTCACAAGAGGACCATTGTCATGGCTGAAGCCGGTCAGTCCCTAGACATCACCGAGCCCGATCTCCTTCTTAGTGTCTGTGAAGAAGAAGAGAAGGGAAGAAAATAGAAATAGAAACTTTTTGTAGGGTCCCTGATGCAAAAGCACCAGAGGGAAAGAGTTTACCGTTATGGGCTTGATCAGCTTGAGGAAAGTTTAGGGTTCTCGATACAAAGGTGTTTTTCCTTTTTAGTTAATGTTTTTCTTTTATGCAGAAATTAGCTGAAACTTTGAAAATACATAGTAAATTATGGAAAAATCATAAAATAGCAAATGAAGATGTTTTGGAATCCTTGTGAGTAGATCTACGCAGTAGAGTCATAATATAATATGTGTTAGTAGAAATTTTCTGCTGTTTTTATTTATCTTTGTAAATTAGGGTTTCTTATGGCTAAATTCACGTTGGTAGTTGTAGTGCTCCAAATGGTGTGAAATTTTTATGGTAGGCTACTGATGTCGTGTGTTTTCTGTGGTAAAAATTTCAGGTTTATTGGATGCAATATGACTGAGTTATTGATTTAAATTGCTTAGTGCTTGATAAATGGTTTTAAATGAATTATAATTAAAATAAGGATGCAAAAATGGAAAATGTTGTTCCATTACCTTGGCATGATGTTGTTATGTCATGTTTGTCCATAATATGGCTATGTGTTTGTAGAAAATAGTGTGTTTTAGATTTATCTTGCTCTCACATGTTTAATTATGATTAAAACTTGATTTGCTTGCCGTAATTAAATTATACCACTTGAGCATGACATCTTCTAATAGTAGTTATGTTTTGTCATCCTATTTTTCTCATAAAAATCTGACCTCCAAACTATATGTTTGCAACACCACCTAGAAATAATATATAGGTTTTAATATATAAAAGCTAATGAAAGCTTAGGGGAAAATAAACATAGGAATGTTCTTGTGATGCTTTTGTTGCATGTTGGTATAAGCTAACTGTGGTGTGGTCATGTTCATGATGGTTGGAGGAGTAAATAGTTTGTCTATGCTCTCTTGTGAATATAACAACTAGTGTTTACATTGCTCATGCATACTTGTTAATCTTTCCTTATTCCTTGTTTAAATATATGATTAGGGTGCTCTCCATGCTAACCATAACTAATGTTGAGTAACCATGTTAATAGTAGTTTGTGATCCATGTGATTAGTTGTACATGTATGGTCTTGTTAAAGAATGAAGTGAAGCACCACTTTGCTTATGTGCTGAAAATGGCTGCTAGAGCAGTTAGCAGTTTGGTGGTGATTTCATGGCTTAATGATGTTTTCTGTAGATATGTTGACTACAAAAGTTGTAGATAATTTCCTTGTCTTGCTTGTCCTAAAATTTCATGATTTTAGGAATGCTGGTTTAAGAGTTATAGATTTTAGAAGTTTA
This sequence comes from Miscanthus floridulus, assembly GCF_019320115.1. Classification (NCBI taxonomy): domain Eukaryota; kingdom Viridiplantae; phylum Streptophyta; class Magnoliopsida; order Poales; family Poaceae; genus Miscanthus; species Miscanthus floridulus. The sequence goes on from NC_089581.1 coordinate 69,614,129, forward strand.
CTGACAGGTTTTGCATGTCCTCTAAACAGATCTGAATGATTGTATTGTTTGGCTTATTTAAACATGGAATCATGTATTGGTGATAATAGAAGAGTTATAGTGCTTTTGTTAATCTTTCCAAAATGTCTAAGAGCAACACTTTTGCTGGCCTATTTATAGCTGTTCAAAGTGGAATGGCAGGTTCTGTCCAAATCTGGATGGAGATGTCTTTATTGGGTTGTTTAACCTTGTTAGCTGTAGAATCATCTTAAGATGATAATAAGAAAGTTATAGACAACTTAATAAGATTTTCAGAAAGTTAAGAATCTTGTTTGCTGAATGCCTAGAACTTCAGATATACATTTATGAAGTTCATGTCAGTTTTTTGTCCTAGTTTATGCAGATCTTCTTGTTTGTGTTTTTCAACCTTGTTAACCTTTGAATCAGCTCTAGGTATAAATAACAAAGTTGCAGAAATTTTCCTAAGATTTCAATAAAGTCTAGGATCACTATTGTTTGATGCCTATAACTCTAGTTATAGTTGAAACAAGTGCCTTCTGTGTTGCTATCCAGATTTTGGGCATGTGCTAAGATAATTGCTTTAGCTTACTCTTGTTTGACTAAACATGTTTAGTTAGTTCTTAATTGATAAATGCTTGTAATAGCTAAACTTAAGTTAACTTGTGTGCCATACTTGATATGCTTGCTACCTTTCTATAATAGATTGTGTGATGTTTAGTTAAACAACTCTAAGTGCTTATGTCTTTTTGTGTAACCTTGTGCTTATCTTAAATGCTTGTATGTGATGCATCTCATGTTACCATTCTTCGCATTCATGCACTTGCATCTTGCATCTCATTTAGGTATGCTATATGAACCACATAGGGAACCAAAGGACGTGATGTTGGAGCCGAACCCAAAGATGGTGTTTGGTGGACCTATCCTAAAGATGGAAGGACCCTTGGAGTGCATGCCTAGAGTGGAGATGTTCCCCAAGATGGTGCAAGCTAACTGAACTGACTTTGTGTTGGATTTCAGGCAAGCCCTAGAGCATTCTAAGTCTCCTACCCTCTCTTTTTACAAATGCACATAAGTATAACTTTTGTATGCTGCATTAGGTGATAGGAGTTGAATGAAACCGTTGGTGCATATTTCCTACCTTGTCCAACATATATAAATACCTGAACCCTTACTAGTATGAGTAGGATGTTCTATGCTTAGCTATGCTCAGATCGGTAGAAGTGGGTGATTTCCTATGACCTACAATATAGGTGGATACTGGTCACGGTTGGCTATATTTGCTATCATGGAAAATAACCATGTGATGATGAATAAATAAAGACCGAACGAGATCTAGTGATTGAGAGGCAACAGGACATGGAGGTCTTGTGTGCATATTTATCCCATCTGTGTCAGTTAAGGACTGCATCGTTGTGGGCCCTCATGTCATTTTGAACACAACCTCTCACTTAGCTGGCTGGATAACTTGTTTCGACCACGAAGCCGAGTAGCTCAACTCAGGCCAGGAGTCGTTCTGTCTGAGTGCACACACTAGAGGTAGTAAGGATGTGCAGGGAGCCAGATATGAGACCAAGGGTAGGCTGGGCCTGAGCATCCGGGTAGCTGGTTGGTCCCTGAGGCTACGGCGCTGATTGAACCCACGAAGTTAAGTCCTAAGTTGTACCAAAGGTGACCCGACAGGGAAAGTGTGGGTTTGTGTTAGGATTTTTGCCTAGCTAGTTGCAATCAATTCAAATCGCCGTCTCTCCCGGATAGTGAGAAACTTGACTGAGCCTCCTCATCATAGTAACACTAGATGGAACATGATGGTTATGATAATTATATGATAACCTGGATATGGTTACTAATGTTTGCTTTAGCTTAATCAAGTGATTGCTCTAGAATAGGTGCAAAGTTAGCCATAATAAGCTTCACTAAACTTGATGCTAAAATATTGACTAAAAGATTGAAAGTAAGGATTCATGATAGTAATGCTCTTTTTGCAAAGTTATGCTATCTAACCAGCTCCACAAAACAAGCCTTGCATATCCTTGAGAGTCTTTATTTTTCTCTCCTGGCGGGTAATTCTAGCTGAGTACATTCAAGTACTCAGGGTTTATCCCACCATGTTGTAGGTGAAGTTCTCAGCCTGCGGAAGATGGTGGCTAACCGTCGGTGGGCTTGGTGACTCTATATTTATTTCTTGTCTATATGCTATTGTTGGAGGATGTTACTTATGCTAGCAGTGTATTTGAAACTTATGTTATTGTAATCATTTTAAAGCTATGTTGTTTTAGCTATCATATTTGTGAACTTGGCAACATATTATTATTTGTGAACTCAATTGTAAACATTATTTTCACTGCAACTCTGTGTATGCGATGTGTATTTGCTTAATCTATTATGGTCTTGGTTGTGATGTGGATTTACTAGGTCCTTCATGACACTCGGTAGACTACCGGGTTTATATAAGTGAAGGTATGTGCACGTCAATGTGTTAAATGGGGACAGCCGTACTTGATCTTGTATAAATTGGGCGGTTCTATCACACTCCAATCCCAAGATTTAGCTATCAATCCTAAACCATCAATACCCCAAAATCCTCCAAGGGAAGAAGAAATTCAACCTTTTGAAATTTCTTGTGAGAATGATCTTTTTTATGCTGATTTTAAGAAAAGCTTAAACTTATAGTTTCACAAGAGACCTTCGAGCGAATATAATTCAAATCCTGTCAAGAAGGGATCTCTTGGAAAATGTTCTTATTCCCATATAGGACATTGGGAAGAATTCAAGGATGGCATGTCTAGTAAACCCATAGATGGAGAGCCAAGTCATTTAGAAGTAATTCCTATCTTCTCCCCTTGTATGCCCACATTAGATGTCTCATTTAACCCCATCCTTGACCCTGATGACTCCTCTTATGCACTTTTTCCTAAGACTCATGATGATCCTAGAAATCCACTAAGGCACCCAAAGCATAGGAGTCATGAAGGCCACAAGGAAGACCAAGAAGAGCAACAACAATGGCTGGAGGATATTAAGAACTTATGTGCCGTTTACATTGAATGGATGGACGAGGCCTTGGACAAGATCAACCCGAGAGTCACCAATCCAAGGGAAATCTTGGACAATAAAATGACCAATGAATGTCATAGGCATGGAATGATGGAGATAATGTTTCCTCCTATAGACATTCATGAATAAACAACCTTGGAGTCTAAAAAAGAAGATGACATCGATGAGCATGGAAGTTATTTTATGAACACCTCATCAAATTCATGCTCACATGAGAAATCTCCTGAATCAATTGGTCTTTCTACTACCACACATGAGATCTTCAACCCCCTCATACTCCTTATTCATAAAGACTTTGAAAGGGTGGTTGTAGATGCATATGTCTATCATAAATATTGCAAATCTCATTGGAATGAATCTTGAGATAGGCACACAAAGGTTGGTGCTGGAGGGGAAACCACTTCACCAATTAGAAATGAAATTCAAAGGTTTCCTTAGGATGAGCTTCTGTCCCAAAACAAGCACTTTCAAGAGATAACACGAGCTTTCACCCTTTGTTGTGATGCCTTTGTGAAGTGAGCATAGAAATATAATTGTGAATACTCCTTTGGGTATTTTTGTCACTAACCATTCCAGATATGAAGCAAAAAATAATGAAAGATGATGACGCAAGGTATTTCCAACTAATTATCATGCAACATTGAATCACATTCATACATGAGAATTCTATCATTCAAACTTGATTTTGCTACAAAATTCAAGCTAGGGGAAGGACTTCTCTAAAAAATCCTATGCCATGTTGCTAATTCATCTTGGTTCTCTACCTTTAAGCCATGCTCAATTTGTTAAATAACAATCATGCTCTTTCATCTCTATTTGAGTAAATCTCTATAATGCTTTCATGTTACTTTTGTCTGCCATAATACGCTTTGGTTTGGAAGTACTATACATACTTCTAAAGGCTTTTAAGTTAAGTATGGTGCTTAGGTTAAATAGCCTTCCTTAATCCAATTAGACATGGAGTCTAGTTTGGTTATTGAACTAAAAATTACTTGTGTAGACACTAGTTATTTTGTTGGGCTAACCCCTACAAAAAAACTCTCAAATTCAATTTAGGAAAGTCATGAGATGAATTCAAATCAGAGATGCAGCAAGGTACATGATGAACTCTATCGGGGACCAATACTAGGGTACCCGAAGAGGAGGAGCTAATAGTCATCAACATTAATTCATTTGAGCAGTCAAGAGCGCGACTATAGCTCCAGCCAACCCCCAGGTGTGTAGGCTCTGCCTTGCCTGACCTCTGGGGGAGGGCTCCGCCTCGCCCGACCTCAAGGTCATGGGCTCTATCTCTCCCAACCTTAAGGCCACAGGCTCCGCATCGCCCGAACCTAAGGCCGTGGGCTTGGCCTCGCCCGACCCTAAAGTCATAGGCTCTGTCTTGCTTGACCTCAAGGCCATGGGCTCCAACTTGCCCAACCCCAAGGTCATAGGTTTTGCCTCTCCTGACCCCAAGGCCACAGGCTCTGCCTCGCTCGACCCTAAGGCCATAGGCTCCACCTCACCCGACCCCGAGGCTGTAGGATCTGCCTCGCCCGACCTCAAGCCCATGGGCTCCACCTTGCTTGAGCCTTGGGTTTGCACTTTGCCTCGCCTGGCCCCTTGGGTGTAGGCTCTACCTCACTCGATGGGGACCCATACCACCGCCAACCACTTTAGGTCCAAGCATATGGGCTTGGGTCAAAGCTCTAACACCAAGGAAGAGGCTAGCATGCCTTGATGTAACCCATGGCCATGATGAGTCATACCTGAGGGTTCACATCAAGAACAACATCGAGCGTGCTAGTGCTATTCTACCTAACCCTCGTATGAATGATGATAGGCGCGTTAGTTCACCATGATGTCCACCAGGATGGGATGGAACACCATGACCAGCAGACAACGCCTGCGCATGGCACCAGTGATAGATAGGGCCACAACGTGGAGCTGTCCCTATTGACATCTATAGGATCGGTAGGACCCGCATGAAGGAGAAGAAGGACCATGCGATCCGAAAGGCCTTCCTCTCTCTCGTTCTTCTCTTTTCCTCCGCTGTAACCCGTGCTTTCCCTTGGCCTATAAAAGGGAAAGGAGGGCGTCCCATGAAGGGGGGGGAATCGATTGACCCATCGAGATCCGATCTAGATCAACACAAGAGCACTACACGAACACTCGGCTAAGCAACAGTCGAGTTCTCAGCACCCATTCATTCTTTCAACCAGAGACTTAGGATCCTTTCCCTCTCTCGCCTGTTTGTAACCCCTACTACAAACTTTTAGTGCTTGTAACATGAGCAGCAACGACAAACTAGATGTAGAGACTTTCTGCCCAAACCAGTATAAACCTCATGTTCTCTAAGCACACCATCTGAGCTAGACATGCAATATTAGAAATTTACTCGTCGGTGGTAACTCGAAACATCGACAAACTCCAATAACATTGCACAAAGAAGACACAACTCATTCATCAATGGATGGAAGAACTACATGAAACAATGAGTGGAGCGGAAGATCCAACAAAATGTCAAAGATCAAAGAGCAAAAAGATGGCATGGCAAAAGGATGAGAAACAAAGGGTGCAATCTAGGAGACAAGAAGCACATCAACAGCTCAAGATACGAGTCTAGCTGAATAAGGAAAACTTCAAGCAAAAAGGAAGGACCGTCATGAGTCATATACCATTCATCACATGGTGTCATCACACTCCAATGACAAGGGTAAGATCCTAAGGTAAATGGTTATTATTCAAATAGTTTTCCTTGATTCGGGTAGGCACATAAATAAGAAACAAACATGTTTGAGTTATAACTTGATCCAATCTGATTAACTCAACATGTTTAGTTCTTTAAGCTTGTTACTAGCACCATTTTCTTGATCTCATAGCCTTAACCAAATAAGCTGAAAGGTCACACATCGTATCTCTAGAAGATGATAGTCATAATCATGTAAAGTTTGATACATTATGTAAAGATAGACAATCCTTCCATGGGTTAAGCAATTCAACCCTTTTGGCTAAATATCTTCAAATGCTACATTCATGCTCAATCTTCTGATCTTATCACCCATGATATAAATGAACAAAGCACATAACATCAACTTTATCTTGTTTGATGTGCCTAAGGTTAGAGAGGAATGAGTCAAATTTTGGTTCTAATGGTGTTTTCCCACCAACAAAGCCCATTCAATTGATCTCTACCTTGTCTTTATGAGCAGGACGCATTTCAAGTAAAGTGTAGGAAGATAGTCAATTCCCCATATTTCTACAAGTGAAAGCTCTGAACCTGTCAAACCAAAATCAAAACTCAAAACCAAGATAGGATTGGTGGAAAAAGGTGGCATCACCATTAGAGGCGCCAACGCAAGAATCTTCGTCTTCGGAGCAAACCAAGGCACTTGATCAATGAACTTCACAAAGAGAAGTCCGGTTTGAAGGACTTAAAACACTAAATCCTTACCAAAAGAGCTAGCTTGGGGGAGAAGCATTCCCCTGTATCTAGGTAAGTATTCTTTCCCCTTTTGTTTTAGTTTTAGTTTCTTTTAAATAGTTAAAAAATGATAAATGAAAAACAAAATAAAAATTTATCTTTACTTTAGTCATAATGTGTGATCTAGTAAAATTGAAAACAAAATAAAAAGGTGTGTTTAGTTTGCTTTAATTTATTTTTAAGAGCTAAATAAAATAAAGAGGACTTAGAATAATCTCTTGAATAGAAATGATGAATAATTGATCTATTGTAATTCCTTTCAAGTACCTAGTTACAATAGATCAATTATTCATCATTTCTATTCATGTTATTTAGGCTAGGAAAACTTTCATATATATGCTGCTTGAATTCTCCCGAGTTTTGGATAAGACTACTTTGATATAAGAATTTACTCTGAACTTGAAACTCATGGGTAGCATATGCTTGATCTAAGTCTATGTAATTGATAGATATGATATGAGAAGGTCTAAGCTATTGTTTATCTTGTTCCAGCGATACTAAAGTTCTAGAGATTTACTTTTTAAAACATAAAAATGCTATATGATGAGTTCCTGTATGACAAAGCTTGAATTCCAACCAAAGCCATACATGTTATTTAGGCTAGGAAAACTTTCATATATATGCTGCTTGCTTTTGCATTGAGTTTTGTCAAGCTTTGTTGACCCTTGTGAGAGATTTGTGATGCTCTTAAAATCAAGATGACGTACACACCACCCAAATATGCACTACTCCTACACTAGGGGTAGGCGCAAAAACATGCTTTCCATCTAGATCCACCCAAAAATGTTCTATTCCTACACTGGGAGTGAACAACAAAAACATACTTGATAGGTTTTCCATCCACCAAATAAATGCTCCAAGTTCTTGTTGCTATCTCTCAAAGTTTTGTTGCAGAAAAGAGACATGGGGCTATGCAAAAGTTATTCATAAGAAATAAAGTGAAAAAAGAGTTGAGAAAAAATGGACAAGTGTCTGAGATATCTAAAACAATGGGTACTTAGATGCCTGCCTAAAAAAAGAGAGATGAATAAGATAGCCCCAATTCTCTAGTAGTTATTTCCAAGTTTCAAAAGAGAGATATGTTTTTAAGGAGCATAGTAGAATTAGGTTAGCCACCATAAATCCACACACATGCACATCTTGATTTGATTGTATGACTCAACTCTCTTTGTATCCGTTGTTTGACTTTACAATATATGTATTACGAGTATGCTCTAGCTTTCTCCCTACCTATGAACTCCACATAAGTCTTAGTTGTAGGAAGAGAAAAAGGCATAACATAATTATTGCCATGGTGAGGATACACAAATACCACATATATTAAGAGACTTGAGAGTGTCATACAATAGAATCTCTAAGTTTTATTTTGAAAACTTATAAAAACTCTGGAACAATGGTGGAATAAAGAACTTGAGACATAGTGCTTGGCTTGATCGTTCTATCTTTCAATTACTCAAGACACAAGTGAAGGGTAAAAAGCCCCAAAGTTGAAGGTAATACAGGTAAGTTTGAAAGTCTGATCAGTTTATTCTAATCTAGAGGAGAATTTTTTATTGAATGCATGTGTACTTTTGAGGCATGAAAACATTGTAGCAACTCCTGATCCATTATTGAGTTTAACTTTGCTCAGGGACTAGCAAAGGTTAAGCTTGGGGGAGCTTATTGATGGTCACTAACACCAATTATAAACTGTCAACACAACTTGCATTTATACTTAATTCTATCACCAAACATAGGTATAGGGGTTTAAACTAATAAATTCCATGAGTTTTAGTGACTCTATGTTTTCAGTAGGGTTTATCTAAAAAATCATCAAGGGGGACCTATTCATAAAAAAATTACAAAATTCCGCCATGTAAACAACGTGGGAAGATTCTAGAAGACTCCAAGAGCCTCTTTACCAAAGCAAACCCTGAGGGGCTACCATGTGGGGCTAGCCAGCCCCACCTATAGGCCAGCTAGCCTATGGGTCCTACCAGTCAGCCTCCACATCGAAAGTCAGTTTCCCACCGCCATTGAGATCCAAGCTTCGCTGTTTATTCAAGTCGGTTTGATCCGAGGGCTTAGGATTGATGCTCCAGCCTTTATATATCAGCCCCTACCCCCTCCCTCAGTAGATCCCTAAAACCCTAATTCATATCTTTAGGATCAGAGCTAGCTATCAAGAGAAGATTAGTCCTCGATATGATCTAATCTTATGAGTAGAAATAGTGAGATGGAGAGTGAAGGAAGAGTTTGGAGGAGGTTTTAGCCTATCGGTGCTCTCTCTACGGCTTGAACCTTGGTGGATCCAAGTTCTATCTAAGCTTGCCTCTGAGATATCTCTGGTAATCAACTTTTGATTCAAGTAAGCATCTTGTTTATATTGTTCTTCAGGTTCATGACTCTCTTGAGTGCTTTATTCCTATTCTAGAGGGGGTAAACTATTAATTGTAAGTGTAAGCATGGTGCTTAGACTTAGGTTAATCAAAGATGCACCCTACATTCTAGATCAATGGTAGCTCATGAGGGTGAATCTTATAGCCTCGTTGAATCTTTTGTAGTCCACCTCCCGTTCTAGCCCAAGTAGGACCCAGCTACTACAGAAAGCATCCTCTGCTAGTGTCTTTCCTGAAGTAATGTCCCTAGTTGAATAGTAGAAGACATAGCTTATCGAAGTCAGAACAAGAGAACCTTAGTTATCCTCTCTATGCTCCTGTTTATCCTAATCTTGTTGCTACCCATAGTTAAGTTAGACCATAGTTAGTCTCACATGTTTCCCTGTGGATATTAAACTTGGAATACTTCCGGGTGAAAGCTACAACGGTATCCGTGCGCTTGCGGATTTATCTATGTGCGTTAATAAATACCAACGGGGCCTCCTTCATCTAGAAGGACACCACCAGCCAAAGAGATGAGGCTGCCCTTTAGGGGAATTGCATCAATAAACATTAGTAAGGAGACGAGTTTCGAGGAGAAGGGACGACGATGCAAGTAAGGCCTTATTACACTTGCCTTTGGATCTTGCGGTGGTGAGCACGAGTGGCAACACTGGTGATAGCAATAGTTCATGTGCCAGTGGATATGTGCAGGCAAACCGGTGATATGCACTGGCACGGAGCAATAGCTGAGAAGTGGTGATGAGCAGGAGCGGCGATGACGAACAACAGCAATGAGGACAAGAAAAGCTATGTGTGTGTGGGTACAGAGGGGGGTGGTGGCGGGGGAGGGGAAGGGTTAGGGGGGATGTTGGGGTAGGGGTTGCTTGCTCTCTACGTAAATTTTACGCCATGCGGGAATTGAACTTTCATTAGTTCCGCACGGGTGGGTTCAAACGTGGGATTTGACATTTTTGCAACTAAATTGTGGTGAATACATAATACCATTGTCGCAGAACTAACCAATTTATAAGAGCACAAGTACAATGGCAGCCCACAAGCGGTCGCACAGTCATACTTGTGCCCAAATAAACTCGGTTGTCCGTCGAGTACCGAGATGGGTCTCGATTAACCATCAACATACAACCAAGATCTTACATGATTCAACATACATGGCACATATTACATAAAGTTCACAAATATAGTTCATTCATCAGAGTATGAATTAAGGTTATTACAAGCCAAGTTCAGTATATAGTAGCGGAAGCAAATTTAAAGTTGAAAATAACATCTTCCATCATAGTTCAAATACATAGTGCCAATTCATGATCAAACTCCCACAAAAGCATATAAGAAGGATTAATAAAAGATGCCTGCCCAGGGCTCACTCCTCATCCATGGCGGGACAGAAGTAGTTCTTGCAATAGCCATGATAAACTATACCATCTGCAACAATGGGAATAAAACCTTGAGTACAAGAAGGTACTCAGCTAGACTTACCCATCATAAACCAAAAATAATGTGACTCCAAGGATTATGCAAGGCTTTATAAGTGGAGGTAGCTTGACAACATTTTGCATAAAAAGCGACTAACTCAATTGTACAATTATAATTTGGTCATCAAGTTAATTATAGCTATTCATCTCTAGATTAGCAACTAACCTGTGCCAAACATGTAGTATATCATTTAGTAGCATACAATAGTAACCATAGCCAGTGTAGTAACTCCATGTTCATTCGATGCATCACATTCCATAACATATTTACTACAATGTTGGGGCTAGCCAAGTTTCTCACTGTCCGGTAGAGACAGCTATTCGAATTGATTTGAACCAACTGGGAATTTATTTTTAACACAAACCCAAGCAGACCAGATCAATGGTCACCTTTGGTACAACTTAGGTACACATTTCATGGGTTCGCCTAGCGCCACACAATCAGGGACAACCAGCTACCAGGATGATCAGGACTACCCTGCCCTTGGGCTCATGGCTGGCTCCTCACACATCCTTACTACCATCCAGAGTGCGCACTCTAACAGAGCGGGGCCTAGCCTGAGTTGAGCTACTTGGCTTCGTGGTTGGAACGAGTTATCTGACCAGCTAAGTGAGAGGCATGCGCTCAATCTTGTTAGAAGTGCCAAAAATGGTACGGTTCTTAATCGGCATAGACGAAATCACATGAGTCCACCTACACATAGACTCTGCCCGGCCTCCATTTTCATTACCTCATGGTTCTTTTTCATGATAGCAAATATAGCCAACTGTACTTTGGTATCCACCTATATCTCATAGGTGACAGGAAATCACTCGACTTCTACCTGTCTAAGCATGACTAAGCATATATTCGATCCTGGACATACATAGGGTTAAAGGTATATGTAACTGGATAAGGTAGTTCTATGCATCTATTTATACCAGAATTTGGAAGAAGAGTTATAGGGGTTCAGAAGCTCCCAAAAATCATGTCATCATCAAGGAATCAGCTGTGTGGAGATCGGAACTAGTTGATTCGGATGCACTAGAGTCGGCTTTCTTCAGATAGCGCCAGCAGATGACGACAGAGGCTACAATCGGCGCTGGGACGAGACATACTGGACTCTACAAAAAGGGAAAGATTAGAGTCCAAGTTATCTTAAATTAGAAATATTTTCATTATACCAAAGATTGTATTGAGTCGTACTCGAGTAAGGTTCATGTTTAGACTCTAGGTATAAATACCAAACCTCGACTATTGTAAAGACAACAATCAATCAAATACAAAGTCAATTATTTTTTTCGGCTCTGGCCACCCCTTAGGAGTAGTAGAGTAGATCTCGGCGTGTTCTTCAGCGAGTATGGCTGCATCGATCCGGTCGACCTCCACTGCTTGTCTGTAAGTACCGTCATAGTTTATACATCTATTTGTATGGCTGCATTGATCCAGTTGACCCCCACTGCGACTCTGGTATAGGCTAGTTATCGATTCTTGTCTAATTCAAGTATGGCCTATGTGATTCTGCCTCACACCCCACTGCTTGAATTAGATCAAGGTCAAGTTATCGGATCTACCTTAGTATGGTAGTCTTTGGTAGATTCATTAAGTTATCGATATTGCTTATTGCTTTCATTGTTTATCTAATTATAGCAATATCACTCTACCCAATTAAGATTGATCTGGATCAGCCTTATATCTTGTTTAACTCATCGTTTGCTAATCTAAAACTGATCTAATCTACATCTTAAGCAATGAGTTATGTTTTTTATCGGCTATTTTGCGTCAATCTTAATCGTGCATACTGTGCGGTTAAGGCATGTCCGATCTTGAGTAGATCTATTAGTGAATGAAAACCGTTCCATGGCCTGTCATCACGGCCTGTGGGATTCTGCCTCTCACCCCACTATTGGCACCGTGGAGTGGGGATCGTTAGTTAGTAGACCTGTTCCTAAGAAGGCATGACCTTAACTGTGCGCTATGCCTGAATCGGCTGTTTAGCTGATATCGAATGCTTTCATGAATAGTTCACATTATGAGATCATTGAAGTAGAGATAAGTTGAAAGATGCGTTAGCCCCATGATGTTGTTATGGTATTATGGCCTGTATGATTCTGCCTCATGCCCCACTGATATTAGTAATGAGTTAGGGTCGTCGAGTCTATTGTTGTTTCTACGGCCTGCATGATTCTACCTCATGCCCCACTAGTCATGGCGATAGATGAGATCTAACATGTTCATTAGATTTACCTTTATTAAATGGTTAAGAGGCGTTGAGTTGTTTCTTTAAATAAAAGGAGTTCGGTTACTTGTAATCATTAGCTCAGTATAAACCAATCATCATTGATATCTTATTGCCATTGATTAATATTTGCTTAAACAACATTTATCCTAAATGATAACCAATCCTTCTTATACAACCCCACGAGCTTTAATCGATTCATTCTTGTGAACATGCTGGGATCGGCTATTTAGTCGATTTCCTCTCATATCGGCTCTCAGAGCCGCACATTCGGGACTGTCTGGCAACACCGGCACGTTCCACCCTTAATTGCTGATAAGCTTTCTCTCCTTGTCAATTGTAGGGTCAAATTGACTGCCACATCTCGGGAGGATTGTGTAGGATCGACCACCCTTGCGTTGAAGCCAGGCGGATCTGCTCTATTGAGCAGACCCTTCTAGCTTGCTACGTGTGTCCTCGGCATGGAGGTGAAAATTCTATGTCGACAGCATCAAGTGTTTCCAATCAACTCTTATAACCTAATGCATCAAATATAAAGAACTCAAGTAATATTTTGTAAAACATGGGAGACTTAGAATGCTCCAGGGCTTGCCTTTGAGGAAAGAGGTTGGCCAGTGATCCAGGCACTCAAGGAGATCTTCAAGAGTCTACTCCTCTTCTCCGAGAGCTATGGCCTAAGGCGTCTCCTGCTGATCTTCCTCCTCTTCTTCATTGAACTCCAACAGAGTTATTTCGTCGGACGATCCTATATGCATGAGAATGAATTAAGATATCATGAATGCATATATGAGGATATGTATAATATAGTATGATGTAATGAATGCATCCTCATAAGTGTTTTCAATGATTTTGCATTAAAGTAATAGCAAGCTGCAACTTATTTTACTGAGTAGGTATCTCTTTTCTAATAACTAAACAAACACTTATGTAAACCATTTTCTGGACTACTAGACAACAACCAATTGTTTTGACCATAACTTGAGTTATATACATCAAAATAATATGGTTGTGGACATTCTGGAAAGCTTATGAAATTTCTTAGAACTTTCTTTTAATCATATTAATGTGATTCAGCACTTATCTAGGTCAAACAAATCAATCCCTCAGATCTATCTAGAGAGCAAGCATTTCTGACAGCAGACTTCTAACAGCCATACTTCTTAAACCATGAGGCCTATGACTATGAAAATTTAATAAAAAGTATATCATTAAGTTATCAACAACTTTGTTATTAACAAGTTTTACAGAAAAGACCATTATCATCATGAAATTATCAACTCAACCGAAACTATACATGCAGCCATCTAGTTGAATTATAAAGCAATAATTAAGTAGTTGCATACAACCAATTGCTTTTAAGCCTTATTAATAATATCAATAGATCATATGTATCACAAGTACCCTAGAAAACATCATGGTCAAACATAACTAACTTATTTATATCTATTTATTATTTTCCTTAAATAATAGTATGATTTAAAGGATAAATAATTATAGTGCTTAATAAATTCTAATAAAATTATAGTAGCCAACAAATGACCTCAATAGTCCACTATACAAATTTCATGCCATTTGGATAAGTACAACTATCTCTACAAAAATGACAAATTATCTAGGCTAATTTTAACAAAAATAGTTTAGCATAGTGAAAAGTGTCAAACAACAGATTTGATATTTTTCTTACATTTCTCCAAGAATAAGAATGCTGTGTAAAATTTTTCATGATCATATGTAATGTATTTTTACCCTAATTAATTTCAATAGAAACTAGCAATTAATTAGGATTAAATATGAAGACCATATTCAAAGTATGACTACTGCAAGTTTAGTATTTTTTCTAGCTAGAGAATGTCAACACATGACCAAAAAAATTGGAATCACAATTTTATCACCTTCCTAGCTCAAGTTATGCATCTAATAAGATAGAAATCATTTAAACAGCATTTATCTAGCTTCATTTTATTCTCCTAGAAAAATACCAGAAACATTGAATCTCATATTTGTATCAAATACTAAACTTCAAGATGAAACTAACAAAATTTGGTTGACCAAAATTGGACACTCCTAGCTTGAGATATGAATTTTTGAAACGTGCATTCAAATCTATGAAATAAATCAGAAAATCACTTCTATACACACTGACAGCCGAGACCTGCGGTCAACGGGGACCCACCCATTAGACACATAGAAGCAGAGGAGGTGCTCCAACCAGTGATATCTCGCTAGCGATGAGATCACCGGCGACGACGACAACACCTACATGCTTGTCTCTTCAAGCCGCTTCGATAGGTGTGCTCGGTTAGCTTGGAAGCTCACCGAAAGTAGCTTGCTGGCGGCAATGGCGGATGGCGGTGGTTGCATGGTGGTATGTCAGCATCCTCCAGCCACCATATGCTCTAGTGAGGTGCTCTACAGCTTTGTGGTAACCTATCAGAGCTAACCTAGGTGGCTAGAGTTCCGATGATGTGATGACGAGCTCTGACCGCGTGCATGCCCGCGTAGCGGTGCACGGAGCACGGCGATGCTCTCCCCGTTCCGATGAGATGGTGATGGAAGAGAGGTCTCCATCATGTCATTAGGTTGACATAGGGTTACCCTACCGAAGGCATGAGAGTATAGAGGGACATGGTTGACTAGCTCGATGACGATGAGCTCTAGTGCCACGATGGCAATGGCGGCCATGCGTGGAGCGGTGAATTGTTCTAGCACTGACACGTAGTAGCATCAACCCTTGCTTTGACCTAAGCTACTAGACACTAGTGGGGTGTTGGACTAAAGGAGATGGATGCATGTGAGGTAGTGGAATGCTTGGGCCACTACAAGCATGGAGCTCGACAACGCTCCATTGATGGCATGGGGGTGGCAAAGCCAAATGTGCCTTTACCCTAGCTCAGCAAGAGGGGCAAGCTAGTTGGGGTGGAAGATGTGACAATGGCAGAGCTATCAGTGTGACTAATTGGGAAATGGTTCAGCGATAACAACGAGCGAGCATGGCGGAGCGACGGTGATGGCGCAGTGCTGCGCTTTGCTCTAGCGTGGGCGAGAGAGAAGCGAGGCACGAGAGTGAAGGAAGCGAGCAACATAGGCATGTGACATAACCCTCCACATTGGCCAGACTGGCTGGGCCGATGCCAACATATGGCCACCATGCGGCGCACCTGGCCTGCCCCGGTCGGCCACTGACGGCGGCGTGGACGTGGCCATCAGAGGCGATGAACAAGACTTACAGAGCTACTTCACACAATCGTAACTCCTAAACTACTCGTCCAATGCAAAAACTTTTTTAATAAGAATTGTAGAGCTACACGAGATCTACAACATTGCTAAAAGGACTTTGGCCTAAATCATAATGGTTCATGAGTAATATCTTCCCAAGTGCAGCACTTGAAACTATAAACGCAGTTTAGACTTAGAAATAATTTCAAGTCTTCAAAACAACACTGCTTTGATTTTTGTGAGCACAATATACCATGTTAAGCACTAAATTAGACCTTGACCCAAAAATAAAAGTTGTTGCTCTAGTCATGTACTACAACTTTTCTTAAGGGTGCACTACCATGCAAAGTCTCTAGAGTATAGTTCAACTTAGGTTAATCATGCAACATGAAAATGATAACTTACACTATAACCATGACTTAGAGGACAAATTGGTCCAAGTCATGAATACCAAAGTTGTTCCATATGAAATTCTAAACATGTTAAAAGTACTCCTAAGGTCCCACAAGAATTTTATACATTGGTCACATGTAAATCCTAGCATATGTGAGCATTAGCATATATATATGAATCAACATTCCATGTGACAAAGTATAAGAATGAGATGAAATTTTATATGCTCATGTTCATGAATGCTTGGATGATGCTTGTGCTCATGAAATGCAAGTTCAAATTGCAATGCTTATCACAGATGTGTTACAGCCCCTCCCCCTTATAGAAATCTCATCTTGAGATTTGCAAGACCTACCATTCTTTGTAAAAGGTGGGATAAACCTCATGTAAGTAATCTTCCCATTCCCACATGGCATCTTGTTCACTGTGGTTATTCTACACCACCTTGTAGAACTTAATGACCTTGCTTTGTGTTACCCTTTCCATCTCTTCTAACACTCAGATCGGCTTCTCTTCATACGTCAAATCCAATTGGAGCTTAATGTTGGTGGGTGCAATGGCTTCCTTAGGTATACGAAGACATTTCTTCAACTGAGAAACATGGAAGACATTGAATATCGCACTCATTTCGAGGGGAAGTTGTAACTTGTAAGCGACATTTCCTTTCCGTTCAATAATCTTGTATGGCCCTACATATCTAGGTGCAAGCTTTCTTTTTACTCCAAACCTCTATACTCCTTTCATGGGTGACACTTTTAAGTAGACATAGTCTCCCACTTCAAAAGTTAGTGGTCTTCTTTTATTAGCATAATTTTTTTGTCTTGATTGAGCTGCTTTCATATGCTGTTGGATAATGCATACCTGCTCTTCAGCTTCAGTGACAAAGTATCTTCTCTCGCTAGACTCAATCCAATTCAAAGGAGTTCTATATTTCCGACCATACAAGGCTTCAAAAGGAGCCATCTTGATGCTCACTTGATAACTATTGTTGTAGGAGAACTCGACTAACGGTATCCATTTTTCCCATGAACCCTTGGAAGATATAACACAAGCTCTCAACATATCCTCTAAGATCTGGTTCACTCGCTCAGTCTATATAGAAGTTTATGGGTGGTATGCTAAACTTCTGATTAATTAAGTTCCCAAGGCCTGGTGCAAGTGCTCTCAGAAATGAGCTATAAACTGTGGTCCCCGATATGAGATTATGGTCTTAGGTACTCCATGTAGCCTCATGATCTGAGAAACATACAACTCAGCATACTTCCCCATGTGATACCTTGTGTTCACTGTCATAAAATGTGCTGACTTAGTGAGACGATCTACAATGACCCATATGGAATCGTGACCTTACTGTGTCATCGGAAGGCCTGTAATAAAGTCTATACTTATTTCCTCCCATTTCCATCCTAGAATAGGTTAAGGCTAAAGTAATCCAGTGGGTTTCATATGAACAACCTTTACTCTACTGCAATTATCAAACCTAGCAACATAGGCGGCGATCTCTTTCTTCATCTTGGTCCACCAAAAATGGGTTTTCAAATCTTGATACATTTTGCTACTACCTAGGTGGATAGACAACTAGGATGAATGAGCTTCATCTAAAATTTGATTTCTAAGCTCATGGTCTTTAGGTACCATAAGTCGGTCCTCAAACCATAGCACACCTCTTTCATCTAACCTAAAATGCTTGGTTTTCTATTCTTTCATATTTCTTTTGATGTGAAATACACTGACATCTATCTTCTATAGTTCTATGATTTTGCTCTCAAGTGAACAACTAACAGTGATATTGTGCAGCACAACAGGATGTAACAAATTAAATCCATCTTCCAAGAATGCTTGCAAAGTGTTGCAATGAGATTTCCGACAAAGTGCATCTGCTACAACATTAGCTTTTCCTGGATGGTAGTGCACTTCCAAATTGTAGTCCTTGATCAGCTCTAACCATCTTCGTTGCCTCATGTTTAGTTTAGGTTGAGTGAAGATATATTAGAGACTTTTGTGGTAAGTATATATGTGACATATGTTTCCCAACAAATAATGTCTCCATATCTTCAATGCATGAACAACTGCTGCAAGCTCTAAATCATGTGTAGGGTAATTGACTTCATGCTTTCTCAACTGTCGAGAAGCATAGGCAATAACTCTTCCTTCTTGCATGAGCACACACCCAAACTTATACCCGATGCATCATAGAACACATCGAAAGGATTTTTAATGTCGGTTTGTGCTAGAACAGGAGCTGTAGTTAACAGGGTCCTAAGGTTGTGAAAAGCTACTTCACACTCTAGCGACCAACTAAACTTTTCATCTTTCTGAAGTAGTCTAGTCATGGGCTTAGCTATCTTGGAGAAATCAGGAATGAAATGAGGATAGTAGCCTGCTAACCCTAGAAAACTCTGAACTTCATGAACCGAAGTTAGGGCCTTCCAATCCATGACCTCTTATACTTTAGATGGGTCTACAGAAATTCCATCTCTCGATATGAAAGGTACTTTGCTCAACCAGAATTCACACTTGCTAAACTTGGCATATAACTTATGTTCCCTCAATCTAGACAAAACAATTCTTAGATGCTCTACATGATCTGCCTCATTCTCTGAATAAATCAAGATATCATCAATAAACACAACCATGAACTTGTCGAGCTCAGGCATGAGTACCGAATTCATCAAGGACATGAAGTAGGCAGGAGCATTCGTTAGTCCAAAAGACATGACCAAATACTCGTACAAGCCATACCTAGTGGAGAAAGTTGTTTTAGGTATATCCTCTGGATTGATCTTGATCTGATGATAGCCTGACCTCAAGTCAATCTTGGAGAATACCTTTGCTTTTGCCAACTGATCGAACAAGATATCGATACGAGGCAAAGGATATTTGTTCTTAATGGTCACAGGATTAAGTGGCCTATAATCCACACACATTCTCAAAGACTTGTCCTTCTTCTTTACAAACAAAGCTAGACATCCCCATGGACATGAACTAGGCTAAATGAGACCTTTGTCCAACAGTTCTTGTAACTAAATTTTAAGTTTAGCTAACTCATTTGGTGGCATCATATAGGGTCTTCTTGAGATAGGTGCCGTACCTAGTACTAACTCAATCCTAAATTCCACATCCCTATTAGGTGGTAAACCTAACAACTCATCTAGAAATACATAAGGAAACTCACAAACCACTAGAATATCACAAAGAGTAGTGGCTTCAATAGCACAAGACAAGTTTTGGAGATCAAAACTTCAGGAAAGCAGTACTAGAAAAGCATTACCTCCCTTTGGTTCCCTCAACATAATTGCCCTAGTGCTAGTATCAATGAGAACACCATGGTCACTCATCCAACTCATGCCTAAGATCACATCTATGGCCAATCCATGCAATACTATTAGATCCATCGTATACTCCCTCTCTTGGACAGAGATGAGCACATCTCTGACTATTTTATTTGTAGAGATAGTAGACCCAATCAAACTTATACTATAACCACCCTTGTTTACCTCAATTACTTTCTGATCATACTTAGATGCAAATGCTTGGCTCATAAATGAATGAGAAGCTCCAGAATCAAATAAAACAATGGCAGGATGTTTGTTAACAAGAAACATACCAGCTATGACAACCTCTCCCATAGGAACTTCTTCAACAGCGGTGTAATGCACGTATCCAGGACGTGCTTTAGGATTCACCTGTCTCTGATTTCCCTAGCTTTGATTGATGTTCTTCTTAGGATGGGGGCACTCTTTAGACCAATGGCCCAACTAATTATAGTTAAAGCATGGTTGATTGCTCCTGGGTCCTGCTGAGCTTCCTTGCCCTCCATTCCCCTTTGGGTAAGGCAATGTTGAACGCCTTATGAAACACCTTCTAAGGTCGGTTGGCCTAGGCTTTTGGTGGAGGAGGCCTGAACTTGGGCGCTGGCAGTTGAAACTATGGCCTAGCCGCCACTGGACCTCTAGACTAAGAAGACCCTGAGGCGCCTGCCTCAGCTGCCCTCTTGCAGCCCTTTGCTGTCGCATGCAAATTGTTCTAGTTCTCTTGAGTTAGGGCATCACTGATGAACTCATTGTAGGTGGTGCACCTCGAGTTGGCCATAGTTTTCATTAGCCTAGTGCTAAGGCCTCTTCTGTATCAACGAAACCTAGGGCATAATGGGACAAATTGTTGAAAGCATGCATGTACTCAGTAAGGGTCTTGGTCCCTTGTGTGAGTCGCATGAACTCGGCCGCCTTCATGCGCATTAGCCCTGGGGGAATGTGATGTTCCCTCAAGGCTAACTTAAATTGCTCCAATGTGACCTATGCGTTGGTAGGTAAAGAGGATAGGAAATGGGTCCACCACATTCTGACCGGTCCCTGCAGCTGATGGGACGCATATTCTACCTTCTGATGTTCCATAACCCTCAATAGACGTAACTTTTGCTCAATTGTGTGATAGAACCGCCCAATTTATACAAGATCAAGTATGGCTGTCCCCACTAACACGTTGACATGCGCATACTTATGTAAACCCAGTAGTCCACCGAGTGTCACGAAGGACCTCGATAAATCAACATCATAACCAAGATTGACTGATTAAGCAAATACACATCACATACGCAGAGTTGCAGTGGAAATAATATTACAATTGGGTTCACAAATAATAGTACAAGTTTGGGTTTCAAAACCGATTAGTGAAAACAACATAGCTTTCAAATGATTATATTAATATAAGTTCCAAATACATTGCTAGCATAAGTGACATCCTCAGATAAAAGCATATAGATGAGAAATAAATATAGAGTCACCGAGCCCATCAGTGGTTAGCCACCATCTTTAGCAGGCTGAGAACTTCACCTGCAACATGGTGGGATAAACCCTGAGTACTCGAATGTACTCAGCTAGACATACCCGTCATAATCTAGAAATAAAGTGACACCAAGGAGTATGCAAGGCTTTATAAGTGGAGCTAGCTTGACAACATTTTGCATAAAAGCCAAGAGTTGAGCTATATATTTTTTATAATTCAGTAACCAAGTTAATTATAGCTATTCATCTCTAGATTAGCAACTAACATGTGCCAAACATGTGGGATATCATTTAGTAATAGGCAATAGTAACCATAGCTAGTATAATGTTGCAACATCATCATCATCATTATAACCATAAAGTTCAATTAAGTGTATCTACGTTGCCGTTGCTCAGTCAAGTTCTCACTATCCAGGAGAGATGATGATTCGAATTGATTCCTACCTAGCTAGGGATTTATTTCTAACACAAACCCAATCAACCTGATCAGTGGTTGCCTTGGGTCACCTTTGGTACAACTTAGGAACAAATTTGTGGTTCCGAGCAGCACCGCACTCTCAGGGAATCCACTCTGCCAGGTGGTCAATCTCACCTTTGGACTTACGCCAATGGCTCCACGCACATCCTTACTACCGCCAGAGTGCGCACTTTAACTTCTCGGCCTTCTAGCCTGAGTTGAGCTACTCGGCTTCACAGTCGGAATGAGTTATCTGGCCAACTAAGTGATAGGCATGTGTTCAACATGACATGAGGACATACATCAATTAGTCCTTAACTGACACAGATGGAGATAGAACCACACCCAAGACCTCCATGTCTTGTTGCTTCTCTATCGATATCCCGCCCGGTCTCCTTTATATTCATCAACACATAGTTATTTCCACGATAGCAAATATAACCAACCATCTTTGGTATCCACCTATATCTCGTAGGTGACAGGAAATCACCCGACTTCTACCGGTCTAAGCATTGCTAAGCATACAGTCAATCCTAGACCTACATAGGGTTCAAGGTATATTTCTGGACAAGGTAGATCTATGCATCAAGTGGTTCCAATCAACTCTTATAACCTAATGCATCAAACATAAAGAACTCAAGTGATATTTATAAAAATGTAGGAGGCTTAGAATGCTCCAGGGTTTGCCTGGGATCCAACACTAGGTTAGTGTTTGTTAGATGACACAAGCTTGGCGAGTATCTCCCATCATAGCACTTGTCCAGTCCTTCCATCTTTGGGATAGGTCCACCATACACCGTCTTTGGGTTTGGCTCCGACATCACGTCCTTCACGTGGTTCATCTAGCGTACCTAGATGAGATGCTAGAAGCAAGTGCATGAATATGAAGAATGGTAATATGAGATGCATCACATAATAGCATTCAAGGCAAACATAAGATCATGCAAGACATAGACACCTAGAGTTATTTAACTAACATCACACAACCTATTATAGAGGGATAGCAAGCATATTAGGCATGGCACACAAGTGAACTTAAGTTCAGATATTGCACACATGCATCGATCAAGAACTAACCACCATATTTAGCCAAAACAAGAGCTAACTAAAGCAATCACCTAGCACATGTATAGAAATCTGGGCAGCAGCACAACAGTCAATTGTTTCAAACATAACTGGAGATCCAGACATCCAAAGAATGTGATCCTAGACTTTATGGAAAGCTAATGAAATTGCCACCAACAGTGTTACTATCACCAAAAGCTTATTCCCAATCTAACTTGGTCAAACATACCAATGTTTTAGACCTGCATAGAACAAGGATAGAAAAGTAGTAGTAGTTTCAAAATGGCATAACTGGAGTTACAGACATCAAACAAGCATGAACCTTAACTTTCTAGAAATGTTATTGAATTATATAAAACATGTTTATTATGATCACAAGGTTATTCCACCATTAACAAGGTCAATCAAGGACAATTGAGCACCTCTGTCTAGACTTGGACAGATTCTGCTATGCAACTTCGCAAGCTTATAACTGGAGCTCTACAACACCAAAAGGGGTGATCTAAGATAATTTGGAAATCTTAAGGAAATAACTATAACTCTTATATTATCACTAAGACATGATTTTATACTTAATTAGGTCAAACAATGAAATCCTTCAAATCTACACAGAGCATAGACCAAACATGATAGACCAATTGTCAAATTCATAACTCCAAAACTATCAGGCCCATGGTCATGAAATTTGAACAAAAGCAAAATTATGAAATTCTCTACAACTTTTGTATTCACTACAACCACAACAAACATCATTTACACCATGAAAATAATTTCACAAGCAAAACTGCACATGCAGCCCAAACAGCAGTGGTACAAAAAGCTGATAGGAACTTCAGAGAAGCATAACTAGAGTTCTAGACCTCCAACAAACATGAATCATAACTTTTTGAAAATATTATGAAGTTAACTACAACTTTATTATTCTCACCTTAAGATGATTCTATAGTTAATAAGGTCAATTAATCCAATAAATGTATCTCTGTCCAAAACATGGACAGAACCTGATATGCAAATTTAAACAGATATAACTAGAGTTCCACATGTCCAATAATTGTGGTTCTAGACTTTTTAGAAAGCTTAGCAAATTCTAAACATTTTTGTTATAAACATCTAAAGCTAATTCTACTATTAAAAATGCCCCACAATACCAACAAGGCAACCCTGTTAGGGTTTGAGTAGAAACAGCCATAGAACTTTAAGCAACAATAACTAAAAATCTACTTACCCAAAAATTATGCTATTTAGCTTTTTGAAAAGCTTAAGAAAAGTACTACAACTCATTTATGGTCATCAAGGCATGATTATAACTTAACTGAGTCAATTAATTCAAACATGCAGGCCTATACAGAATAGGAGCAAAGCAACATAGGGCATTTGTTATTTTTATAGCTCTTAAACTACTAAGCCTAAAATCCTAAACTTTTTACCAGACATCAACCATCACCTGAGTAGCACTCCATAAAATTTCACATTTATTTGGGCACAAAAACTATAGTTATAAAAAAGACAAGACACAACTAGTATTAAAAACCTAACTGCATAAATTGATTTTTACAGCAAAAACTTTAAACTAAAGCATGCCATATTATAGATCTACTACATAGATAATTTTACAACAAAAAGTCCACAATTGTTATTTTATGATTTTTCTACAAATTATTATGATTTTCCAAAGTTTAGCATAGAATAATGCAAAAGAAAAGATTAAACTAAAAAAGGAAAATACTTTTGCATTGGGAACCCTAGAGATCTCAGAAACTAGCTAAGCCCATATATGTAAATATATGTGTCTGGCATTTATGCAAAGTGAACACATGAAAAAATTTCTATTTACAAGTGGGTCCTTCTTCAACCTCACACAGAGCAGAGAAAGGGCAGAGGGCGTCGAGTCGACGAGGGGTGCCGGTGTTGCTAGAGAGCACGCGGCGCGCCAGGTTGCCGTTGTACGCCGTGGCGTTGGGGGTGGAACAACGCATAATCGAGGGAGATGTCGCCGCCATGGCCGGAGTAGGTGAAGAACGGGTACGCGTTCACTATGAGGTATGACCCGGTCTACGCCAGGAAGTCAAGCATGGACTTCATGACGGCCTATGCGAGGTCCTCTAGGAACGCACCCGCTGAGGACGGGTACGATGACGCAAGCATGGTGAGCGCGATGGGCAACGTAGAGGAGGGAGTCCAGCAGCGGTAGCTTGAGCTTCGCTTGGCGTCAATGGTGGCCATGGCCATGGCGTTGGAGGGAGCGAGGCTGAGAAGAGAGGGAGAGGGAGAATGGAGAGGGCTGGGGACAGGCTCGGGCTCGGCTTCTCCAAAATGACACGCGACGGTGAGGTGGCGCACAAGCAATGAGCACGCGAGGCCACACGACAGCGGCATCCTGTGCTCAGTCGATTCTGTTCAATCAGATTTAAAACTCAATTCTACCCTAAAAATGTGACTGAACGTCAATCTTTGTCCCTTCGAATCACCTAATCTGTTAAGTTCTGGCATAAGATGTAGTAACAAATGTTGTAGATCTATATGAGGACTACAACTTTGCTTAATGGTTCAAAGTCTAATTTGGCTTGGTTGGAGAGGTGCGAGGTTCCAAAGTGAGGTTCACGAAACTTGAAAACTGAATACTTCAATTCCAACACTTAGCCGATTTTTGGAGCTTCAAAACAGCACTGAGTTGATTCTTGAAAGTCCTATTCGAGGCACTTAGAAGTCGAATCAAGCCTTGATCCAAAAATAAAGTTTGTTCTACATAATATGGACTACAACTTTTATTTAGGTTCCACTGCCATGCAAATAATCTAAGCCACAGTTCAAACCAAGTCAAAGTAGCATCACGGTAAAGCTTAAATTAGAGTTTTAGACCGATTGAGGCATTTTCTTGACTTATGCTCAACACGAACCCTTCATGACTTTTGTTGTAGAGTTCAATTAGAGTCATTTGGGTAAGGTAGCATGGTTTGTTCGACATCTCATATTCCCATTTACCTAATAAAACAATCCAAGAAAGATTATAACTTATCATTTCATGTGACCTCTTGATTCCAAGCTTCATGAAACTTTTCCACTCGTCAAGATGGATGCATGTTGGTGTAATGTACATGAAATAAGCATGTTTAACATTACTCTAGCATAATCTTAACAAGGGTCCACATGTAAGTAAAGGTGCGTTGTCCAAGTTTAAGTTGGAGTTCACTCTTGTAGATTTGATCTTTCACCTTCATCACCACTTAACATGTCAGGTTTGAGCTCAAACCCATTGCTTAACTTGTGACAAACACCTGGGGTGTTATAGCCCTCCCCCTTATGAGAATCTTGCCCTGAGATTTGGTGCGAAAGACTTTTAAGGGAAGAGAAGCACATCATCTATTTTCCAACATTAGTGATAGCCTTAGGCTACTTAACTTCAGAGTATCAGAGAGGCTAATTTGGTCAAGAAACTTTTTGATACTTGCTCTTCGTAGTAAGTTTTGTCTGAAAAAATTCCTTCGTTGGCTTCCATGAAGCTTGGTTACTTTGGGAGGAATCCACGTTAGCCCAGCACTTCATTCTCGGGATACAAAGAGTACTACGGAGCATAAACTAACTACCTAGTATCTCTATTTCCCTAGTGAATATAGCATGGACCATGTGAACTTTACATTAGACTGCAAGCTTCTAAAAGCTACTCATTACAATGGTTCCATGTTCATTCACAAAGTTCAAAAAGTAGTCCTCTACCAAAGTAGCTTGAGTACAACCTTTCATAAGGGATGAGATCACAAACGGGGTAAGCATCCTTTGTGGCTATGAGAAACCGAGCAACCAACAAACAATGTCGTGCCTGTCATAACTGTTCAATAATTCAGATGTCAACCGATGGAAAACTACATAATGTTCCATGTGTGCAGTTCTCCTTTTCTAATGATAACACTTTATTATCTGAGTCCATTGAGTGAGCGGTGAAGGTGATAGCTGACTCTATTGACTCAGCATTTTCGACGATCATTATTTGAGGGAATCCTTGTATTCAAGCGGCAACAGTTATCTGGGTTGGACCTAATGCAATGTCTTGGGGAAAAACACATGGAAGGTACCAAAGAACAAGTCCACCTTGGAAACCCTTGCTGAAGAAGGATGTTAGCGAGGCCTGGAGGTCAACAAAAGTTGCAAGTACACACCGACTAGAAAACAGTACACTACTTAGCAGGTTGAGCACAATTTGCCTTCATGGTGCAGTGGCATAGTAAGTTGGGTTGACTTACACTATCGCAAAATTAACCTGGTTGGACTACTTTTGACATTGAGGCTTCCTTTCTAATGTCAATCAACAACTCAAAATCAAAGTCTAAAATCTGTTGTTTGACACTTTTTGAATTGTTTTTGACTCGTAATGGCACAAATTGACTTGTAGAACACCTTGACTACTCACCATAGTTGATATGAGAGGACAAAAGCAAGGCACAAAGGGGTGCAAGGAGTCTTCTCTAGGCATCTAAAGTATTATCTAACAGCAAACATTGACCATGTTGCTAATCTTAGCATGAATTACAAGCAGAACGTTTCTAATGTGAGGGATGATAGTAGTCAGCAGAGAAATCACAGATTCTGTACCTCTTGGTAATCAGTTCATATCCTGCAAACTACTACTCAATGGTGCACAAATTTTGGTAGGCATTTAGATCCAAGAGTCCTTTAACTACTGACCAAGATTCAGCTCAAACGGACACTGTTTGACTATCCAAACAAATCATCTACCAAAACTGCTTTGTTCTGAAATTTTGGGGACCGAACTATCAAAACATCTCTCAAATCCAATGCTTTACTCAACCAATCCTCAAACCAACTTAAGACATCGAAGTACCTTAAGCAAGGAATGAGATCACCAAGTTTGGTGTGAATTCCACCATGTTTGAGCCACTAATCACCGGCTTAAAGATAAACAGTTTAGTGCCATGAAATCTCGACAGATTTCCCATTCTTCTTTTCCTTTGATTTACACATTGGGAAGTGTGTTCGCAGCCTTTAACTATTTTTATGACAGCGGTAGTTTTCTCACTGAGGATGGAGGCTAGGGTTTTCCTCATATGCTTCCTAGGGAACAACTTCAACCGTTGATTTAGACACCAACTCAACGATGCACAAGCATTGAACTGGTGGGATGTTCTTGCAGGGCACAATGCATACTTCACGTGGAGTGATAGTCCTACAAAGATAAGAGAACGTCTCTCATTATCCTTCTGTGCTTCATCCAATAGAATCTGGAACAATTATTTGATAGCACCATATACATAACGATGCTGACCGCGACTAGGGACGTGCTTTCTCTAGCTCTTTACTTAGCTGATATAGCATCTTGCATTGATCGTGTGATTATCAAAGATGGAATTGACTTGACGATACAGGGCTTGGAGAAGAAAGCAGTACTGGCATCGCTGACCGGCTTTGCTATTTCTTTGCTTAACATTGTTCTGTGAGATCTGGCCTTCATAGTTACCAAAGAGTCATTACCTAGCTAGAGATTAACCTTCCTACTGGTAACTAATCGGTTATCTCTCAACACAAAAAAAGGTTCCAATTCTTCACTCTTGACAATAAGAATTATGGTCGAAGCATAAATAGATGGTCGCCATTGAAGTCAGCAGAAAGGGGTCACACCGAAGAAGGTTAGTTGATCATCTTGCACAAAAAGGTCAAGACTTGGACAGAAAACTCATAAGCACCAGGTGACCTATTACAACACATAATATCTCCATCCATTGTCACTTGACTGCTAACTTGTCCAACTTTTAAATATTGTGTGGCCTTCTGATCCAACGGGGATGACATAAGTTGCTCACTAGATGACCGACATCATTATAGGGACAGTCACATAGAGTCACTTGTCTACCATCTCTTGCAGTCTATTAATGTTTATGTCAGTGACCTATTCTTCAAAGGTTATCCTCTTTGCAA
Organism: Miscanthus floridulus; assembly: GCF_019320115.1. Taxonomy (NCBI): domain Eukaryota; kingdom Viridiplantae; phylum Streptophyta; class Magnoliopsida; order Poales; family Poaceae; genus Miscanthus; species Miscanthus floridulus. The sequence continues at coordinate 69,642,561 of NC_089581.1, forward strand.
CTTTAGAAGGAAACTCTACTACTTTTAGTCTGATATAAGGACCTTTTGATTAGATATGGAGAGATAACCAAGGAAGAGCTCATGTGAAAACAACACATCGGTGCAGTTCTACAATGGATCATGACTAGGAACCTCGTAACCAGCGCATGCCGAGCAACACAACCTTGTGTGTACACCCACAGGATGTAACACCCTAAAATTTGCACTCTTTTAAAATAGCTAAATTGATTTATTTACGCAATTATGTGTGCATACAAATGTAGGAAAATAATAATTTTATAAAACTAAAATCAAATATAAGATTAGCTACCAGTGATGCAATACATGCTACTGCATATTATTTTGTGAATGTTTGGAATTTATTAAAGATTTCAAAGAGAATTGAAATTTGAATTTAAAAATGGATTTGGAAAATTGTTAAAAAAAGGAAAAGAATCATTTTCTCCCCCTCCCTTCTTGATTTTCGGCCCGCAGGCCTTCTCTCCCCACCGCGCCAGCCCAGCTCCCTCCTGTGGCCCGCTCGCTTTTCCCCTCTTCCCCTTCTTGGGCCGGCCCAGCCGAGCCGAGCAGTTTTCCTCCGCGCGGCCCAGTTTCGGCCAGCAACCGTTGCCACGCCCTCTCTCTCCCTACAGCCGATGGCTCGGGCCCGTGTGTCAGCGCCGCCCCCGACCTCTAGCCCCATGCGCGCCTAGCGCAACCACCTCCGCGCCCATGTCCGCATCGTGGGAGCGCCTCCCCCGTGCCTGGCCTCTACAAAAACGGAGCCCACGCCCCTCGCCGCTCCCCTGCTATCACTCCCCGTTCCATTTTTGCGCCCGCCCGTGCTCGAGGAAGCCGCAACTACCGAGCCGAAGATCATCGGGATCCGTCGTCTTCCCCTCCGCGTGGGCAGCCGTCTTCGAGTCCGTTTTTCCTCGCGGTGAGCTTCGTCGTGCTCCTCTCCTTCCCCCTGTGCTTTCAATTTTGTATTTCGTGGCCGTTTGGGCCCTTTTTGTGAGCGTCCACGAGCTTTGGCCACCGGCCATGGCGTCCGCCACCTCGGCTCCCTCCTCCGGCCGTCGTAACGGCCATTGGCGAGTTCCCCTTCACCCCAGCTAACTCCCGGTGTCCTCGGTTCTTCGAACCGTGGCCCATAGGCCGTGTTCCATGCGCGTCAGAGACCTCCACACCGCCGCCCATGGAGTTGGCCGCCGGCATCACTGTTCCGGCCAGACCCCTTCCTTCTCTCCCTCCTCTGATCAAATCTGATCCGTTCATTTCAAATCCGACGGCCACCAATGGAAGATACCCCTTCGCGGGTTATTCTTCTAAAGAGCCCCTCGGTTTTCATCTATTTGAACCCACAATCCATAGCGTAAATCCCCGAATATGCATTCTCGTTTTGAAAGCGTAAAGTTCACTGCTTTAGTCTAAAATACGTTTTCAGTATTCACAGAAATGCCATTTGAATTGTTTTGCTTATAAAATTGTCGTTTTAGCTCCGAATTGATCCGTTCAAATCGCGTTAGCTTCGTAATTTCATAATCTACATGTTAGAATCATTGTTAGTCAAGTTTGGAACATTTTAATTTCATGGTTAGACTTAATTAAATATATTGCTATAGGAAAACCCATTTAAATCATAACTTTCGCATTTTAGCTCCGTTTTTCATGAACTTCGCGTTGACGTGATCGTAGCGAGACATAGATTGTTTTCACAAACACTTTACCTTGTTTTCTATACTGTTGGTGTACTATTCTAATGATAGGAATGTTTGCTTTGCATGAATGCTTTTGGGAATGTCGTATGTTGCCGTGTTGGTCGCGTTCAGACGGTGAGGAGAACGTTGGAGACCAAGAATTCTTCGACGACCAGTAGGACCAGCAAGAGTTTGTGAACCAAGGCAAGTATAGCATGGGTCTACCTTGATGTCCTATTTCACTTTAATCAATTACTCATTTGCATGTGTCTAAATTTGATACCCGTAAGGACATCCTAGTGATTGATTATCATGTTCCTTGTCTCCTATGGGTTAATTGCATATAGGTAGATTGCTAGTGCTCTAACTGAATTTGATCTATAGGATGATGAATGATTCTATGGAACTAAGAGTTTAACATGATTTATAACAACCATTCCATAGGGCGAAGGTGCAAATGACCTTTGATCATGTTGCTCCCAACCCTCCATAAGGACTTATCTGTCGGCAAAAGCTGGGACTGACAGTGCAACCGGGAGAGTCATATGGCTCTGACTTTAGCTCAGTAATAGGACCTTTTCTAGCTAGTTAGAGGTTACCTTTTTGGCGCAAATGGGGCTTGCCACGTTGGGTATAGGGCTGCCTCTGTTCCTATGAGTATAGCCGCGATGGATATGTGCCATAGGAAAGGGGGGTTCCTACATCTGCCTGCCAAGGAAACCTAGCGGCCATAACTTGTTAGTGAAACCTATGAAATGGCTTCATAGTGTACCCTGCCCGCTCACCTTGGCAGTGACATGGGAGTAATTAACCCGGGAATATGGGAATCATGACTCGCGGTGAATGTGCACCACCTCTACAGAGGGTAACAAACTATTATAACAGCCGTGCTCACGGTCATGAGTGGCTCGGAAAACTCATAGAATAACTGGATACTTGGTGATGATCATTTAAGATGTTCTATGATGTTATACAATACACTTTACCCTGATATATGTTCTTATGGGATTAAATGAGAGCTTAAGCATAATTTGATAATATCTGATAATAAAAGCTTGTCGTACTAAAAATGCTAACTGCAGTAAACCAGAGTCAACCCTTTTTGAGCATCATAACCCCATGTTAGCTTGTTAAGTACGGGATGTACTTACGCTTGTTTATTTTCTTATTTGGATAAAAATCCTGGATGGGTAACAGATGATAACGGGTATGAGGATTTCCTGGAGGATTTTTAGGCTTGTGGTCAACCAGTTGACCTTCCCTGTGATGAAGCCCACGAGAGTTTATTATCTTTTTATTTTCCACTGTGTGATGTAAGACTAATTGGTATTATGGATCTGATGTAAGGACACCGTGATGATACTTTATGTAATTTGTCAGCTTGTGTGTGTGATTGATTCCTGAGCACACACGAGTTTTGTGCATTCAATTTTATCCTTAAAATTGGGTGTGACAAATTGGTATCAGAGCAGTGTTAACTGTAGGACGCAAGCCTAGTTAGAAACTGATCGTTTTAAGGTTTATATGTTGCTACAACAACCCTTGCTCTATGAACCTTGATATTTTCTTCTCTACTATATCCTTGCTATTCATCTCTACCTTGCTGCTTATTTTAAAGACTTTGTTCTTATCTTCACCCCTTGATTTGATATGCTTTTAGAACTATCCCTCATCACCTTCTTGCATAATCTGAAGAAGAGTCTTAGGATTGTTACCTGTAGTATAATTAGGGCGATAGTATCGCAATTTGAGTCAATGATTGAGTTGTGCATCTCTATTGATTGTTGAATTGTCATTATGCTTATGATTGTTTTGAATCTTTGTAATGATTGCAATGATCTTGTTGGGTGTTCCCACAATTTCATTTAGTTATAGGCCTAAGGCATAAGGATTAATGAAATAAATAGTCGGGTTTTGGTTTTCTTTTGTTTTCCCTATCCTGTCTTTTCAGAGCAGTCTGCACTCTTAGGCTTATATCTCTGATGTTGGATGACCAAAAACCATGAGAAAATTCTGGACAATAGTAGACTTCAATATCTTTCTCTGAGCGAAAGAATCACCTTTATAGCTATTTTGGTTATGGAGATACGAAAATCACAAGGAGATGCAAGCTATACTTTGGTGTCCCCTGGTTTATCTTTTCATAAGGGGGGTAGCCAAGCTGAAGAATTTGCAAGCTGAAGTGTCCTATGTTCTTGTTTGCGTAGCGGAAGCGTGGTGGTACCCAAAGATGTGCAAGGTGCAGTGGAATCGGTATACAGAGGATGAGGCTACTTAGGAAAGAGAAGAGGATCTGAAAAAGTCTTACCCACAACTATTTGAGTAAGCAATCACCTGAATCTCGAGGATGAGATTCATCTTAAGGGGGGTAGAAGTGTAACACCCTAAAATTTGCACTCTTTTAAAATAGCTAAATTGATTTATTTATGTAATTATGTGTGCATACAAATGTAGGAAAATAATAATTTTATAAAACTAAAATCAAATATAAGATTAGCTACCAGTGATGCAATACATGCTGCTGCATATTATTTTGTGAATGTTTGGAATTTATTAAAGATTTCAAAGAGAATTGAAATTTGAATTTAAAAATGGATTTGGAAAATCGTTAAAAAAAGGAAAAGAATCATTTTCTCCCCCTCCCTTCTTGATTTTCGGCCTGCAGGCCTTCTCTCCCCACCGCGCCAGCCCAGGTCCCTCCTGCGGCCCGCTCGCTTTTCCCCTCTTCCCCTTCTTGGGCCAGCCCAGCCGAGCCGAGCTGTTTTCCTCCGCATGGCCTAGTTTCGGCCAGCAACCGTTGCCACGCCCTCTCTCTCCCTGCAGCTGATGGCTTGGGCCCGCGTGTCAGCGCCACCCCCGACCTCCAGCCCCACGCGTGCCTGGCGCAACCGCCTCCGTGCCCACGTCCGCATCGTGGGAGCGCCTCCCCCGCGCCTGGCCTCTACAAAAATGGAGCCCACGCCCCTCGCCGCTCCCCTGTTGTCACTCCCCGTTCCGTTTTTGCGCCCGCCCGTGCTCGAGGAAGCCACAACTGCCGAGCCGAAGATCACCAAGATCCGTCGTCTTCCCCTCCGCGCGGGCAGCCGTCTTCGAGTCCGTTTTTCCTCGCGGTGAGCTTTGCCATGCTCCTCCCCTTCCGTCTGTGCTTTCAATTTTGTATTTCGTGGCCGTTTGGGCCCTTTTCACGAGCGTCCGCGAGCTTTGGCCACCGGCCATGGCGTTCGTCACCTCGGCTCCCTCCTTCGGCCACCGTAACAACCATTGGTGAGTTCCCCTTCACCCTAGCTAACTCCCGGTGTCCTCGGTTCTTCGAATCATGGCCCATAGGCCGTGTTCCATGCGCGTCAGAGACCTCCACACCGCCGGCCATGGAGTTGGCCGCCGGCGTCACTGTTCCGGCCGGACCGCTTCCTTCTCTCCCTCCTTTGATCAAATCCGATCCGTTCATTTCAAATCCGACGGCCACCAGTGGAAGATACCCCTTCGTGGGTTATTCTTCTAAAGAGCCCCTCGGTTTTCATCTTTTTGAACCTGCAATCCATAGTGTCAATCCCCGAATACGCATTCTCATTTTGAAAAGCGTAAAGTTCACTGCTTTAGTCTAAAATACGTTTTCAGTATTCACAGAAATGCCATTTGAACTGTTTTGCTTATAAAATTGTCGTTTTAGCTCCGAATTGATCCGTTCAAATCGTGTTAGCTTCATAATTTCATAATCTACATGTTAGAATCACTGTTAGTCAAGTTTGGAACATTTTAATTTCATGGTTAGACTTAATTAAATATATTGCTATAGGAAAACCCGTTTAAATCATAACTTTTGCATTTTAGCTCCGTTTTTCGTGAACTTCGCGTTGATGTGATCATAGCGAGACATAGATTATTTTCACAAACACTTTACCTTGTTTTCTATACTGTTGGTGTACTGTTCTAATGATAGGAATGTTTGCTTTGCATGCATGCTTTTGGGAATGTCGTATGTTGCCGTGTTGGTCACGTTCAGACGATGAGGAGAACGTTGGAGACCAAGAATTCTTCGATGACCAGCAGGACCAGCAAGAGTTTGTGAACCAAGGCAAGTATAGCATGGGTCTACCTTGATGTCCTATTTCACTTTAATCAATTACTCATTTGCATGTGTCTAAATTTGATACCCGTAAGGACATCCTAGTGATTGATTATCCTGTTCCTTGTCTCCTATGGGTTAATTGAATATAGGTAGATTGCTAGTGCTCTAACTGAATTTGATCTATATGATGATGAATGATTCTATGGAACTAAGAGTTTAACATGATTTATAACAACCGTTCCATAGGGCGGAGGTGCAAATGACCTTTGATCATGTTGCTCCTAGCCCTCCATAAGGACTTATCTATCGGCAAAAGCTGGGACTGACAGTGCAACCGGGAGAGTCATATGGCTCTGACTTTAGCTCAGAAATAGGACCTTTTCTAGCTAGTTAGAGGTTACCTTTTTGGCGCAAATGGGGCTTGCCACGTTGGGTATAGGGCTGCCTTTGTTCCTATGAGTATAGCCGCGATGGATATGTGCCATAGGAAAGGGGGCTTCCTACATCTGCCTGCCAAGGAAACCTAGCGGCCCTAACTTGTTAGTGAAACCTATGAAATGGCTTCATAGTGTACCCTGCCCGCTCACCTTGGCAGTGACATGGGAGTAATTAACCCGGGCATATGGGAATCATGACTCGTGGTGAATGTGCACCACCTCTGTAGAGGGTAACAAACTGTTATAACAGCCATGCTCACAGTCACGAGTGGCCCGGAAAACTCATAGAATAACTGGATACTTGATGATGATCATTTAAGATGTTCTATGATGTTATATGATACACTTTACCCTGATATATGTTCTTATGGGATTAAATGGGAGCTTAAGCATAATTTGATAATATCTGATAATAAAAGCTTATCGTACTAAAAATGCTAACTGCAGTAAACCAAAGTCAACCCTTTTTGAGCATCATAACCCCATGTTAGCTTGTTAAGTACGGGATGTACTTACACTTGTTTATTTTCTTTATTTGGATAAAAATCCTGGATGGGTAACAGATGACAACGGGTATGAGGATTTCTCGGAGGATTTTTAGGCTTGTGGTCAACCAATTGACCTTCCCTATGATGAAGCCCATGAGAGTTTATTATCTTTTTATTTTCCACTATGTGATGTAAGACTAATTGGTATTATGGATCTGATGTAAGGACACTATGATGATACTTTATGTAATTTGTCAGCTTGTGTGTGTGATTGATTCCTGGGCACACACGAGTTTTGTGCATTCAATTTTATCCTTAAAATTGGGTGTGACACTGGAGGCTCTTGGTTTTGTCATGGCACCATAGATCACTAATCGTGGCACCATTACTAAACACACAACCCACAAGAATTTTCATGTGGCACAAATTTGGTTGCATAGGAGCAAGCACCATGAGGAGGAGGGATAGCAAACAAAGGTAGTCACAAGGTTAGGATTCAACAAGGAGGTGATCTGAAGATCAAAACACAACGCAAGAGAACATAGCCTAATTGCCAAAGACAACTAAGCAGAGGACTCTTGCTTAATTTCCATATACGCCTTATGTCCACCAAGGTGATTACCAGGTAAAGATTAACATGAGATTGGGTCTTGCCGAGTAGCATCATGAGATCAAGACTGATAAACATCTAGAGACTTGAAAGAGTTGGAGACAAAACAAATGAGATTCGAGGGACAGAGCCAATGCACTGACTATAGATTCAGTTGATAAAGCAATGACATGATCTACAAGGAAAAAGGTTCCAAAGCCAGAGTAGATGGCGATTAGCATTGCACCAGATCATCTATAGAAGGAGCAATGAGATCTAACAAGGATTTTTGAGCAGGGTCCTCCCACATAGGAGCGGGACAACCACAACACATGCAAGCAATCAAGGGAACTTACCCTAGACCTAAGGTCAAGCAAAGGCATGGATAAAGGTCTTCGTAGCGCAACGTTCAAGGGCTAGCAACCACGTGTATAGGCTTAGGCTCCTAAGAGAGAACTCAATTGGAGACGACAACCATGAGATTATCAAAACTTGGATGCTATTCTGGGATAGCGCTCTTCCACACTTGTATGTTTACCGAGGACAAGGGGTGACAACTATGGCACTACCTAGTTAATGAGCATCCACACCTACATCAGGGTCTTAAGCGAGCATTTCAAAACACTCAAACCAATTAGCTTAAGTGACTATTACTAAGAATAAAGCTCGCACATTACAAGCAGCCACCTACAACAACACCACTGCCCATATCATGCAAAACATGGTGGTAAGACACAGTTATCTTTTATTTCCTTTTTACTGAGTAGGTGAACATATCTTCAGAACAAGTTTTACTTATACTTAGCAAATTAGTTTTCGAAGGGATGAAGTTTTTGCTAACTACTAAATTGTGATCTATTTCCTTTGGAAGCAACATACAAGGCAAAACTAATCACACACTATCTTCAAGCACAGCTATTCAAGCGGCATGGAACAAGACATTTTACCTAGCTTCACACAGGGAAGATAGTAACATCACATTGATCACAAGTAACTTAGTATTAGAACAAAGTAAGGGAAGCATATTTATGCACAAGCACAATCATGATGCATGCTCGTCCTATTCGTCCTCACAAAATTGTCAACCTAAGGTGGCAATCACATTCTATGTTGGTGGCATAACACGTACTCTCTCGATATATAGCTAGTCGTCAACTACATTCAATCTACGCATTTGTGGTTAGCATACCTGTAGACAAATTCATTGTAGCCCATCCCCACAAGAGATAAATAAGCACACAATGAAAGCAATAAACTAAGATACTCTCCATATATACATCCCCAGATATATATACTTCAGTATCCATAGCTACCCAATAGATATACCCACAATTAAGTAACTTCATATATACATGTGTGTAACATGTCAATATTCCAGTAACCACAACTAACTCTCCCCTAGACTGACAGTTGGATGGCCATGCTCTCACAACTCACACTTACCTAGGCGTAGAGGCAATTGATCCATACATTACCATTCAAGTGAACGACATCCATACAATAGCACGCCATATTGATGACAAAATAAAAATGCAAGCAATTACCCCACATGTTAGTTCTTAGATAGCCACCTAATAGTCCTTAACTAGGCATAAAGGAGGATGTCGCTAACATAGTTTTGCAAATTAGTTTTGACAAATTTGCTTATAGCTAAAGTTTTAGTTAAAATAGGCTTTTTACAACCAAAACTTTGTTTTTAAAACTATGTATATGACAGTATTATGCTTAATCTTGCTCTGATGTTAGCTGTGACAGAACTGCCCAATTTATACAAGATCAAGTATGGCTGTCCCCGCTAACACGTTGACACGCGCATACTTTCACTTATATAAACCTGGTAGTCCACCGAGTGTCATGAAGGACCTCGATAAATCAACATCATAACCAAGATCGAGTGATTAAGCAAATACACATCACATACGCAGAGTTGCACCAGAAATAATATTACAATTGGGTTCACAAATAATAGTACAAGTTTGGGTTTCAAAACCGATTAGTGAAAACAACATAGCTTTCAAATGATTATATTAATTGTCGGTGCAGAAAGTGACCAACACGTAAATATTTGTAGATTTGTCGTATGTTATGATCGGATGTGGCCTAGCACTCAATGACATAGGGTTTATACTGGTTCAGGCAATGTGCCCTATGTCTAGTTTGAGTCGGTCGGTGACTTTATTCCTGAGCCCAGGTGCTCGAAGTTTGCTGTGGGGTTACAAATGGAAGGGAGTAAGATGGGGGTGCAAGAGGTCTGATCGGACTCTGGTTTGAAGGGCCGAGAGTGATGGGAGCTCACTATGTGCTAAGTGTTCAAACATCTATTGTTCGTTGGAGTCCTTGGTCGTTAGGATAGTTGGAGCATGTTTCAGTTGTCGTCTGATTTATCTCTCTATTGGGAGAGAGTGCATCCCCTTTTATAGATGAAGGGGATGGCCTTTACAAGTGAGAGAGAGAGCAAGAGTACGTATGCTACTAAGTCTTGTTGCCCACTCCATCGGGTATAAGATGATGGTAGGCGCCCATAACACTGTTTGTGTTAGACGCATGTGGGAGGTTTTACTGTATTCACCATGTATGGCAAATGACGATGCCCACAACATTGTCGGTGCCTAGAGGCATGTGGGGTTTTTTACCATGTTTTCTTGGTATGGGAATTGTGGTTGCCTACAACACTATAGGGCAAATCATCGGCGCCCACAACACTACTTGGGTTCTATCATGCCAGGAAGGTTGCAGGGCATCCTTCTGACATGTCCTATCGGTACTATCCTACAGGTGTATAGGGTACGATCCTTGGTTTTGTGGTTGACTTGAGCGTCCTGCTTTACTTGCTCTGCCTATTTCCTGGTCCTCACCGAGTGGGTGTCCCCGGTCGGTTGGTCATAGTCAGAGAAGAGCTGTAAGCAGAGGTTTAGTGTATCCCCGGTCGGAGACGTGGGTCTGAGTCAGAAGCATTGTTGGCCAGGCCTTCTAGTCAGAGAGGTGGGCTAGAGTTAGAAGCAAGCGCTGTTCCTCCTCGGCTAGGTCTTACGGTCGGAGATTGGATCACCATTCTAGCCTGTCGTTAGGTTTTTGGGCTGGCCTAGGAGTTGCGCGTCATTTGTAATGTCGTCTGCTGGGCTGAGCTTTTACTGGGAAGCATGTCCTTGAGGGACCCTGGGTTTATGAACCCGATAGGAGCCCCCGAGCCCCTAGGCGATTTGGGTAGAATCGTCTAGGGGATTTTTATCTTGACAGCGGGTGCGCGCGAGCACACTCGTGGGTGTAGCCCCCGAGCCCTAGGTGATTTAGGTAGAATTGTCTGGGGGATTTTTTTGTGTTGCCAACGGGGGAGTTTTTTATTTCATCAGTAGGTGCGCGCGAGCGCACCTGTGGGTGTAGCCTCCGAGCCCCCGGGCAATTCAGGCAGAATCGTCTGTGGTGTTTTGTCAGTGGGCGTGATTGTGTGCACCTTGGTGGGCGTAGCCTCCTCTTTCTAGTTTCTGACCCATTGTTTCTAGGAGCATGGTCCTAGGCATTTTGGTCATGTCTGAGGGATCAGGTGAGATGGAGTCATCAACTAGGGCATCGGGCACACTCAAGGGGGCATAGCCGAGGGACAACCGAGCGATCGGGTGAGTTAGAGCCGTGGACCTAGGCATTGGGCGCTACCAAGGGATAGCCAAGGGATCGGGTGAGTCAGAGTCATGGACCCAGGCACTAGGCACAGTCGAGGGATCAGGTGAGTAGGAGTCATGGATGTAGGCATCGGACACAATGAGAGATCGGGCAAGTCAGAGTCATGGATCCAGGCGTCGGGTGCAGCCGAGGGATCAGGCGAGATAGAGTTGCAGACCTAGGCATTTGGTGCACCCAAGGGACAGGTAAGGGATCGGGTGAGTTAGAGTCACGGATCTAGGCATCGGGAGCAGCCAAGGGATCGGGCAAGACAGAGTCACAGACCTAGGCGTCGGGTGCAGCCGAGGGATAGCCGAGGGATCGGGCGAGATGGAGTCATGGATCCGGACTTTGGGCACACCGAGGGGTTGGGTGAGTTAGAGTCATGGATCTAGGCGCTGGGCGCAATGAGGGATCAGGCGAGTCCAAGTCGTGGTTCTAGGCATAGCTGAGGTCGTGTCAAGGTGTTTGGGCATCCCAAGCCCCTAAGCCCCATTAGGCTCGGAAGGGGTTGGTTGAGTTTCGTGCGTTACCTCATCCATGGTTTCCGCAACCAAAGGGGCTAAGCTAACGTTGCTTGCCTCGATGGCTCGAGTGACACGCTCGGTGAGCTCGCTAATAGGCACGTTCAAGTGAAATCCAGGTCCATCATTCATGAGGGGGTGGCATAGCGCTCATGTGGTATTCCACTGCTCCTTAACGCACGTCCCGGTAGATGCCTGGGTCATTCCAGAGACCAACCCAGGTGGCCCACTGGCCTCCCCTCAATGGAGATTCTATGGGCATGGCTCGAGGTTAGGATCAAATGAGAAGGTTGAGATGACCCTATCTGCTTCAGAGTAGACTGGGCGAGGGCCGCACAGGGCTCTTCTGTGTTTTCTCCCCTAGGTCTATTTGACATGAGGTAGCCTCGAGCCCTTTGTGGGCTAGCCATCAAACCCTAGTTAGTCGTTGCTCATGTTTGAATGAGGCAACTGCCGCTTCATGATGCAACATGGATCATTATGATGCATTTAACTGCATATGCGATACTTCAGATGTATGGGATGAATGAATGCATGCATGTATGAATGTATGAATGATAGTAGATGAATGAATGATCATATAAAGAAACAGTGGGGTTTGATAATGTTACCTTGATGACTCAAGTGATGAGATTCAAAGAGCTCCTATCGGATATGTCCAACCGGGATCCACGCTCATCATTCATGATAGAGTTGGCATGGCCCACATGGGGTGTCCCTCTACTCCTTACCTATCTCTCAGCATTTGCCAAAGCTGTCCGATCAACTCAACAAGCCCATTGGTCTCTCCTAGGCAGAGATCCTATAGTTGGGCCTTTCCATGTCCTGCCTAGGAAGGCGAAGGGCCACCTACGTGTAGTGGTGCCTTGTTTGTCGTGCTTGGTGTGCGGTAGTGGTGGGCCATACCCAGGCTGCATCCCATCTGACCAGGCACTATTCTGTCAGGCAGGGTGCATCCCATTGGTCAGGGCACATCCCGTCGTATTCCATCCACATTGAATGGGGGAAGGGAGAGGCTTTCTCGCCCAATCCTTTCGCCTTTCCTCAACTATTGTGCCTCCTCTTTAAATAGGGGAAGGGAGAGGGCTTCTCGCTGCAATCCTTTGCTTATTCTCCAACTGCTGCCTCTCCTCCTTCTTCCTTCTCACCAAGAGTGCTTATGTGCCATGGCGGTTCCTAAGGGAGAGAGAGGGTAAGCGAGGGGGAGAACTCATAGATCCGTTCATGAATCCGGAGCACAATGTCAAGCTAGAGGCCACCCGAGGCTGTGCAGGCAGCCTTCACCAAGAAGGGGCTACTTTCGCTGAAGGAAGTGGCACACTAGATCCTACGTGGGCTCCTTGATGAGTGGGGCCTGGAGCTGCAGCACCTCAATCTGACTAGGGTGCTACGTGTTGCTAGCATCATCACCGTCTACGAGGCCTTCTTTGTGATGGAGCCGTACGTGGACTCTTTCTGATGGATCTTCCCTAGGCGAGCCTTGTTAGAGGGGAAGCCACCTAGGACCATGCCGGTGGGGGGTTTTGCCCCTGTAGCTTGATGAGTCAAGTGACAGGGTTTGAAGAGCTCCTATCGAATATGTCCGGCTGGGCTCCACGCTCGTCGTTCATGATGGAGTCAGGATGGCCCACATGGGGCATCCCTCTGCTCCTTACCTATCTCTTGGCATTTGCCTGAGCCATCCGATCGACTTAGGAGGCCTGTTGGTCTCACCTGGGTGGAGATCACATAGTTGGGCCTTTCCAAGTCCCACCTAGGAAGGTGGAGGGATGCCTGCATGTAGTGGCGCCTTGTTTCTCATGCCCGGCCTGTGGTAGTGGTGGGCCATACCTAGGCCATGTCCCATCTGACTAGGCGCTGTTCCATCGGGCAAGGTGTGTCCCATCGGCCAGGGCATGTCCCGTCGTATCCCATCCACATTGAATGGGGGAAGGGAGAGGGTTTCTCGCCCCAATCCTTTCGCCTTTCCTCAACTGTTGCGCCTCCTCTTTAAATGGGGGAAGGGAGAGGGCTTCTCACTGTAATCCTTTGCCTATTATCCAACTACTGCCTCTCCTCCTTCCTTCTCACCAAGAGTGCTTGTGTGCCACAGGGGTTCCTAAGTGAGAGAGAGGGTAAGCGAGGGGGAGAACTCATAGATCCGTTCATGAATTCGAAGCGCAATGTTGAGCTAGAGGCCACCCAAGGCGGTGCTGGCCGCCTTCACTGAGAAGGGGCTATTTCCGCCAAAGGAAGTGGCGCACTAGATCCTACGCGGGTTCCTTGATGAGTGGGGCCTGGAGCTGCAGCGCCTCAATATGAATGGGGTGCTGCTTGTTGCCGACTTTGTCACCATCTGTGAGGCCTTCTTCGGGATGGAGCCATACATGGACTCTTTCTGGTGGATCTTCCCTAGGCGAGCCTTGTTAGAGGGGAAGCCTCCTAAAACTATGCCAGTGGGGGGTTGTGCCCCTACAGATGCTCAGGTTGGCCAGTTCATAAAGTTTGATGAGATGTCAGAGACATCCTCCAGCCATGGCGGCCACACCACGATAGGCAGTGTCCCTATCTAGGGGTGGCCCTATCTGTATGGAAAAGTCCAGAGCTCCATGTTCTTCTGCTGAGCATCTGTGGGTGCGACGCCCTTGAGGTACCCATTGCGCTCGCTACGTTGCGCTCGCTAAAGTCGAGGGAGTGGAACCGGGCAGGGCCCTTGCGAGCGTGACTGAAGGCATGAGTCAAGAAGACGTCACCCAGCCTGTGGACAGAGTGGAGGTCAGGTCAGAAGCTCTGTCCGAGCTGAGCGTTGCCCGGTCGGAGGGCGAGCAGCCTTTATCTTCGCTGGTCGTGTCATCAGCCGATGTCACCAAGTGGCCACGGTAGAAGTAGCCAATAGATGTAATAGTTTAAGTTCATGGGGGAGCCCCTGTTTGAATAGTTGTTTTGACGAATACATCAATTTTGGTTTTGTGATGAGTTACTTCGTTCAGGGAAGCTTGTCCCATCCGTTCCTTATTTTTACCTTAGCATAGCTTTGTTTTTATTATTTCTTTTTCGCACCTGCCTATTCCTCCCATAGGCTACAACCTTAAGAGCCTAGGCATGGCCCATGAGGCTCAGTTGCTCATAACTATAGGTAGAGGCAGGGTACGATCGGGCGGAATGTTGAAGCAAAGTTACGTAAGATAATTAAAGGAACAAACTACCCTTCCGTTTGGGTAAAAAATGTATTTACCATATGATAGTAAAAAAGAAGTGGCATTGCACCCTCATGGAGCCCCCAAGCGACCTAGGCCAAAAGTGTTTGGGCCGGGGTGCTTTGCAGGAGCAGACGTTGAATGAAAGAAAAAATGGTAAAGACTGATTTTTAGGGGAAGAAACAATGTAACTGTTCGATATTCCAAGTGTTGGAGAGAACATCGCCGTTGTCATCCTTCAGTCGGTAGGTGCCCGGTCGGATCACTTCGGTCACCATATAGGGTCCTTCCAAGTGTTAGAGAGTTTGTGCTTCTCCTTGGTCGATTGGGTCCTTCGAAGCACGATGTCTTTGACCTCGAGGATCCTTCCTCTGATTTTCCTCTCATGGTACCTGCAGAGAGTCTACTAGTAGCAAGTAGAGCAGATGATAGTCGTCTCGTGGGCCTCCTCGAGTAGGTCGACTATGTCTTGTTGAGCCTCCATGGCTCGGTCATGGTCAAAGGCCTTCACTCTTGGGGCGTCGTGGTCGATGTCAGCGGGCAGCACTGCTTCAGCTCCGTAGGCCAGGAAGAAGGGTGTGAACCCTGTGGATCGGTTTGGGGTCATTCTTAGGCTCTAGAGGATCGCTAGGACCTCTGCAACCCATTGCCCGGCGTACTTGTTGAGTTGGTCAAACATGCATGGCTTAAATCCTTGGAGGACCATGCCATTTGCACACTCGACCTAGCCGTTAGTATGTGGATGTCTGACCATGGCCCAGTCGATCCTAATGCCATATCCATCACTAAAGTCCAGGAACTTCTTCTCGGTGAAATTAGTTCCGTGGTCAGTGATGATACAGTTAGGAACGCTGAATCGGTAGACGATGTCGAGGAAGAACTTGACTGCCTCCTCCGAGTGGATGTTGGTGATGGGCTTGGCCTCTATCCACTTGTTGAACTTGTCGACCGCTATGAGCTGGTGAGTGAAGCCGCCCGGGCCCTTTTTGTGGGGTCCTACCATGTCGAGGCCCCAGACCATGAACGGTCAGGTGATGGGAATGGTGTAGAGCTCCTACGTTAGCAAATGAGTTTGTCGAGCATAGAATTGGCGTCCCACGCACCTGTGGACGACCTCTTCTTCATCTCGTAGTGCGGTGAGCCAGTAAAAACCTTGGTGAAAGGCTTTTCTGACTAGCGACCTTGAGGTCACGTGATGTCTATAGATTCTAGCATGGACCTCAAGGAGGTGCTATTTCCCTTGGTTAGTAGGGATGCACTTCATGAGTACCCCCAATGGACTTCATTTGTAAAGTTCGTCACCGAGTGCGATGAACGTCCTAGCGCATTGACCAATCCACTGTGTTTTAGTCCTTTCAGGTGGGTGAACTTCCTTGAGGAGGTAGGCAAGTAGCGGCGCTCGCCAGTTGGTTTGATCGAGTGCCAACACGACAATGTCAATGGGCGACATCGTCATGGAGGCACTGGGGTTAGAGCCCCCGAGCACTGGTTTGGCATCGGGGTCAGAGCCCCTGAGCGTTGGGTTAGCATTGGGGTGTGTCTAGATAGGACCTTCTAGGATGCGGGCAAACAGCTCGTGGAGGTCATTGATGAAGACCCCGCTCAGAGATGGATCCCACCTAGCGGCCAATTTTGTGAGAAAATTGGCAGCATCATTGTCCTTTCAGGGGACATGATGCAGCTCGATTCCCTATAATTTGTCCTCGAGCTTGCACACCTCTTGGCAGTATGCTGCCATGAGGGGGCTTTTGTAGGAGGACTCCTTCATGACCTAGTTGACGACCAGCTTCGAGTCAACATGAACATAGAGTCTCATAGCGCCAAGCTTGATGGTGATCCGTAGTCTGTTGATGAGGGCCTAATACTCCACGACGTTGTTTGAGGCTAAAAAGTGGAGACAGATGGTGTAGCGGAGCCTACTCCCATCTGGGGAGATCAGAACCACTCCAGCCCCTGAGCTAGGTGCCATGATGGACCCGTCGAAGTACATCATCCAGTACTCATGGGTGACATCTAGGGTCAGTAGGTGGACCTCCATCCATTCGGCGACAAAATCCGTGAGAGCCTAAGACTTAATAGTGGTTTGAGGGATATACATGATGTCATGGCCCATGAGTTTGAGTGCCCACTTGGAGATCTATCCTGCGGCATCGCGGTTGCAGACGATGTCCCCGAGCGGGTATGAAGTAACGACTGTGACTTCATGGTCAGTGAAGTAGTGCAGGAGCTTCCGGGTCACCATTAGCATGGTGTATAGGAGTTTTTGCACCTGGGGGTACTAGACCTTGGGGTCGGTGAGTACCTCCCCGACAAAGTTTATGGGTCGCTGGACCTTAAGGTGGTGTCCTGGATCCTCCCTTTTGATGACTAGGGCGGCGCTCACCACGTGGTTGTCCGCCGTGACGTAGAGGAGGAAGGGTTCTCCCTGTTCAGGAGCGACAAGGATTGGGGCCAACGTCAGTGATGTTTTGAGGCTCTCCAAAGCCTATTGTGCTTCCTCAATCCAGATGAAGGTGTCCGTCCTTTTGGGGAGCTTGTAGAGAGGCATCCCCCGCTCACTGAGCCAGGAGATGAACCGGCTTAGGGCGACCAAGCAACTAGTGAGCCTCTGTATGCCCTTGACGTTGCATATAGGGCCCATGTTAGAGATGGCCATGATCTTTTTGGGGTTGGCCTCGATACCTCATTTAGACATGATGTATCCAAGCAGCTTCCCCTTTGGAACCCCGAAAACACATTTCTTGGGATTCAATTTGATGTTAAACCTTTAGAGGTTCACAAACGTTGCGGCCAAGTTTGTGATTAGGTCGCAAGCTTGAGCCATTTTGACCACTGTCATCAACATAGACAGCGATTGTTGGTTTTGGTCGCTCAGTTTCATTAGGCTGATCGAGCGGGTCGATTTGGTCGGTGAAACATTGCTGCATGCACCTTTGGTAGGTGGCGCTAGCGTTCTTTATACCAAAAGGTATGGTTATGTAATAGTACGAATCATATGGGGTGATGAACGAGGTTGTGAGTTGATCAGACTCTTTCATCGCAATCTGGTGATAGCCTGAGTAGGCATCCAAAAAGGAGAGGATCTCGCATCCCAAGGTGGAGTCAACTATCTAGTCTATGCGTGGCAAAGGAAAGTGATCCTTTGGGCATGCTTTGTTGAGGCCAATATAATCAACACACATTCTCCATTTCCTGGTTTTCTTTTTAATAAGAATAGGATTAGCAAGCTAGTCGGAGTATAATACCTCTCTGATGAATCCAACTGCTAGGAGTTTGGCAACCTCCTCGCCTATGGCCCTGCGCCTCTCATCGTCGAAGCGATGCAAGCATTGCTTGGCAGGCTTTGAGCCTAGGATGAGGCATAGTGCATGCTCGGTGAACTCCTATGGTATGCCTAGCATGTTGGAAGGTTTCCATGTGAAGACATCATGATTGGCATGCAGAAAGTCGGTGAGCTCACATTCCTATTTGGCTAGGAGCTGGGTCCTGATCCGCACCATCTTGATTGGGTCAGTGGGGTTGATCCCCACCACCTTAGTCTCCTCGAGTGGGTGAAAGGCCATCGAGGAGGTTGGTTTGTTGCAGTCTGGGACTGCTGGGGTCGATGACTCCCCAAGCCATGGGAGCTCGGACGAGTTGATGATGGTAGTGGCGAGCTCAAAATGCTCGCAGTCACACGTGAAAGCATGCAAGAAGGTGCTACCCATAGTGATGACGCCATTCAGTCCTGGCATCTTCAACTTTAGGTAGGTGTAGTTGGGGACCGCCATGAACTTGGCATAGCATGGCCGCCCCAAGATGGTGTGGTATGACCCCAGGAAGTCCACCACCTTGAAGGTAAGCACCTCTGAGTAGAAGTTGGCTCGGTCGCCAAATGTGATAGGCAGGTTGATCTGCCCGAGCAGGTATGCCTGTGCTCCTGGGATCATGTTGTGGAAGGGAGAGCTCACCAGTCAGAGCTCTGACCTAGGGATGCGCATGGCATTGAGGGTGTCGACATAGAGGATGTTGAGGCCGCTGCCTTTGTCCATCAGCACCTTGGTGAGGCGCTTCTTATAGATGATGGGGTCGACAACGAGCGGGTTGTGGCTCAGTTTTGTGATGTGGGATGGATGGCCCGTCTGATCAAAAGTGATTAGAGATTCTGACTAGCAAAGGAAGGCGGGCATGGTCGTTTTGGCGATGCACACCTCTCAGTAGCACACTTTGTGCTAGTGCTTGGAGTAGATGGCTTCAGATCCCTCAAAGATCATGATGCATTCCTCGGGGTCGGCTACTGCCTCCTTGCCTTTTCCTTCTTTTGGCCCACCGGCCTGTTGCAGGAAGCGCTTGAGGAGCTTGCAGTCCTTGTAGAGGTGTTTGACGGGGTAAGAGTGGTTGGTGCAGGGGCTATCCATGAGCTTGCCTAAGTGGTCAGGCAGGCCCTGCTGGGGCTACTTGCCCACACAATCAGCTACAATGACCAATGTGGAGTTGGCCAGTCGACGCCAATCCTTCTTGTTCTTCTTGCCCCTCTGTGTGGAGGGGCCCTCGTCTTGCTCCTTATGCTTGGCCTTGCCCTTGTCCCGACCTCCATTGAAGACCTCTCCGACCGCCTCCTTGTCGGAGGCATGGTTCGTGGTGACATCAAGCAGGTCGCGGGTGGTTCAAGGCTTTAGGCAACCAAGCTTGTGGATCAAGGACTTGTAGGTCATCCTAGAGAGGAATGCGTTGATGACGTCTGCGTCGATGACATTAGGAAGGGAGTTGCACCACTTTGAGAACCTATAGATGTAATCCTGCAGGGACTTGTTGGGCTCCTACTAGCAGCTCTTGAGGTCCTAGGAGTTCCTAGGGTAGACATACATCCCCTGGAAGTTCCCGATGAAGATCCTCTTGAGATCTGCCTAGTCACGGATGCTATCGTGCAGGAGGAATTCGAGCCATGCTCAAACATGTTCCCCCACAAGATAGGGAGGTACTGGATGATGAAGTGATCATCATCCACTCCTTCGGCTCAATAGGCAAGCCAAAATTCTTTGAGCCATATTTTGGGGTTCGTCTCCCTAGTATACTTGACGATGTTGGCAGGTAGTCAGAAGCGATGTGGGAATGGCGCTCTTTGGATACGCTGGCCAAAGGCCCCACTACAAGATTTTCGGTCTACTGCAACGCCAAAAAAGTGTAGCAAAAGACCCAAAAATGGTAGCCATAGTAATTTTGCTACCAATTTTTTTTGGTTAAATGTCGTTGCACTTGTAAGGGTAGCAATAGCATAATGCAATGGGTTACATTTTAGTTGCGACACACAGCCCCTCTATTGCAACACTTTTGACGCTTTTGCAACACCTAGTGAGTGTTGTAACAAAAGCAATTGCAACCACTATGGGTGTGGTAATAGTATCAATTGCAACGAACTAGGCGTTGCTAGCGATACGTATTGCGACACGCTGGTCGTGTAGCAACACAATGCAAGCGCAACGCAACACAGGTGTTGCAATCGTGGTTGTTGCTACGCAGAGAAAGCATTGCAATAGAGGTTCTCTATTGCCACGTCGCCTAAATGGTTGCTATAGGTGGCTTAGGTTATTGCAACATCTCTTCAGGTTGGTTGCTACAGAGAGGTCGTATATTGCCACGTTTCTGAATGGTTGCTATAGATGGCATAGGCTATTGCCACGTTACTTAGGTTGGTTGCTACAGACAGGTCATCTATTGCCACGTTACTAACTATCTGGTTGCTATAGGTAGATTCCTCTATTACCACGATTATCGTACCTATTGCCACGACTAAATATGGTTATTATATGTGCCATCATATATTGCAACGCCAGATTAATATATTAATAATTCATGTTGCGACACTTTGTTTGGTAGCTTAAATTAATAATCGCAAAACGACAAATACATAATGAAGGAAGCATCGACATCCATTAAAACGAAATATAATTTGTTCATACAAAATCTTTAACAAAACACACCGAGTGTCAAACTAAATGAGAACACAAGTAGATAGCTTAACACATAATAATGTGTTAAGCACAGACAACTGTTTGAACTCATTCGAATCAAAAGACTAATGTCTACTGTAGCAGCGAAGGTTCCCTTGATATGTATGTTGGCCATCGTCCCACCATTCGCATGCTCCTTCTCAAACTCAAGATTCCTCCTGAAAAAATCATTGACATGCATTAGTTAAACAAAGACTAGTGGTGGCAAAGCTAATTGAACACTGAAGCAAAACATGAGCTGCAGTACTAGAGTTCTGTGAGCTACAGTACTATCAACCATGAACTTTGAAGCGTAAAGCAAATATAAACATACATGCAGCTGCCTCCCAAGACATTTTATGAGCACAAACACATCCATATATATTTCTAATCAGCAAGAGGAAACTAAGCCTGGACCATATTTAGGAGCAGAACAAAAGAATAGCTATGTACTTCTCCAAAAGGACTATATGTTCCTTTTTAATGCAAAGAGATAAAAGGTTTCACATAGTACCTGTGTATTCTTTTTGGACAATGCAGATCTTTTCCTAGCCGCAGTTTCCTTCAGTTGCTTTGCTGTAGTATAAACAGCACCCGAATTCGCTGCCAAATTACTTCTAGTCATGCGCCCTCTAGTGAGACGTTCTTCAGCTGCGGAAGAAGGGGGTTGTTGTTCTGGCTGGCTGGTTTCTTGGGTAACCTGAAAATAAATGGTTGGTGGTAAAAATTACACCCCTTGACAAGAATATGACATGCATGTTACAATTAAACATTCTTCAATTATCATCAAACTACCTGCTGACTATGCATCATGTGTTCTCCCATTGTAGTTGTTACATTTTGTGTCCCCTCAATTGTTGCAGCAGCAGCAACATTTTCAGTTGGCTCCACAATTGTGCTAGCCTGCATTTTGAATTGGGTTCAAGATCATGATTTTCAGTTCAATAAACTATGAGAACATAGATGTTGTTAATATTACCTTTTGTACTGAAGCTTGCTGTTGGGCTGCTTGCAACATTAACATAGCTTGCCTAAGTGCTTCTCTATCAGCCTCCCTTTCCTTGTTCATCTGTTCAAGCTGACGCCTATGTTCTTGCCTCTCGGCTTCCCTTTCAACTTCTTGAGCTTCTAGTCTATCTTGCAGCCGTCCAAACGATTCAATGAGGGCTTCCTCCTGTTGCAGTTTGCGCTGGTAGTCCTCCGATAGTAGCTCCTTTCTAGTTGGGTACCTTGCAAGGTAACCATTAGCATGCATCTTGTTTGATTTGATTTTTCTCGTTTCCTTGTAGGTTGATTGGAAAATCTGGTTCTGCTCCAAGTCTGAGACGACATTTGCGTCAGGCCTTGACTCCAGCTCCATAATCTTCCTGGTTGCATTGTCCTAACAAAGCAAAGACATTTAGTTAATTAAAACTTTAATTCTAAGCGAGGACAGTTGCATCACTTAGTAAGGGTTGTAAAAACTGTTTAATACTCACATAGACTTCCCTAGATTCCTCGCTTGTCCATTGTCCATTTTGTTGGTGGGTCATCATAAAAAGCTCCATATCATTTGGCTCTTCACCAGTTAGTTGGTCCCTCTAATTAGGCAAGAATGTAAAAAAATTAGCCATATTTCATAATCTAGTGAAATGTAGAAGCTTTTATAAACTGTAAAGATCAGGAAGATATCCACCACGAATTTAAAAACAGAAGATAACAGAAATATTTATTGCTATTGAAAAAGTACAGGAATCCAAGTTCTTCTTTTTGTTGGCACACATTAGTTTTAGTACTTTTCAGCTTTCTGTATACAAGGATGCAAAATATATTTTTTTGTAGTGGGCAGTGGGCTAAATATTTTTTTTCAGCTTTCTGTATGTAGATCGCCATCCTTTGTAACGGTCATTAGCTGAAGAACCCATTTTTGGGTCTCATGGACATGCAAGTTTGCTGTACAATATTAACTGACTAGTGAAGCGATAGAATTTAAGAAAAATAGAACCTTTGCCTGCCTTTGACATTACAGCCCTTGAATCACCAACATTTGCCACATACAGATGGTTGCCAATCAAAACTGCTGTTGATGCAGTCGATCCAACTTGAATATTGCCTTCAGCATCCAAGAAATCCGCGTCAGTTTTTTTATAGGACTCACCTGCAAATTTACCATTTGTCAGATCTTGTTCACTACTAAATGAACTGCATTATTTTTAAGTAAGGATCTAGGAGAAAACATCATACTCATTGCAGACTTAGTATCACCAACGAACGCTGGATGTTTCAGGAGGTTTTCAAATAAGTGTTGTTTCAAATACCCAGCAGCACGGGTACCTCCATGACCTGTGAAGAGAAATGGTGTTAGGTTAATTAAACTGAGCAAATAAGGTGTTCGAAAAGTGAATGCCTCACCATCAAATACTCCAAAAAAGTTTATTTGTTTATCATCAATTCTAGAAGATTTTATGTCAAAGAAGTCTTCCATGGTTGCCCTTCTACCTCTAGTGCTTGAGTATCCACAATTTAAACTTCCATCCTCACTGCAAGCACAGATGTTCACAAGGACAACTAAAAGAGTTACTGACAAAGAAATAGGTTTGCCGCTGGCATGCGTTCTCAGGTAAAAACTATTTATAGGGTCTCTAAATGGAAGAGGAGCATCTTCCAGTGACCTAGTAATCTACGGATGCTTATGGGTGCCGCTCACCATGCATACTTGCAATCACTCCTAGTCCTATGGTGATGCAACTGCTATGTATGACAATGCAAGCTCTGTAAATTAACAAGATAACATATGAACTGATTGTCTGCCGAATACAGTAAATGATTTCAGAACAGGTTGCCATCATCCTTGTTTGGTACATACAAAGAGAAGTATACCAATAACTGTTGTTATACCAGCGAATCAACAGGAAACTCTTATCAATCTAATTAAGAAGGTGCTCATATGGTCATATATGCTACAGGTTAGTTGAACGCTTGAACTTGATTAATACACACCATATACTTCGAGTTATATAGCTAAATAAAACGAGGGAACTCGACTAAGTAAGTTTCTAACGGTACCTAAGCGTCTCATAGGAAAATGACTCAATTGTAACTGAGTGGAGCCTAAAATTTGCAAACTAAAAACAGCATTAGCAATAGAGAACAAATGATCCAGGAGGCGTTACCTCTTCCACCCGCCGCACACATCGGGCACCACCTCGTTCTCCCTTTCGCTCTCCTTTTGCGCCGCCGCGAGGGCTGCCACGAGGGTCGCCTCCCCCGCTTCCCTCACCCTGGCATTCGCCCTCTGGAGGGCTGCAAGGATTCGGTAGGGCTTCAGCGGGTGCCGCGCGCCTAGCCCCTTGCGGCTCCTGGGCCTCGGAGGCCGCGCCGCCCTCGCCCTCGCCCTAGCCACAGCCGCAGGACTTGGGGCCGCAGACGCCGCGCTGGGGCCCTCCTGCTCCTTCACGCCGCCATCGCACGCCATCTAACTCGTCGCCTAGGAGCGGCGGCGGCGGCGGCACGTGGAAATAACCTCTCGTCTCGGATCAAAAATTCCAAAAACGGAAACCGATTGGCTTGGGCAATGCGGGTCCGCCACGCGCGACCTAGATCCGATAGAGCGGAACCTAGGGCCGGAACCGGAGGGGGAGGGCGCGCGGGCGGCAGCGTCAGGCGGCGGCGATCTAAAAGGCCGCAGAATCCCGTAGAGGGGGAGAGCGCGCTAGGCGGCCGGTGAGCGCGCGCGTGGCGTGGGTGAACTGGACTTGGGTGGCGTTGGGGACGGGAGGAGGCGATCGAAGGGAGGCGAAGCGGAGATACGATGGCAGAGGAAGCGGGGTTTGGTTCGCAACGGACGGTTGACTTCGATGACCAGTGGGACCATGTAACCGAGGCTCAGCTGTCAGTGATGCGGGTGCCCCGTGGGACCGGCTTCGAGTCCTGAGCGCGATGTTCGAGCAGGTGGGAGAGGCGGTAGAATTAGACGCTAGACGTTACGCACATTCACCCTACAAACACATGTAGTAGACCTACCGCATATACGTAAACTCAACCCAATGAACATTCATGAACACATAAACGTAAACCCTACTATGAGCATCTCCAAGAGACTGTGTCGCACGTATGTAAATCCTACCTGTATGAACACCTCTAAAAGACTGTGCCGGCATATCTCGAGATTGACGAATACGCAAACCCTGCCTCTATGAGCACCTCTGAAAGACTATGCCGGCACATCTCGAGATTGACGAAGTCACCACAGGCGCCTCACTATCGACGGGAACGTCGTCTACCACTGAAAGCACAGCGCCGTTAAATTCTAGAATAAATCCAAAAAAATACGAGCACCTGTATCAAGTCGAGAACTTAAAACCTAGATGAATAGATACCACCATAAGAAACCTAACCAACTGAGATATGGCTCAGTTCACAGAGATGGTATCCAATGTGAGTCAGATGGTTCTGTCGTAGGCTTGCATTGCATAGCCTTCGACAGAGGCCCAATCAAGGCTTCCATGAATCTACGATTCGACTAATTTCCATTCTAAATAAATTAGAAAAAAAGTTCAGGTTACCTTTCTCAACTTTTGCGAAAGTCTATTTTTCACCCTAAACTCTAAACCAGGTAAACCATCTCCGAACTTTTAAAATCGTGCGTTTTACCTCCTTGACTCGTTATAAGTGGTTATCAAAGGCAATTTTGTCTTTTTTTATTTATTTCGGTTGAATCTTTGAAAAATCATAGTAAATTAAAGAAACATTATAAAATAGAAAATCTAATTTTATTGGACTCTACATGAATAGATCTACACAGTGAATATACAATATAGTATGCTTTAGTATAAATTTTTTTGTTGAAACTTTAGATATATGATTTTTCTATAATTAATTCATAGCTATAGTTTTATGGTCTAATTATGGTAATTTTTTTATGGTGGGCTAACTATTGTATGCTTAAATTATAGTAAAAATTTCATACTTATTGGATCATCTAGCACCACCCCATTGATTGTCTTGTAATATATCCCTTTATGTACCTCACCCATCAACACTTTAGCTTCTTCTTGATTTAAGCAACACCCTATCGACTGCCTTGTAATATAGCTGATCATCTAGCACGACACAACTAACAAGGGATAGTTCAATTAACATTAAAAAACGACACAAGGAGCATTTTGTAAGATGGTTTGAAATCGAGGTATGTAGTATTATTTTATATTTTTAAATTCAACTTTATGGTCAGACCGACGTAGTAATTAACCGGTAGATGTCTAACTTGATTTTTAAATTGCAGATAGCAAAACTATATGAGAAAGGGGAAGCAAGTAAACTGATGCATGCCCTTTCTCAAGGACCTGACCCTTGAGCTCGTGTGTTGAATAGAGTGCACATCAATAATTGGCTATTTCGGACAGCTGCCATAGAGAAAAGTCTCGTGACACAAAATTCTGGTGTCCTTGTGAAGGGTGACGATAGTACAGGCAACATGACCTGGTATGGAGTCATTAGAAATATAATCTCACTGGAATTCCCACAAGAAAAAGAAGTTATATTATTTCAGTGTGATTGGTATGATGTGCCGGCTACCAGTACCAGCAGAAGCAGAGGGTACACTAGGGATAAATTTGGTATTATCGACATTGCTACTTCCATGTTCAGATATTCAGATGAACCTTACATTCTTGCTTCAAACGCTGAACCGGTGTTTTATGTCCCTATCGTGAACAAGCCGAGATGGTCTACTATTGTTTTGGTGAGACCAAGAAATTTGTTTTCCATGCCAGACACAGGAAATGACGCCGATGCACTTGATGTGGGAATCCAAGAAATGAATGAATCAGGCCAAGGTCAGGAATTCTTAAACTGGTCAAGACAAGATAGGGCAGGCACAACTGGTTCTGCCGCCATTATTAATCAAGTGCGTAGCGAAGCAATTCCCGAACCTGTTGATGACTATATTGGTGATGATGATTCTGACGACGATGACACCTACATTGATGATGGGGTTATTGCACCAGTCATGGAAGAAAATATAGAAGATGATTTCTTTGCTTGAAGACAATTTTTTTTGTTGCACTGTTTGGTGGGAAGGGTCACTTGTCCTTCATATGCATATGTCGCACTTTATTATTTTTTTCTTTTGAACTGATGACATGGTTAAGTTTGAACCGTTGCATGGAACCTTAATGTTCGTTATGCTAATGAATACCTCTTGAGATAAATGTTTTAAGTATTTGAAATAAAGAGGTAAGTGGAAAGTTTTGAAATAAAAATAACGATTGCCTAAGAGTAATCACCGGTCGGCAAATGTTTGGACAAGGAAAGGTTCATTAGCGTGGTCACCATGTGACCGATGGTGCACGGTCAGGCATTTACTATCGCTAACAAAGTGACCAACCACCCCGGTACAACTTCAAGTACTAATTAACATCCACGCATACTTAATATCAAGTACTTAACAGCAACTACTACTTAACAGAAAGTTTCAGACACCAGGCATAAGGACGGAGATGTCGAGATGGGGCCAGGGTTGGGGCGTTTTATAACTCATAAGGTCTTCAATCATATCAAATAAATTAAAACCTGAGTTACAACGAACACACCTACATAGCGCAGTGGTGGAGAAGGTTTTATCTGAACCAGAGCTCCATGGTTCGAATCCTGTGGGGAGCACTTTTTAATTTTAATATATGCGTCCCCAATTCTTTTCTTTCCATACTTTTTTTTAAGTTTTAAATTCGTTGCAATTATCAAAGTATATTGCAACCAAAAATAAGCGTTGCACTTGAACACAATTTTCGCTTCGACCCCATAGATTTCGTTGCAATAAAATTTAGCACTTGCAACAATATCAAAGTATATTGCAACTGCCAAAAAAGGTTGCAATTGACCCCCACTTTTGCTTCGCCTCCAAGAGTTCTCGTTGCATTAAGTATCTAGCATTTGCAACGCTTGTCAAATTTTATGCAACACAAAAAAACCGTAGCAATAGTCAAAACCAAATGCAACTAACGTAAATGTAGTTGCAGTACTACCACACAATTGCAACCAAAATCAAGTCTACTGCAACCATTTTTCACCATTGCAATATCGTCCACCAAATGCAACAGAGCTTTGCAACATCTTGAAAACCGTTGTATTAAAGGCATGTATCGCTACCATTTTTTAGAATGGTTGTAATACAACAATCTCTGGCAACCAAATTTTCTACGTTGCAATTCTTCGGCGTTGCAGTAGACCGAAAATCTTGTAGTGCCCGTGGTCCCAGGCTATCTTGGCTAGGACTTCGGTCATCCGGTCGGTGACCATGCCTGGGGTGCGTCTCCCCGGTCTCCTCGATGGTCTGGTCAGAGCCCGTGTCGTCTGCTCTCACTGCCGCCCGATGGACGTCATCATCATGCTAGGACCGACGCCGGTTGCTGATGACGCTCTAAGCATCTTGGTTCAGCTTGAGGCATTCATGCATAGGCAGTCGGTGTGGAGTGGGTGCCGAGTTAGGCTATGGCGCAGCTACGCCCTCTTGTGCCGCGCTCAATGGCTGTAGCGGTGAGCGGATGGAGCGATTTGTTTGGTGTGTCCCCGCTCCCCTGGTGGGGAGAGAGGCTAATGTAGACTAGGCCCGATCTTCTAAAAGGTAAGATAGCATCGATTGGTGGAGCCTCGACATTCACGATCTAGGCTTCGAACCAAGATTGATTCAGACCCCCGCAACCGTTACACCACTGCTCCGTTGGTTATCAACCATGCAAACGCAATTGACCTCGCCGAGAAGGCTTTCCTGCAAGTGAATCAAGAACGCAAGCAAGAACAGGATGAATGCAATCTGAAATTGCAAATAAATATAAGGCTTATGGTAACGAGAAGGAGTTCAAGTCTTTATTCGAAAGGACTAATCGCCACAGGCGAACAAGATCAAGAACTGGGGCCCTGGTTCACAGCAAGCGGCCTTGGCGGCGACAGTTGCAGCAAAACGATGTCTGTTTCACGAGGAAATCAAGAACTAAACAAAACCCAAACCTTAAGGAGAGCGACGGCTGCTATTTATAGAGTCTTGGGTGTCACCCCCCTGGACGCGCACCCTAATGGGCCCAAACATGATACACGGTCCAACGGACCAAAAGACGGTGTCGCAGCACCCTGGCAGATTCTAGATGCTGAGTTGTTTCGACGATTCCTGTTGATTCCGAAGGTCTTTTGATGTCAAACCACTTGGATTGGCTTCCTTCTCAAATTATTTTTCCAACCATATATGGATCGTCGAAAACGGAGTCCAGATGCGTCCTGGGTGACCAGTTTAAGGCAGACTGGTCCTAGAGTCTGAACTGGACTTGAACTTGAGTTGGACTGGGCTTCCACCTTGAAAAAGATGAATTGGACGCCCATGCTGGACCTCCTCCTCTACTTGGCTTGTATGCGATGAAGTAGTGATGTCCTCATCAACCTCCCTTTCTTGAATTGAAGTCATCCTCGACTGAAGTAGATCGTCTCCTCCATTGGATGACAGCAACGATGGTTCCAGAAGAAGACGCTCATCTTGGCGCCCCATCCTTCGCAAAGGCGGCTGCCATGGTGGCTTCCCTATTGGGAATTCATCCTCCTTCTCTTGCAAAAGGTTAGTACCAACAAGAGCCATAGCACTAGGTGTAGGACCAAGTGGACATATAGGCGATGTACAAGTTAGAGCATAACATGGTTCATCATGATCAATAAGAACAGATTTAAGAGCAAATAAAACTTCTTTCATGTTACTTGATGGTTCATTTGTTAGTTTGCTAAAGTCTTTATCATGGCCTTTCTTTTTCTTTTCAGCAAGTTCCTTTTCATATTGTACAATTTCAGCAGGTGTTAAAGGAAAAGTAAAGCAATGATCTTTCCTTTAAACATAAAAGTATATCTATTTTGCCTACCATGATGTACAACATTATTATCATATTTCCAAGGGTGGCCTAACAAAATTGAACAAGCTTGCATAGGCACGACATCAAAATCAGCATAATCATGGTATGATCCGATAGAAAATTGCACACGAGCAGATTGTGTTACCTTTGCCTTACCACTATTATTGAACCACTGAACATGGTATGAATGTGGAAGAGCACATGTAGATAAACCAAGAGTCTTGACAAGCTCAGAACTTACCAAGTTATTGCTGCTCCCTCCATCAATTATAGCACGAACATGGAAATTATTGACAATGAGGAACATTTGAAACAAATTATGGCGTTGTAGCTTATCTACTAGCTCAACTTGTGTACTAAAAACACGCTGAACAAGGATTGATTTGTAGTCTGTAGTGCATGCCACACTATCAATTACCTCATCAGGATCTTCAGCACTATCCGCAAATTTATCTGCATAAAGATCAGTTGCAAGTACAAATTCATTCTCTTCATCACTAGCACTAGCATACCCACCATCATCAGTAGCAATATATGCGCGTTTGCTGGGGCATTCTTTAGCAATATGTCCCATACCCTTGCAGTGGTGGCACACAACTTTAGAAGAGCTGCTAGGTGTAGTAGATCCACTGGAAGAAGGTGTGATAGGAGAATTCTTCTTTACAGGCGCTGGTGGTGTCCGCACATTAGAAAATTTACTCACCTCGGTTGGACATGAAGGAATGGATGGAGTCGCGGATGGAGTCATGGATCGCCTAGGTTGTTGTCCCTGTACTTCCCTTTCAGCTTTAATAGCATAATGATATAATTGGGAAAATCTAGTCCATTCTTTATAGTCAAGAACATCCTGTATTTCACGATGTAAACCTCCAAAAAATCTAGAACACTTATCCATATCATCCTCTTGTATGTTACTACGTGCTAGACCAATTAAAAGCTCCTGATAATATTCCTCAACAGTTTTACTACCTTGATTTAAACGTTGCAGTTTTAATCGTAGATCACGCTGATAGTATGGAGGAACAAATCTTGATTTCATTCGTCGTTTAAGTATAGTCCAGATTTGAGGTATTTGAGCATTAGCATTAGCATTATTGCAAATATCATTCCACCAGAAAAGAGCAAAACTAGTAAACTCACTAGTAGCAAGTCTAACTCTATATTCTTCAGGTACTTGATGGGAGCTAAATTTTTTATCTACAGCCATCTCCCAATCTAAATATGCTTCAGGATCAGCAGAACTAGAAAAAGGAGGTATCTTAAACTTGGTTTTAGAGAAAGGATCATTATTACCTTGGTTGTTACCTCCCATACCGCGTCGGTTAAAGTTCAACCGATTACGGTTATGTGCATCCTCAGCACGTCGTTGAGCTTCGGCTTTAGCCTCTGTGTCACCATCGTCCTCCTCAGAGAGATCATCATCATCTTCAGGACGTGGTTCAGGATGTCGTTGTTCAACATCTTCAATCCTCTTGGCCAAATTGGTGATTTGTTGAAGGATCTCATTGAACTTGTCATCAAGAACGGCATGAAGCTCATTCTTAGAAACACAGTCATTGAAATCTATAGGTGCGTCCTTGTTTCCATGGCCGCTACCTCCGGCTTTTCCTGACATGGTTAGTAGAAAGAAAAAGACAACATAAATAGTATTATCCCTACCAACTACTTAGGTTGTGGACAAGGAAAAATAAGGCACTCAACTCTCAAGCGTCTTGCCACGGTCTTACAAGTGTTTTACCAAAGCAACAGGCGGTGCAATCGGTCGGTGACTGTGATACCGTTGTAGCTTGAGTGTAATAGTTGCAAGGTGAACCTATACTTGGTTAGAAGAAAGTGGAGCTTGGACAGGCACAATATAGTAGCAAGGAATAACAAAATTCACAACTGAATAGCAAAGCTGAGTAAGTATCCCAAGTACTTATCTTAGTTGCTAGCCTACTCACATTCCAAGTACCAAATGTATCAAGTGATGTGAACAGCAAGAATATGATTAGGAACAAGGTAGAAATCAGCACACGCAAACATAGCTCAAATGGCGCTCTCTATGTGCTCCTCTAGATATTGTTTCACTTTTGCCCCTCTTTTTTCTCTATTTTTGGGCTGTTGTTGTTTTTTTGGGATTCTTTGACTTTTTCTTTTTAATTTTTTGATATTTTTTCTTCACTTAGGAGGACAAAAGAAGTAACCATAGAAAATATGAGCTTAAACAAGTGAAAGATGTGGCCACGAAACAAATATGTGCTCGAAATCGACAAAGACCTTGTGACCACGAAAAGAGAATCTTGTGACCACTTTTTGACCAAAATAAAAATCTCCGACCCCAACAACGTGGGGGATCAATGGATCCGAAATTTTTTTCTGATCGATTTTGATATATGGAACGTCGAAATCCGAGTTCATATGCGAAAACTAGACCAGTTTTAAGAACGGACTCCGAATTAGAGGACAAAACGGAAACAATGCGCGCAAAATTGTTCACAGCAGTAAGGATTTGATGTAAACAGTGAAGACAAGTGTAACAAATAAGATGGCGTGGACTAGGGTTTGATGAATACAAAGGAAACTCAACAAGACTTGGAGATGTTCACGGATTATGATGAAAAACAAAGGGGAAAACACAAACTGGACTAAAAAACGATCTAATACCAGCAACCAGAACTTGACCTAGGGCACAAACTCAACAACGCGAAACAGAGATGAAATTGCACTGCACAATGAGGCTATAGGACAGGGAATATGTGATGATGTATATTTTCTTTGGCTTTTTGTGGACTATAGGTAATGCAAAAACAGTAACAATCTAAAGGGAAAAACAAAGTTATACCTAATGGGCAATAAGGGCTTTGATACCACTTGATGTAGACTAGGCCCGATCTTCCAAAAGGTAAGATAGCGTTGATTGGTGGAGACTCGACGTTCACGATCTAGGCTTCGAACCAAGATTGATTCGGACCCCCGCAACCATTACACCACTGCTCCGTTGGTTATCAACCACGCGAACGCGATTGACCTCGCCGAGAAGGCTTTCCTGCAAGCGAATCGAGAACATAAGCAAGAATGGGATGAACACAATCTGAAATTGCAAATAAATATGAGGCTTATGGTAATGAGAAGGAGTTCAAGTCTTTATTCAAAAGGACTAATCGCCATAGGCGAACAAGATCAAGAACTAGGGCCTTGGTTCACAGCAAGCGGCCTTGGCGGCAACAGTTGCAGAAAAACGATGTTTGTTTTACGAGGAAATCAAGAACTAAACAAAACCCAAACCCTAAGGAGAGCGACGGCTGCTATTTATAGAGTCTTGGGCGTCACCCCCCTGGACGCGCCCCCTAATGGGCCCAAACACGATACACGGTCCAACGGACCAAAAGACGGTGTCGCAGCACCCTAGCAGATTCTAGATGCTGACTTGTTTCGACGATTCCTGTTGATTCCGAAGGTATTTTGACGTGAAACCACTTGGATTGGCTTCCTTATCAAATTAGCTTTCCAACCATATATGGATCATTGAAAACAGAGTTCGGATGCGTCCTAAGTGACTAGTTTAAGACAGACTAGTCTTGGAGCCCGAACCGGACTCAAACTTGAGTTGGACTGGGCTTCCACCATGAAAAAGATGAATGCTGGACCTCCTCCTATACTTGGCTTGTATGCAATGAAGTAGTGATGTCTTCATCAGAGGCCATGAGTCAGTGTCACGATGTGGAGCTCTCCGTCTATTGAACGACAGTTGTTTCCACCAGTGCCTGTTGGTTCCGATGGATCGCCTATTCCTAGGGGTTGTCCGGCTCGGGAAGGCCGAGCAAAAGCATTACCGCTGCGATGTTGTTTTGGCTAGCCTGAGCGAACTATGGGGGATCATTCCCCCATCCATGATGTTGCGCTGGACCTAGCGGGTGCGACCCTGAGCGTCGCTCGCTAGGTTACACGCACAGGGCGCATCGTGGTGTGCCGAGCACACTAGCGCTGGTGGCGGCTGGTTCTGCCACCTTTGTCATAGCTCCTTGCCATGCGCCTAGGCACATACAAGGGCCTCCGTGTGAGGGTCTAGAGGGGTGTGGTTCTGAAGAGACTCCACTACCACCAGCGGCTGTGCCAGGGCATCCGCCATAGCGCACTCCTAGGATAGAGGGTGGCTAGGTGCCATGACATCACCGATGCTGGAGCCGTCGCTCTCAACATTGTCATCTAGGAGGTCGTGAAAAGAGGCAGGAGCATAGCTCGCCATCCCCATGAATTCGGATATGAGGGGGGGGGCGCCAGCATCCTTTGGAGCCCCCGGGCGTATGCTCGGAATGAAGCACAGGCGCCTCACCGTTGAGGTCATCGAGTGTCGTGGAGCCAATGGAGGACATGCCTCCTCCGATGGGTGCCGGAACAAGTGCCTCCTTGCGGAGGTGTAGCACGCTGAGCCGGTCGGCGATGAAGTCCAGGCTTCTAAAGAGGAAGGCCTAGGACAGCTCGAAGATGGGAGGATCCCATATCCCAATAGGTGGGAGTGCGAGAAACTCTAGTGAGCCAAGCGAGTCGCATCACTTGAGCCCACCATGGCGGAGATGGTGAAAAAGTGGGCCAACCAATGACCAAAAGTGTGAACGTACGATGTCTTCCCCACGAACGGCGCCAACTGTCGGTGCAGAAAGTGACCAACACGTAAATATTTGTAGTTTTATCGTACGTTGTGATCAGATGTGGCCTCGTACTCAATGACATAGGGTTTATACTGTTTCAGGCAATGTGCCCTACGTCCAGTTTGAGTCAGTCGGTGACTTTATTCCTGAACCTAGGTGCTTGAAGTTTGCTATGGGGTTACAAATGGAAGGGAGTAAGATGGGGGTGCAAGAGGTCCGGTTAGACTCTAGTTTGAAGGGCCAAGAGTGACGGGTGCTCCGCTATGTGCTAAGTGTTCGAATGTCTATTGTTCATTGGAGTCCTTGGTCGTTCGGATCGTTGGAGCATGTTTCAGTTGTCGTCTGATTTATCTCTCTGTTGGGAGAGAGCGCATCCCCTTTTATAGATGAAGGGGACAACCTTTACAAGTGAGAGAGAGAGAATACGTATGCTACTAAGTCTTGTTGCCCACGCCGTCAGGTACAAGATGATGGTAGGCGCCCATAACACTGTTTGTGTTAGACGCACGTGGAGGTTTTACCGTATTCACCATGTATGGCAAATGATGGTGCCCACAACACCGTCGATGCCCAGACGCATGTGGGGGTTTTATCATGTTTGCCTGGCATGGGAATTGTTGGCACCCACAACACTGTAGGGCAAATCATTGGCGCCCACAACACTGCTTGGGTTCTGTCATGCCTGGAAGGTTGCAGGGCACCCTTCTGACATGTCTTGTCGGTATTGTCCTGCAGGTGTATAGGGTACGGTCCTTGGTTTTGCGGTTGACTTGAGTGTCCTACTTTACTTGCAACATCGTCTGCTGGGCCGAGCTTTTGCTAGAAAGCAGGTCCATGAGGGACCTCGGGTTTATGAACTCGACATTAATATAAGTTCCAAATACATTGCTAGCATAAGTGACATCCTCAGACAAAAGCGTATAAATGAGAAATAAATATAGAGTCACCGAGCCCACCAGCGGTTACCCACCATCTTCAGCAGGCCGAGAACTTCACCTGCAACATGGTGGGATAAACCCTGAGTACTTGAATGTACTTAGCTAGACTTACCCATCATAAACAAGAAATAAAGTGACACCAAGGAGTATGCAAGACTTTATAAGTAGAGCTAGCTTGACAATATTTTGCATAAAAGCCAAGAGTTGAGCTATATATTTTTTTATAATTCAGTAACCAAGTTAATTATAGCTATTCATCTCTAGATTAGCAACTAACATGTGCCAAACATGTGGGATATCATTTAGTAATAGGCAATAGTAACCATAGTTGGCATAATGTTGTAACATCATCATCATCATTATAACCATAAAGTTCAATTAAGTGTATCTACGTTGCCGTTGCTCAGTCAAGTTCTCACTATTCGGGAGAGATGACAATTCAAATCGATTCCTACCTAGCTGGGGAATTATTCCTAACACAAACCAAATCAACTTGATCAGTGGTTGCCTCGGGTCACCTTTGGTACAACTCAGGAACAAATTCGTGGTTCCGAGCAGCGCCGCACTCTCAGGGAATCCACTCTGCCAGGTGGTCAATCTCACCTTTAGACTTATGCCAATGGCTCCCTGCACACCATACTACGGCTAGAGTGCGCACTTTCACTTCCTAGCCTTCCGGCCTGAGTTGAGCTACTCGGCTTCATGGTCGGAATGAGTTATCCAGCCAACTAAGTGATAGGCATGCATTCAACATGACATGAGGACGTACAATGAATCAGATCTTAACCGACACAGACGGGGATAGATCCACACCCAAGACCTCCATGTCTTGTTGCTTCTCTATCGACATCCCGCCTGTATCCAACATAGGGTTCAAGGTATATTTTTGGATAAGGTAGTTCTATGCATCAAGTGGTTCCAATCAACTCTTATAACCTAATGCATCAAACATAAAGAACTTAAGTGATATTTATAAAAACATAGTTGGCTTAGAATGCTCCGGGGCTTGCCTATATCCAACACTAGGTCAGTGTTTGTTAGATGACACTCGCTTGGCGAGTATATCTCATCCTAGCACTTGTCCGATCCTTCCATCTTCAGGATAGGTCCACCATACACCGTCTTCGGGTTTGGCTCCAACATCACGTCCTTCACATGGTTCATCAAGTGTACCTAGATAAGATGCAAGATGCAAGTGCATGAATATGAAGAATGGTAATATGAGATGCATCACATAATAGCATTCAAGGCAAACATAAGATCATGCAAGACATAGACACCTAGAGTTATTTAACTAACATCACACAACCTATTATAGAGGGATAGCAAGTATATTAGGCATGGCAAACAAGTGAACTTAAGTTCAGATATTGCACACATGCATCGATCAAGAACTAACCAACATGTTTAGCTAAAGCAATCACCTAGCACATGTATAGAAATCTGGGCAACAGCACATCAGTCACTTATTTTATCCATAACTGGAGATCCAGACATCCAAAGAATCCGATCCTAGACTTTCTGGAAAGCTAATGAAATTTCCTACAATAGTGTTTTTATCACCAAAAGCTTATTCCAAATCAAACTAGGTCAAACATGCCAATGTTCTAGATCTGCACAGAACTAGGACAGAAAAGTGGTAGTAGTTTCAAAACAGCATAACTGGAGTTACATACATCAAATAAGCATGAACCTTAACTTTATACAAATCTTATTAAATTATATAAAACATGTTTATCATCATCACAAGGTGATTCCACCATTAACAAGGTCAATCAAGCACAATTGAGCACCTCTGTCTAGACTTGGATAGATTCTCCTATGCAACTTAGCAAGCTTATAATTGGAGCTCTACTACACCAAAAGGGGTGATCTAAGATAACTTAGAAAGATTAAGGAAATAACTATAACTCTTATATTATCACTAAGACATGATTTCATACTTAATTATGTCAAACAATGAAATCCTTCAAATCTGCATAGAGCATAGACCAAACATGACAGACCATTTGTTAAATTCATAACTCCTAAACTATTAGGCCCATGGTCACGAAATTTGAACACAAGCAAGATTATAAAATTAGCTACAACTTTTGTATTCACTACAACTGCAGCAAACATCATTTACACCATGAAAATAATTGCACATGCAGCCCAAATAGCAGTGGTACAGAAAACTGATAGGAACTTCAGAGAAGCATAACTAGAGTTCTAGACCTTCAACAAACATGAATCATAACTTTTTAAAAATCTTATGAAGTTAACTACAACTTTATTAATCTCATCTTAAGATGATTCTATAGTTAACAAGATCAATTAATCCAATAAATGCATCCCTATCCAAAACATGGACAGAACCTGATATGCAACTTTAAACAGATATAACTAGAGTTCCACATGCCCAATAATTGTGGTTCTAGACTTTTTAGAAATCTTAGAAAATTACAAACAACTTTGTTATAAACACCTAAAGCTAATTCTACTATTAAAAAGTCACCACAATACCAACAAGGCAATCCTATCAGGGTTTAGGCAAAAACAGCCACATAACTTTAAGCAACAATAACTAAAAATCTACTTTCCCAAAAAATATGCTATTTAGCTTTTTAAAAATATTAGGAAAAGTACTACAACTCACTTATTGTCATCAAGGCATGATTCATAACTTAACTGAGCCAATTAATTCAAACATGCAGGCCTATACAAAATAGGAGCAAAGCAACGTAGGGCATTTGTTATTTTATAGATCTTAAATTATTAAGCCTAAAATCCTGAAATTTTTACTAGACATCAACCATCACTGGAGTAGTACTCTGTAAAAATTTCACATTTATTTGGGTACAACAACTGCAGTTATGAAAAATATAATACACAACTAGTATTAAAAACCTAACTGCATAAATAGATTTTTACAGCAAAAACTTTAAACTAAATCATGTAATATTATAAATCTAATAAATAGATAATTTCACAAGGATTCAAAAAAGTCCACATTTGTTGTTTTACGATTTTTCTACTAATTATTATGATTTTCCAAATTTTAGCACATAAATCTGCAAAAGAAAAGATTAAACCGAAAAAAGAAAATACTGTTGCATTTGGAACCCTAGAGATCTCAAACTAACTAAGCCCATATATGTAAATATATGTGTCTAGTATTTATGCAAAGTGAACACATGAAAAAGTTTCTATTTACGAGTGGGTCCTTCTGCTTCAACCTCGCGCAGAGCAGAGAAAGGGCAGAGGGTGTTCGGTCGACGAGGGGTGCTGGTGTTGCCAGAGAGCACACGGCGTGCCAGGTTGCCATTGTACGCCGCGGCGTTGGGGTGGAACAACGTGTAGTCAAGGGAGATGTCGCCGGCATGGCCAGAGTAGGCAAAGAATGGGTACACGTTCACCATGACGTACGACCCAGTCTGCACCAGGAAGTCGAGCATGGACTTCATGACGGCCTACGCGAGGTCTTCTCGGAACGCGCACACTGAGGACGGGTACGATGACACAAGCACGTTGAGCGTGATGGGCGACATAGAGGAGGGAGTCCAGTAGTGGCAGCTCGAGCTTCGCTCGGTGTCAATGGCGGC
Source organism: Miscanthus floridulus (assembly GCF_019320115.1). Taxonomy (NCBI): domain Eukaryota; kingdom Viridiplantae; phylum Streptophyta; class Magnoliopsida; order Poales; family Poaceae; genus Miscanthus; species Miscanthus floridulus. Next base: position 69,681,169 of record NC_089581.1, read on the forward strand.
CATGGCCATGGCGTTGGAGGGAGCGAGGTAGAGAAGAGAGGGAGAGGGAGAATGGAGAGGGCAGGGGGCAGGCTCGGGCTCGACTTCTCCAAAACGACACAAGACGGTGAGGTAGCGCACAAGCAGCGAGCGCACGAGGCCATGCGACAGCAACATCCTGTGCTCGGTCGATTCTATTCAGTCAGATTCAAAACTCAATTCTACCCCCAAAATACGACTGAACATCAATCTTTGTCCCTTCATATCACCTAATCTGTTAAGTTCTGGCATAAGACGTAGTAACAAATGTTGTATAATATGAGGACTACAACTTTTCTTAAAGGTTCAAAGTCTAATTTGGCCTAGTTGGAGAGATACGAGGTTCCAAAGTGAGGTTCACGAAACTTGAAAACTGAATACTTCAGTTCCAACACTTAGCCGATTTTTGGAGCTTCAAAACAACATCGAGTTGATTCTTCAATGTCCTATTCGAGTTTCAGTGATTAATGACAATACATGATTACTGTGACTAACATGTGTTTTGCAAAGGCAATTAAATTAGGTCACGGTAATGGAGATCAATTGGGCAATCATGGTGGTCATGCACCTACGATGGAAATCGTTCCAGTTTTCAAAGGATGGACGACAAGGTTAAGGATGGACTAGTTCTAAGTGTCGATTGGAGTTGAGGAGACACTTAGAGTAGTTTAGGACTTTGTTTTACCTTTGGCCGTACTATTAAGGGGGGTATGGACGAGTAGCTTGACCTAGGTGAGTCTAGTGAGTTAGGTGTGGTGCACACTTGCTAAATCTAGCACTAGGTAGCTCCTAAAAAGCCCTTAGATCCATTGGAGCAAACTTCATTCACGTACGATCGAGAGTTGGAAGTGAATGGAGGGTCAAATGTTGACCGAATGCTAGTTTCGGAGTGACCGGACACTGGCGCAGAGTTCGGTCAGTTCATTTGATCAAGGTGAAATCGTCTGGACATGATCGGACGCTAAGAGGTGAGTGACCGGATGCTGGGTGCCAGCGTCCGGTTGACTCTAGTAAGGTTCTAGAGAGGAAAAATCATGACTAGATGCTGTCTAGCGTCCGGTCACAACTTAAACACTGGAGTTTAGGGAGAACTGACTGGATCGTCCGGTCAACATGACCAGAGCGTCCGGTCACCCCATAGAGGCACATAACGGTTTGTTTTTCAACCAAGGTTATAAATACTTCCTCCATTCATGTGAGGGGTGACTTTTGCTCATTCCAACAGCTAAGAAACACCTTTGAGAGTGCCAAGAAGAGCAGGGTCCTAGTGAGGTGATTGAGATTTGAGAATCCCAAAGAGAGCTCTCATTAGTGAAAGCAAGAGTAGCAAAGTGTGCATCCTTCCTTCTCATTAGGCTTGTCATGGTCAAGTGAGAGTTCGTGCTTGTTACTTGGTGATCGCCATCACCTAGACGGCTTAGTGGTGATTGGGAGCTTGGTGATCATCCAAAGGAGCTTGTGGATGACCCAACTCAAGTTGTGAGTGGTTGTGGGTGATTCACCATGACGGAGTGTCAAAGGATCAACCCATAGAGAGCACTTGATCCTTGCGCAGATTAAGGGGGAGCTACACCCTTATGTGGGTGCTCCAACGAGAACTAGTGGGGAGTTGCGACTCTCAGATACCTCGGCAAAACATCATCGTGTTCCTCCTTCTCTCTTTACTTTGAGCATTTACTTTGACCAATTCTATTCTTGTCATTTACATTCATAGAATTGCTATGCTAGAGTAGGATTGATACATAGGTTGCTAAACTTTTGTGCGGTAGATCAATAGAAACACTTTCTAGGCATAAGGGATTAATTGGGCTAATCATAGGACTTAATTATTGCAAAGAAATTTAGAATTAGCCCAATTCACCCCCCTCTTGGGAATCTTGATCCTTTCAATTGGTATCGAAGCCTCGTGCTCACGAATTAGACTTAACCGTCTAGAGAAAGATGTCTCACGGGGATGGACCTCCTCCTATCTTTGAGGGGGATGATTTTCCATATTGGAAAATCCACATGGAGGCATATTTAGAAGCTCTAGATGTTGGAATACTTAGAGCCGCCTCACAAGGCTTCCCAAAACCTTGGGATGCTACACACCTACAAGGCGATGAGGTGAATTACGAGAAATGGAATGCAAAGGCTCGAAACACCATCTTTAGAGGCCTTTGCAAAGATGTGTTTAACCGGGTGAGGAACCACAAGGACGCCCATGCACTATGGTCAGACGTTTGTGCGCCCCATGAGGGAACAAAGAGTGAGTGTGAGGAACACTATCATCTTGTCATGAAAAAGCTTAACTCTTTTGAGATGCTTTCTAAAGAATGTGCTAATGAGATGTACTCACGTTTGAATGTTCTTGTAGAGGAAGTCAATGGGCTTGGACTCACGCAAATGCAACCATCCGATGTTGTAAGAAAAATCTTGAGTGTCCTCCCCATTGATAAATATGGGCATATTGTGACCATGCTTCATCAAGGTGATCTTTCAACTGCTACACCAACACAAATTTTGGGAAAGATCAATGCTCATGAGATGTACATGCACATCACACCACAAGATGGCTCATCCTCTACTAAGAAGAAAGAAAAAGACTTAGCATTCAAAGCTAGCCAAGAGAAGGGCAAAGCAAGGCTTGAGTATGAGAGCTCAAGTGATGATGAAATTGATGATGCAAGTCTTGCTCTCATGGTGAGAAGAACCGCCAAGATGCTAAAGAAGCTCAACAAGAGTGGCATCAAGTTTGATGGCAAGAAGAAGAAGTTCTTCACTAGCTCTAGAAGGAAGCCAATCTCCGAGATGGATTGCTACAATTGTGGAGAACTTGGTCATCTAGCACACTAATGCACAAAGCCCAAGAAAGACAAGTTCAAGAACAAGTACAAGGGCAAAAAAGATGACTCAAGCAATGAAGAAGAAGATGAGAAGAAGAAAAACAAGCCATACAAGAAGAGAGATGGCAAGAAGGACTTCCACAAGAAGAAGAAAAGTGGAAAGGCATACATCATCGGAGATTGGCTGACGGACATTGATTTATCTAGTGGCTCATCCGATGATGATAGTGACAATGAGAAGGTGGCCGCCATTATTATTGACTCTTCATCATCTTCACCGCCACCACTGCCATCATCCTCTACACACCTATGCCTTATGGCCAAGGGTGATCGCAAGGTATCAAATAATGATAGTAGTGGTGATGAACATGCTAGCACTGATGATAGTGATAATGATGAAGATGAATATGAATCACACAACCCATTATAGAGGGATAGCAAGTATATTAGTCATGGCACACAAGTGAACTTAAGTTCATATATTGCACACATGCATCGATCAAGAACTAACCAACATGTTGAGCCAAAACAAAGAGCAAGCTAAAGCAATCACCTAGCACATGTATAGAAATCTGGGCAACAGCACAGCAGTCACTTGTTTTATCCATAACTAGAGATCCAAACATCCAAAGAATCCAATCCTAGACTTTCTCGAAAGCTAATGAAATTGCCTACAACAGTGTTATTATCACCAAAAGCTTATTACAAATCAAACTAGGTCAAACATGCCAATGTTCTAGATCTGCAGAGAACTAGGACAGAAAAGTGGTAGTAGTTTCAAAACAGCATAACTGGAGTTACATACATCAAATAATCATGAACCTTAACTTTATACAAATCTTATTAAATTATATAAAACATGTTTATCATCATCACAAGGTGATTCCACCATTAACAAGGTCAATTAAGCACAATTGAGCACCTCTGTCCAGACTTGGACAGATTCTCCTATGCAACTTAGCAAGCTTATAATTGGCGCTCTACTACACCGAAAGGGGTGATCTAAGATAATTTAGAAAGATTAAGGAAATAACTATAACTCTTATATTATCACAAAGACATGATTTCATACTTAATTATGTCAAACAATGAAATCCTTCAAATCTGCATAGAGCATAGACCAAACATGACAGACCATTTGTCAAATTGATAACTCCTAAACTATTAGGCCCATGGTCACGAAATTTGAACACAAGCAATATTATGAAATTAGCTACAACTTTTGTATTCAATACAACTGCAGCAAACATCATTTACACCATGAAAATAATTGCACATGCAGCCCAAACAGCAGTGGTACAGAAAGCTGATAGGAACTTCAGAGAAGCATAACTAGAGTTCTAGACCTCCAACAAACATGAATCATAACTTTTTAAAAATCTTATGAAGTTAACTACAACTTTATTAATCTCATCTTAAGATGATTCTATAGTTAACAAGATCAATTAATCCAATAAATGCATCTCTGTCCAAAACATGGACAGAACCTAATATGCAACTTTAAACAGATATAACTAGAGTTCCACATGCCCAATAATTGTGGTTCTAGACTTTTTAGAAATCTTAGAAAATTACAAACAACTTTGTTATAAACACCTAAAGCTAATTCTACTATTAAAAAGTCACCACAATACCAACAAAGCAATCCTATCAGGGTTTGGGCAGAAACAGCCATAGAAATTTAAGCAACAATAACTAAAAATCTACTTACCCAAAAATTATGCTATTTAGCTTTTTAAAAATCTTAGGAAAAGTACTACAACTCACTTATTGTCATCAAGGCATGATTCATAACTTAACTGAGCCAATTAATTCAAACATGCAGGCCTATATAGAATAGGAGCAAAGCAACATAGGGCATTTGTTATTTTATAGATCTTAAATTATTAAGCCTAAAATCCTGAAATCTTTACCAGACATGAACCATCACCGGAGTAGTATTCTGTAAAAATTTCACATTTATTTGGGTACAACAACTGCAGTTATGAAAAACATAATACACAACTAGTATTAAAAACCTAACTGCATAAATAGATTTTTACAGCAAAAACTTTAAACTAAATCATGTAATATTATAAATCTAATGAATAGGTAATTTCACAAGGATTCAAAAAAGTCCACATTTGTTATTTTACGATTTTTCTACTAATTATTATGATTTTCCAAATTTTAGCATAGAAATCTGCAAAAGAAAAGATTAAACCGAAAAAAGAAAATACTGTTGCATTAGGAACCCTAGAGATCTCAAAAACTAACTAAGCCCATATATGTAAATATATGTGTCTGGTATTTATGCAAAGTGAACACATGAAAAAGTTTCTATTTACGAGTGGGTCCTTCTGCTTCAACCTCGCGCAGAGCAGAGAAAGGGCAAAGGGCGTTGGGTCGACCAGGGGTGCTGGCGTTGCCAGAGAGCACGCGACGCGCCAGGTTGCCGTTGTACGCCACGGCATTGGGGTGGAACAACGTGTAGTTGAGGGAAATGTCATCGGCATGGCCAGAGTAGGCAAAGAACGGGTATGCGTTCACCATGAGGTATGCATGGACTTCATGACGGCCTACGCGAGGTCCTCTCGGAACGCACATGCCAAGGACGGGTACGATGACACAAGCACGGTGAGCATGATGGGAGACATAGAGGAGGGAGTCCAGTAGTGGCAGCTCGAGCTTCGCTTGGTGTCAATGGTGGCCATGGCCATGGTGTTGGAGGGAGCGAGGTAGAGAAGAGAGGGAGAGGGAGAATGGAGAGGGCAGGGGGCAGGCTCGGGCTCGACTTCTCCAAAATGACACGCGACGGTGAGGTAGCGCACAAGCAGCAAGCGCACGAGGCCATGCGGCAGCAACATCCTGTGCTCGGTCAATTCTGTTTAGTCAGATTCAAAACTCAATTCTACCCCCAAAATATGACTGAACATCAATCTTTGTCCCTTCATATCACCTAATCTGTTAAGTTCTGGCATAAGACATAGTAACAAATGTTGTATAATATGAGGACTATAACTTTTCTTAAAGGTTCAAAGTCTAATTTGGCCTAGTTGGAGAGATACGAGGTTCCAAAGTGAGGTTCACGAAACTTGAAAACCGAATACTTCAGTTCCAACACTTAGCTGATTTTTGGAGCTTCAAAACAGCACCGAGTTGATTCTTCAATGTCCTATTCGAGGCACTTAAAATCAAATCAAGCCTTGATTCAAAAATAACGTTTGTTCTACATAACATGTACTACAACTTTTATTTAGGTTCCACTGCCATGCAAGTAATCTAAGCCACAGTTCAAACCAAGTCAAACTAGCATCACGGTAAAGCTTAAATTAGAGTTTTATACCGATTGAGCCATTTTCTTGACTTCTGTTCAACACGAACCCTTCATGACTTTTATTGTATAGTTCAATTAGAGTCATTTAGGCAAGGTAGCAAGGTTTGTTTGACATCTCATATTCCCATTTACCTAATAAAGCAATCCAAGAAAGATTATAACTTATCATTTCATGTGACTCCTTGATTCCGAACTTCATGAAACTTTTCCACTGGTCAAGATGGATGCATGTTGATGTAATGTGTTTGAAATAAGCATGTTTAACATTACTCTAGCATAATATTAATAAGGGTCCACATGTAAGTAAAGGTGTGTTGTCCAACTTTAAGTTGGAGCTCACTCTTGTAGATTTGATCTTTCACCTTCATCACCACTTAACATGTCAGGTTTGAGCTCAAACTCATTGCTTAACTGGTGACAAACACCTGGGGTGTTACAAATTGTGTTTAGCCATTCGTTTGCCTAGAGTGGTTCTTCGACCACCTTGAAGATAGGAGGCTTGGTATCCAGAAAATCCTTAAAAGAGCTATATTGATTTGGCTTAGGCCCTTGATGTTGCTGATGGGCATGAGCAGTGTTCTGCATGATGAGGCTTCGATAGCATAAGACAAGTTTTGAAGATCAAAACTTCAAGAAAGCAGTAATAGAAAAGCATTACCTCCCTTTGGTTCCCTCAACATAATTGTCCTAGTGCTAGTGTCAATGAGAATACCATGGTCACTGAAAGCATCTAGGCCCCTAGTTGGGTTTTGGTGATTAATGACAATACATGATTACTGTGACTAACGTGTGTTTTGTAGAGGCAATTAAATTAGGTCACGGTAATGGAGATCAATTGGGCAATCATGGTGGTCATGCCCCTACGATGGAAATCATTTTGGTTTTTAAAGGATGGACGACAAAGTTAAGGATGGACTAGTTCTAAGTGTCGATTGGAGTTGAGGAGACACTTAGAGTAGTTTAGGACTTTGTTTTACCTTTGGTCGTACTATTAAGGGGGGTATGGACGAGTAGCTTGACCTAGGTGATTATAGTGAGTTAGGTGTGGTGCACACTTGCTAAATCTAGCACTAGGTAGGTCCTAAAAAGCCCTTAGATCCATTGGAGCAAACTTCATTCATGTATGATCGAGAGTTGGAAGTGAATGGAGGGTCAAATGTTGACCGAACGCTGGTTTTAGAGTGACCAGACACTAGCGCAGAGTCTGGTCAGTTCATTTGATCAAGGTGAAATCATCTGGACATGATCGGACGCTAAGAGGTGAGTGACCGGACGCTCGGTTCCAGCGTCCGATCAACTCTAGTAAGGTTCTAGAGAGGGAAAATCGTGATTGGACACTGTCCAGCGTCCGGTCACAACTTAAACACTGGAGTTCGGGGAGAACTGACCGGATCGTCCGGTCACCCCGTAGAGGCACATAACGGTTTGTTTTTCAACCAAGGTTATAAATACTTCCTCCATTCGTGTGAGGGGTGACTTTTGCTCATTCCAACAGCTGAGAAACACCTTTGAGAGTGCCAAGAAGAGCAGGGTCCTAGTGAGGTGATTGAGATTTGAGAATCCCAAAGAGAGCTCTCATTAGTGAAAGCAAGAGTAGCAAAGTGTGCATCCTTCCTTCTCATTAGGCTTGTCGTGGTCAAGTGAGAGTTCGTGCTTGTTACTTGGTGATCGCCATCACCTAGACGGCTTGGTGGTGATTGGGAGCTTGGTGATCATCCGACGGAGCTTGTGGATGACGCAACTCAAGTTGTGAGCGGTTGTGGGTGATTCACCGCGATGGAGTGCCAAAGGATCAACCCATAGAGAGCACTTGATCCTTGCGCAGATCAAGGGGGAGCTACACCCTTGCGTGGGTGCTCCAACGAGGACTAGTGGGGAGTGGCGACTCTCCGATACCTCGGCAAAACATCACCATGTTCCTCCTTCTCTCTTTACTTTGAGCAATTCAATTCTTGTCATTTACATTCATAAAATTGCCACGCTAGAGTAGGATTGGTACATAGGTTGCTAAACTTTTGTGTGGTAGATCAATAGAAACACTTTCTAGGCACAAGGGATTAATTGGGCTAATCGTAGGACTTAATTATTGCAAAGAAATTTAGAATTAGCCCAATTCACCCCCCCCCCCTCTTGGGCATCTTGATCCTTTCAATTGGTATCAGAGCCTCATGCTCACGAATTAGACTTAACCGTCCAGAGAAAGATGTCTCACGGGGATGGACCTCCTCCTATCTTTGAGGGGGATGATTTTCCATATTGGAAAATCCACATGGAGGCGTATTTAGAAGCTCTAGATGTTGGAATACTTAGAGCTGCCTCACAAGGCTTCCCAAAACCTTGGGATGCTACACACCTACAAGGTGATGAGGTGAATTACGAGAAATGGAATGCAAAGGTTTGAAACACCATCTTTAGAGGCCTTTGCAAAGATGTGTTTAACCGGGTGAGGAACCACAAGGACGCCCATGCACTATGGTCAGACGTTTGTGCGCTCCATGAGGGAACAAAGAGTGAGCATGAGGAACGCTATCATCTTGTCATGAAAAAGCAAAACTCTTTTGAGATGCTTCCTAAAGAATGTGCTAATGAGATGTACTCATGTTTCAATGTTCTTGTAGAGGAAGTCAATGGGCTTGGACTCACGCAAATGCAACCATCCGATGTTGTAAGAAAAATCTTGAGTGTCCTCCCCATTGATAAATATGGGCATATTGTGACTGTGCTTCATCAAGGTGATCTTTCCACTGCTACACCAACACAAATTTTGGGAAAGATCAATGCTCATGAGATGTACATGCACATCACACCACAAGATGGCTCATCCTCTACTAAGAAGAAAGAAAAAGACTTAGCATTCAAAGCTAGCCAAGAGAAGGGCAAAGCAAGGCTTGAGTATGAGAGCTCAAGTGATGATGCAAGTCTTGCTCTCATGGTGAGAAGAACTGCCAAGATGCTAAAGAAGCTCAACAAGAGTGGCATCAAGTTTGATGGCAAGAAGAAGAAGTTCTTCACTAGCTCTAGAAGGAAGCCAATCTCTGAGATGGATTGCTACAATTGTGGAGAACTTGGTCATCTAGCACACCAATGCACAAAGCCCAAGAAAGACAAGTTCAAGAACAAGTACAAGGGCAAAAAAGATGACTCAAGCAATGAAGAAGAAGATGAGAAGAAGAAAAATAAGCCATACAAGAAGAGAGATGGCAAGAAGGACTTCCACAAGAAGAAGAAAAAGTGGAAAGGCGTACATCATCGGTGATTGGCTGACGGACATTGATTCATCTAGTGGCTCATGCGATGATGATAGTGACAACAAGAAGGTTGCCACCATTGTTATTGACTCTTCATCATCTTCACCGCCACCACTACCATCATCCTCTACACACCTATGCCTTATGGCCAAGGGTGATCGCAAGGTATCAAATGATGATAGTAGTGGTGATGAACATGCTATCAATGATGATAGCAATCGTGATGATGATGAATATGAATCACCTTCTTATGATGATCTTGTAAAATTGCTAAATCAATACACTAAGATCATTAGAAAGAGTTGAGCTAAGAATGAAAAACTAGAAGCTAAAAATGATTCTTTTTTAGCTAAATGTGATATAGCCGAAAAGACTAGTGTTGAGCTTAGAGAAGCAAATGATGTTATATCATCCAAACTCAAGGAGCTCAAATCTTCTAAGAAAGAGCTTAAAGATAAACATGATAAACTTGAGAGGATACACAATGAGCTCGTCACTAGCCACAACATGCTAAAAGAAGAATATACTACTCTTAAGATTAATCATGATAATCTTGTCATTGCTCAAGAATATTTATCCAATGAGCCACATGATGCTACTAACAATGTTGTTAAGATTGATATAGCTACATCATGTGATGATTTGATCATTGAGAGCATTGAGCAAAGTTCTACTAGCAAGGGCAAGCAAGTGGTTGAGACCGATAGTTATGGTGAGTATATCAAGCTCAAGAATGACAATGAAAAGCTAAAGAAAGATCTTGAAGAGCTCAAAACCACCAACACCATAGTGCTAGAAACTTTTGATCATGATGGTGATTTGATTCTTGAGAATGAGAAGTTAAAAGAAGAGAACAAGAAGCTCAAGGAAGAGAAAAATAATGATGCACTCAAGGAAGGGAAAAATAATGATGCTCTCAAGGAAGAGAACAAGAAGCTCAAGTTGGAGAAAGAGCATCTTAAGATTGGATTGAGCAAGTTCACAACAGGCAAGCATCTTCAAAGTGAGCTACTAATGAACAACATCATGAATATGGATCGAAGTGGCATTGGGTACTTAGCAAACCAAGAGAAGAAGGCTCAAGCTCAACAACAACACAAGTCAAAGCCAAAGCCAAAGAGATGTTTTGAGTGTGGACAAGAAGGCCACTTTGCCCATGAGTGCCAAACTCCACCACCACAACCCTTTCCCAAGCATGCTAGACCTTTTGCTTTCAATGCTCATTACATGCTTAGAAAGGATTCTAGTGGGAAGATGAAAGTCATGTTCTTAGGACCTCCCAACAAGAATAGGCCTAAGAAAATTTGGGTAGCAAAGTCACTTGTTGAGGAGGTGAAGGGCCCTCAACAAGTTTGGGTTCCTAAAGCTTGATCTCTTGTGTGTAGGTGAAGTACAAGACCGGTGGAAGTCATTAGGTTATTGATAGTGATTGCACACAACATATGACCAGTGATCCTTATATGTTCACCTCACTAGATGAAGAAGTAGATGGACAAGAAAGAATCACATTTGGAGATAATTCAAAGGGCAAGGTTAAAGGATTGGGCAAAGTGGCAATATCAAATGATCATTCTATCTCAAATGTGCTATATGTTGCTTCATTGAGCTTCAACTTGCTATCCGTTGGACAATTGTGTGATCTTGGCTTCCAATGCTTGTTTACCAAGAAGGAAGTTGTTGTATCTAAGAAGGATGATGATCAAGTGATATTCAAAGGATTTAGATACAACAACCTATATCTAGTGGACTTCACCTCCGAAGATGCTAATTTGAAGACTTGCCTATTCACCAAAACAACACTTGGGTGGCTATGGCATAGAAGACTTGCTCATGTTGGGAAGAGCTCACTCAAGAAGCTAATGAAGAATGATTTGATGAGAGGGTTGAAGGATGTGAAGTTTGAGAAGGACAAGCTTTGTAGTGCATGTCAAGCCGGCAAGCAAGTTGCAAATACTCATCCAACAAAAGCTTTCATGTCAACTACAAGAGTGCTAGAACTCCTTCACATGGACTTATTTGGACCAATAACATACAAGAGTTTGGGAGGAAATCTTTATTGTCTTGTGATTGTTGATGACTATTCAAGATACACATGGGTATTCTTCCTTCATGACAAATCTGAAGTTGCATCATGCTTCAAGAAGTTTGCCAAGAGAGCACAAAATGAATTTGAAGTGAAGCTCAAGAAGATTAGAAGTGACAATGGCAAAGAATTTGACAACACAAACATAGAAGCCTATTGTGATGAAGTTGGGATCAAGCATGAGGTCTCCGCAACATATACTCCTTAACAAAATGGTGTAGTTGAGAGAAAGAACCGGACATTGATCACTCTTGCAAGAACAATGCTTGATGAGTACAACACTCTCGAAGCTCTATGGGCGGAAGCTATCAACACCGCTTGCTATGCATCCAACTGCCTATTCCTTCAAAAGTTTCTTGGCAAGACACCTTATGAGTTGCTCAATGGGATGAAGCTGTACGTCTCCTTCTTTAGGGTGTTTGGTTGCAAATGCTACATCTGTAGGAAGCAGCAACACCTAGGGAAGTTTCAAAGATGTTGTGATATTGGTTTTCTTGTTGGTTACTCATCAAAGTCCAAAGCATATAGAGTATTTAATCATGCCACTGGCTTGGTTGAAGAAACATATGATGTGGAATTTGATGAATCTAACGGCTCCCAAGGAGCACATGAGATCTTGATGATGTAGGTGATGAACCATTAAGGGAGGCTATGAAGAACATTCCGGTTGGAGACACCAAGCCTAATGATGACGAAGATGATGTACAAGTGATCAATCCTCCTTCATCAAGTGTGCCACAAGATGGTGAAAAAGATGAGAGAGTAGAAAATGAAGATACTCATGTCTCCCATGAGCAAATGGTGACACAAGCACAAGATGTTGATGCTCCACAACCTCCCCCTCAAGTGGTTGATAGAAGAAATTCACCTCTACTTCAAGCTCATCCACAAGATCTCATCATAGGGAGTCCATCAAAGGGAGTAATGACACGCTCATAAAAGCTTGCTTCATTTATTGAACATCACTCTTTTGTCTCTTGCTTTGAGCCTACTAAGGTAGAAGAAGCTCTTCTAGATCCAGATTGGATAAATGCCATGCATGAAGAGTTGAACAACTTTGCCCACAATGAAGTGTGGACTCTTGAAGAGTGACCACAAGGTGCAAGAGTCATTGGAACAAAGTGGGTGTTCCACAACAAGCAAGATGATCAAGGCATTGTTGTAAGGAACAAGACAAGACTAGTTGCAAAGGGGTTCTCTTAAGTTGAAGGTTTGGATTTTGGAGAGACTTTTGTACTGGTTGCAAGACTAGAAGCCATCCGTATCCTCCTTGCATATGCATCACATCATGAAATGAAACTATATCAAATGGATGTGAAAAGTGCATTTTTAAATGGATTTATTAATGAACTAGTCTATGTTGATCAACCTCCTGGGTTTGAAGACCCTAGATATCCTAATCATGTTTATAGGTTGTCCAAGGTGTTATATGGGCTTAAGCAAGCCCCAAGAGCTTGGTATGAGTGCCTTCGGGACTTCCTCATTGAGAAGGGCTTCACCATTGGGAAGGTCGACACTGAAAGGATCAAGATGCCCAAGAGGGGGGGTGAATTGGGCTAATTCTAAATTCTCTTGCAATAATCAAATCCTATGGATAGCCCAATTAACCCCTTATGCCTAGAAAAGTGTTTCTATCAAATTAACGCACAACGGACTTGCAACCTATGTTCCAAACTTACTCTAGCATGCAATTCTAAGGATGTAAAAACAAGTATTGAATTGCTCAAAGTAAATACTCAAAGTAAATGCTCAAAGTAAATAGAGAGAGAGAGGAACGCGGCGATGTTTTGCCGAGGTATCGGAGAGTCGCCACTCCCCACTAGTCCTCGTTGGAGCACCCGCGCAAGGGTGTAGCTCCCCCTTGATCCGCGCAAGGATCAAGTGCTCTCTACGGGTTGATTCTTCGACACTCCGTCGCGGCGAATCACCCAAAGCCGCTCACAACTTGAGTTGGGTCACCCACAAGCTCCGCTGGGTGATCACCAAGCTCCCAATCACCACCAAGCCATCTAGGTGATGGCGATCACCAAGAGTAACAAGCATGAACTCTCACTTGACCACACGAAGCCTAATGAGAAGATGGATGCACACTTTGCTACTCTTGATTTGCTAGTGAGGCTACTCTCTTGGATTCTCAAATCACAAACACCTCACTAGGACCTTGCTCTTCTTAACACTCACAAACGTGTTTCTCAGCTGTTGGAATGAGCAAAAGTTACTCCACACATGAGTGGAGCTTCTATTTATAAGGCAGCCTGAAAAACGAACCGTTATGAGCTTCTGCGGGGTGACCGGACGCTCCGGTTGTGTTTACCGGACGCTCCGGTCAGTTCAACCCATGAACCAGCGAAACTGTGTTGACCGGACGCTGACAGGGTCCGGTTACCACTGACCGGACGCGTCCAGACGCATGAAACCCTCACTGGATGCTTACTGGACTCGACCGGACGATGGATACTCAGGGTCCGGTTACCACTGACCGGACGCGTCCGGTCACACTTTCTCAAGTCTGGACCCTTACTGGAGTCGACCAGACACTGGCCCTCAGCATCCGGTCACATTGACCTTCCAGCGTCCAGTCACACTAGACTTGTTCTCCTTGGTCAAATGAACTGACCGGACCCTGCGGCCAGCGTCCGGTCGCACTGGAGCCAGCGTCCGATCAGTATTTGACCCTCCATTCACTTCCAACTCTCGATCATTTGTGAATGAAGTTTGCTCCAAAGGATCTTAGGCATTCATAGGAGCTACCTAGAGCTAGTTTTAACAAGTGTGCACCACACCTAACTCACTAGACTCAACTAGGTCAAGCTACCCGTCCATACCCCCCTTAATAGTACGGCCAAAGGAAAAACAAAGTCCTAAACTACTCTAAGTGTCCCTCCAACTCCAATCGACACTTAGAACTAGTCGTCCTTAACCTTGTCGTCAATCCTTTGAAAAACCGAAATGATTTCCATCGTAGGGGCATGACAACCTCGATTGCCCAATCGATCTCCATTACCATGACCTAACTTAATTGCCTCTGCAAAACACATGTTAGTCATAGTAATCTTGTATTGACATTAATCACCGAAATCCAACTAGGGGCCTAGATGCTTTCAATCTCCCCCTTTTTGGTGATTGATGACAATACCACCTCGAGTATGTGAAAGAGTGAGGTTTTTGATGGGCTTGATTCATATAAGCTTTTGTCGATAAGAACAAAAGAGTTAAGCAAGCTTATATGACCCAAGCCAACTCAATGTACTCAAAGGATGTGAATTAAGCATGAGTACGATTATCAAAGCTCATTTGCATCAGAGTATAAACGCGGAAGCAAAAGAAAATGAGCATTACACAAGTGATATGACATATAGATAATGCAAAGTAGAAATCACACATGTCATATATCACAATCACGTAGATAGCACTATCACATATATATAATGGTATGCATGAAAGTAAACACACGAATGCATAAGTAATAGTGTATCACACAAATAAAACTCCAAATGTATATAATAAGCTAATACTAGCTCCCCCTAAATGTAGCTCCCCCTGAGACTACATACTCGAACTCCCTCTCCCCCTTTGGCGTCAAACACCAAAACCTAAGGATCGGTCGGCGGGGCTGCAGCGGACGAGCCGGGCGCTAAAGTGCGTGGAGCAAGCTGGAACTGAGCGCCATCATCATCTGACCCTGAGCTCTGAACTGACTGACCCTCTATGGCAGGAAGTGTCGCTAAAGCAGTCTGGGTCTGAGCTAGGGCTGGTGCTGCCTGTGAAGCTGCTAGTATGTTTGTCGTAGGATCTGACAAGGCAATAGACGAGGGGAGCCTCTGAGTAGTCACAGCGACTGGGGCTGCTATGGATGGACCGGCGGTATGCATGTGAGGCGGAGTAGGCATGCCAGTCAACTCACTGAAGGATGCTCCAAGACTCCTAGAGACTGACGTGTCAGGCACGAATAGCGAGGAAGACTGCTCTGGTGTGAAACCCGTCTGAAGTGGAGTGAACTGTGGGGCTACCATGGGTGAGGCTAACCACTGGGACACCTGTACAAGAGGTGAAGCAAACTGAGCTGGAGGCTGTCCTTGACCCTGAAGCCCACTGGGCTGTATAGCTGGAGTCGTCGTGGTGGAAGCAGGCTGAGCAAGTTGGGGCAAAGTCTGTGGCTGTGGGGCCCCAAGAGCTATCACTACGTGCTGCATGAAACCCATAAGCTGCTGCTACAAGAGTATCTGCTGCTGATGCATCTACTGCTGCTGCTGCATGGCCTGCTACTGCCTCTGGAACTCGTCATGTCGAGTCTAAAACTGGGCAAAAGTAGCAGCTATCTCCTGTGCCTGTCTATCCTGGGTCTGCTGCATCCGCTCAAGAATAGCAATGAGAGCGGGGTCTGTCTGCGGAGCAGGTGGAGCAGAACTAGAGCTATCGGCCTCTGCATCGTGTCTGCGTGGAGGCATCTGAGGAATAGGCAGGTAGTCGTCGTCAGAACTGTCACTATACTCGCTCACCTCCTGCTGTGCCTCTAGCTCCTCCTCCTCAGTGGCTGCAATCCCTCTGATGATCTCATCCTGCTGAGCAGCAGACTCTGGAATGTCGGGACAACGGCTAGGCTATCTGGGTGCCTGAGGAGTGGTGTGTCTGATCCTCTGTGACAGGTTGTAAGCTAGGAACTCTATGGTGGCACCTGTATACTCATCCATCATACCAGGGGGCTTATCAAGCACTACTCTGCGGATGAGGAACGTGATCCAGTGAGCATAGGGAAGCTGTCTGTGACCCTTGAATCCCTTAGCTATAGTATCCTGCATCTCTGAAAGAAGGAGGTCCCAGATATCAAATACTGTCTGCTGCATCAGGGCATTGAGAAGCCAGAGCTATAAGCGAGTTAGGCCCTCCCTGTATCCCAACCTAGGAAGTAGTGTCCTCCTAATGATGGCCTCTAGCACTCTCGCTGTAGGAGTCAAGTCACTGGGGTTCCTGCTCGACCCCTCACCAAAGGGCTCCTTGAAGCAATGTCGCACTAAATCTGTAGGGGGCACCTGCCCTCCATGAGGACGCCTGGGAGGCTCCTGCTATCCATAACAAACCTCATGCATCTTGACAGGCTGCTCCTGTAGCCTCAGTATCTCTCTGGCCCTACCACTCGTCACTCTGTAGTCTTTGCCTCTGAAAGCAAAGTGAATGAATCTGTGATGTGGATCGATGAAGAGTGAAGCATAAAACTGACGAACCCAAGATGGTACATATATCCCCGTCCGTCTAATCAAATCTGTCAGTCCTGGCAAATATGATAAGTAAGGCCGAATGTGCTCTCCGGTAGCTGCCACAATAGACTCTATCTGACAGACTCTCTGAGATCTGAACACTGCCCCACTGTTGAGATAAGCATTGTAGAAATCTTCCTGCAGTGGTGTGTAGAAACCCTCAGCTGCTCTCTCATCCCTCCTTGGAGGAAACCAAACCTCAAACTTTACAAATTGCAGCTGCTAAACCTGTCTGGTTGTGGCGGCCCTCAAGTCGAGGTGAACCACTGGAGGTGGACCCTGTGGTCTAGGTGGTGGACGAGATCCCCTCCGCTGTGTCGGCGGCCTCAGCGAGACTGGTACACAGGTCCATCCAGAGCGGCGAAGCTAGGGTGTTGGCTCTGTCTCCTCGGCCTCCTGAGTCTGCTATGCCTGCTCGCCCTCTTGAGTCTGCTGAACTGGCTCCTGCTCTGCTGACGGGCCTTCCTCAATGGCAACCCATCGTCCTGCAAACATGGCAGTCCTAGCTGGACTACCGTGACGACGCTCAACCTCCTCAATCGTAGCTCTGACTGCTGGTGAAACTGGCTGATCTGCAATGACAACTCTGCTGTGGGCACCACCTCTCTCGGCATGCTCTGCGGCCTCTACAACAGCTGCTGCTCTCGCTGTCTCTACGTCAGGGTACTTCCACTTCTTGGATGTCACCTGCTTGGTTGACTTGCCCTTAGATCTGGCTGGCTGGTGAGGCGGGGGCCTCCGATCATCATCACCTAGGCCACCACCAACATTCTTGGTGCGAGACATCTGAATTGACAAGATGATGAACTGCCGCTGATGAAGATCAACTGTCAAACTGCCGCTTTCGAGGCTTGGCCTCGGTCCATACTCGTGAGCTTGGCCCCGAGTTATCTGACAACTGACACACGAAACTTAGCGGCACGACACGCTGCACGATAGAATAGATGGATATACAAATAAATACAATATTTCTAATAGATGCAAAACCCTAATAGAGAAAGCAATGTAGATGCGAACTTGAATCGAATGGCTTTCTACCTGATGAACAACGATCCGAGAAAAGATGAGATGTCAGGCGGGGGATCCTCAGAACCAAGCTAGGATTAGGGTATTCAAAACACTGCGAGGAATTTGCTGTGGATCAGTGACAACGACGAAATTCGGGTTGCAGCGCAAAAGATGAGTAGCCTGATGAATCGGCAGAAAAAAGGGCTTACCAAGGGTTAGGGCTAGACGACTCCGGCAAGAGGCAGAGCAGCGGTGTGGACAGGGCGACTCCGGTGAGCTACGGCGGCGCGTGGCTGGCGAGGGGGCCGAGCGTGGTGGCGTGCGTGGCCGGGGCACAGAGCTCGGCTACGGGCTAGGCTGCGGCGGCGCGCCGTGCTGGATGGCGGCGTTGGCACGGGCTGTGCTGGCGCGGTGGCGCGTGGGAAGGCTTGGGTGGAGCTAGCTGGGTGGATGTGCAGCGAGGCTATGGCGGCGCGATTTGGCGGCGGCTCAGGCTAGGGCACGGCGGGATGCGGCAGCGCTGGAAGCTATTTGGATTAGGTCAAAGAGAAACAAGCCCGAAGGCGCGGTTAAATGAGGATCCCAAACGCGACAGAGAAGGAAACGGAAAAGAGTCCTGAAAACGCGCGAGATCCACTGACCGTACGCTCCGGTGGTAGCGACCGGACGTTACCACCCAACGTCCGGTCGATTCCAGAGAGGTCCAAATCCTCTGGAATCGGGACCGGACGTGTCCGATGGTCCATGACCGGACGCAGGCAGGGTCCGGTCAGTACAACTTGTTCTTCCTTCGATCGACCGGATGCTGGATCTCCTCCTGACCAGATGCACAGACGTAGCGTCCGGTCACTCCATCGGCAGCAGTTCACCTCCTGTGAACTGACCGAACACTGGACAGCAGCGTCCGGTGCAGCGTCCGGTGCACCTTTTCCAGCAAATCTTCAAACTTCCTTCCCGCTGCCTGTTCCCAATCAAGTCCCAACTTGAAAAAGATCCAAATAAACACCAGTTGGGACTAATGTGAGTGACCTCTCTCAAACCCTCGTATTTCTCAAAATATTTTGCCTTAGGCTATAATTCATTTTAAGAAAATAAGCAACAAGAGGGCAAATGGAACAAAATGACAAAACAACATTCATGCATATGCAATACTTGTAAGTAAATCTAGTTGCTTGTCAAGTTTGATCCAAGGTTAAGCTTCTTCACACGCTTTTCGGCGGTTATCTTAACCATGTTAGACAAGCCCTATATGCATTGCCACAAATTAAGCATGTTGTATATTACAATGAATGCAAGGGACAACACAAGCTCAATTTTTAGTGAAGTTACTAAAATCAAGTACATTGAGCTCATTCCGCAGTCTACAAAATGTAGCCTCATCTAGCGGTTTAGTGAAGATATCCGCTAATTGATCTTCGGATCTTACACCTTCTAGTGATATATCATTTTTAGCCACATGATCTCTTAGAAAGTGATGGCGGATATCTATATGCTTGGTGCGAGAGTGTTGAACCGGATTATTTGCAAGTTTTACCGCACTTTCATTATCGCACAAAAGAGGTACTTTCTCTAGAACTACTCCATAGTCTAGCAAAGTTTGTTTCATGTATAATATTTGTGCACAACAAGCACCCGCGGCAATGTATTCTGCTTCGGCGCTGGACAAAGCCACACTATTTTGTTTCTTGGAGGACCAAGACACAAGTGATCTACCAAGCAAGTGGCACCCTTTGGATGTGCTCTTTCTATCAACTTTGCATCCGGCGTAATCCGAATCGGAATAGCCAATTAATTCAAATAAAGCTCCTTTGGGATACCAAAGGCCAATGCTTGGTGTGTGCTTAAGATAGCTAAGGATTCTTTTTATGGCAATTAAATGTGTTTCCTTAGGACTAGCTTGAAATCTAGCACACATACACACACTAAACATGATGTCGGGCCTAGATGCGGTTAAATATAATAAGCTACCAATCATAGAACGGTAGAGAGTTTGATCAACCAGGTTACCTCCCTCATCTAGGTCGAGATGTCCATTTGTAGGCATTGGTGTCTTGATTGGCTTACATTCATCCATCTTGAATCTCTTGAGAAGATCTTTTGTATATTTCTCTTGAGAGATGAAGATGCCTTCTTTCATTTGCTTGACTTGAAAACCAAGAAAGAATGTAAGCTCACCAATCATTGACATCTCGAACTCCTTCGACATCAATTCACCAAATTCTTTGCATGAGTCTTCATTTGATGATCCAAAGATGATATCATCAACATATACTTGACAAATGAAGATATGCCCATCAAGCTTCTTGGTGAATAGTGTAGTGTCGACGTTCCCAATGGTGAAGCCCTTCTTTATGAGGAAGTCCCGAAGGTGCTCATACCAAGCTCTTGGGGCTTGCTTAAGCCCATATAGTGCCTTGGACAACCTATAAACATGATTAGGATATCTAGGGTCTTCAAACCCAGGAGGTTGATCAACATAGACTAGTTCATTAATAAAGCCATTTAAGAATGCACTTTTCACATCCATTTGATATAGTTTCATTTCATGATGTGATGCATATGCAAGTAGGATACGAATGGCTTCTAATCTTGCAACCGGTGCAAAAGTCTCTCCAAAATCCAAGCCTTCAACTTGAGAGAACCGCTTTGCAACTAGTCTTGCCTTGTTCCTCACAACAACACCTTGATCATCTTGCTTGTTGCGGAACACCCACTTCGTTCCAATGACTCTTGCACCTTTTGGTCGCTCTTCAAGAGTCCAAACTTCATTGCGAGTGAAGTTGTTCAACTCTTCATGCATGTCATTGATCCAATCCGGATGTTTAAGAGCTTCTTCTACCTTGGTAGGCTCATAGCAAGAGACAAAAGAGTGATGAGCAATAAATGAAGTAAGTTTTTGAGATCGAGTCATTACACCCTTTGATGGACTCCCTATGATGAGATCTTGTGGATGGTCTTGTAGGAGAGGTGTATTTCTTCTATTGACCACTTGAGGAGGAGGTTGTGGAGCATCAACATCTTGTGCTTGTACCACCATTTGCTCATGGGAGATATGAGTATCTTCATTTTCTACTCTCCCATCTTTTTCACCATCTTGTGGTACATTTGATGAAGAAGGTTGGTTAATGACTTGTACATCATCTTTTGGCTTGATGTCTCCCACCAGAATATTCTTCATAGCCTCCCTCGATGGTTCATCACCTACATCATCAAGATTCTCATGTGCTCCTTGGGAGCCGTTAGATTCATCAAATTCCACATCATATGTTTCTTCAACCAAGCTGGTGGCATGATTAAATACTCTATATGCTTTGGACTTTAATGAGTAACCAACAAGAAAACCTATATCACAACGTCTTTGAAACTTCCCTAGGTGTTGTCGCTTCTTGTAGATGTAGCACTTGCAACCAAACACCCTAAAGAAGGAGACGTCTGGCTTCTTCCCATTGAGCAACTCATATGGTGTCTTGACAAGGAACTTTTGAAGAAATAGGCGGTTGGATGCATAACATGCGGTGTTGATTGCTTCCGCCCATAGAGCTTTGGGGGTGTTGTACTCATCTAGCATTGTCCTTGCAAGAGTGATCAAAGTCCGGTTCTTCCTCTCAACTACACCATTTTGTTGAGGAGTATAGGTTGCGGAGACTTCATGTTTGATTCCCACTTCATCACAATAAGCTTCTATGTTTGTGTTGTCAAACTCTTTGCCATTGTCACTTCTTATCTTCTTGAGCTTCACTTCAAATTCATTTTGAGCTCTCTTGGCAAACTTCTTGAAACAAGATGCAACTTCGGATTTGTCATGAAGGAAGAACACCCATGTATACCTTGAATAGTCATCCACAATCACAAGACAATAGAGATTTCCTCCCAAACTCTTGTATGTTGTTGGTCCAAATAAATCCATGTGTAGGAGTTCTAGCACTCTTGTGGTTGACATGAAAGCTTTGGTTGGATGAGTGTTTGCAACTTGCTTGCTGGCTTGACATGCACTACAAAGCTTGTCCTTCTCAAACTTCACATCCTTCAACCCTCTCACCAAATCGTTCTTCATAAGCTTCTTGAGTGAGCTCATCCCAACATGAGCAAGTCTTCTATGCCATAGCCACCCAAGTGTTGTTTTGGTGAATAGGCAAGTCTTCAAGTTTGCATCTTCGGAGGTGAAGTCAACTAGATATAAGTTGTTGTATCTAAATCCATTGAATATCACTTGATTGTCATCTACCTTGGATACAACAATCTCCTTCTCGATGAATAAGCATTGAAAGCCAAGATCACACAATTGCCCAACGGATAGCAAGTTGAAGCTCAATGATGCAACATAGAGTACATTGGAGATGGAATGATCATTTGATATTGCCACTTTGCCCAATCCTTTAACCTTGCCCTTTGAATTATCTCCAAATGCTATTTTCTCTTGTCCATCTACCTCTTCATCTAGTGAGGTGAACATACGAGGATCACCGGTCATATGTTGAGTGCAACCACTATCAATAACCTAATGACTTCCACCGGTCTTGTAGTTCACCTACACACAAGAGATTCAAGCTTTAGGGATCCAAACTTGTTGAGGGCCCTTCACCTTCTCAACAAGTGACTTAGCCACCCAAATCTTCTTAGGCCTACTCTTGTTGGGGGGTCCTAAGAACATGACTTTCATCTTTCCACTAGAATCTTTTCTAAGCATGTAGTGAGCATTGAAAGCAAAGGGTCTAGCATGCTTGGGCAAGGGTTGTGGTGGTGGAGTTTGACACTCATGAGCAAAGTGTCCTTGTCCACACTCAAAACATCTCTTTGGCTTTAGCTTTGGCTTTGATTGTTGGTGTTGAGCTTGAGCCTTCTTCTCTACACTTGCCATATATCCAATGCCACTTCTATCCATCTTCATGACGGTATTCATGAGTAACTCACTTTGGAGATGCTTGCCTCTAGCAAACTTGCTCAATCCCACCTTGAGATGCTCTTTCTCCATCTTGAGCTTCTTGTTCTCTTCCTTGAGAATATCATTGTTCTTCTCTTCCTTGAGTTTCTTGTTTTCTTCTTTGAGCTTCTCATTCTCAAGGATCAACTCTTTGTCATGATCAAGAGTTTCTAGCACAATGGTGTTGTGACTTTTCATCTCTTCAAGATCTTTCATGAGCTTCTCATTGTCACTCTTGAGCTTGACATACTCATCATAGTCATTGCACTCAACCACTTGCTTGCCTTTGATACTAGATCCATGCTCAATGCTCTCATCAATTAAACCATCACATGATGTAGCTATATCAACCTTGACAACATGGTTAGTAGCATCATATGGCTCATTTGGTAGAAATTCTTGAGCAATAACAAGAGTATCATGATTAATCTTAAGAGTAGTGTATTCATCTTTTAGCTTGTTGTGACTAGTGATAAGCTCATTGTGCACCCACTCAAGTTTATCATGTTTATCTTTAAGCTCTTTCTTAGAAGATTTGAGCTCCTTGAGTTTGGATGATATAGAATCATTTGTTTCTTTGAGCTCATCATTAGCCTTTTCCAATGTATCACACTTAGCTAAGAGTGAATCATTTTTAGCATCAAGTTTTTCATTTGTAGCTCTACTCTTTCTAATGATCTTAGTGTATTTTCTTAGTATTTTGACAAGATCATCATATGTAGGTGAATCATCATCGCTATCGCTATCATCATCACTAGCTTGCTCATCATCACTACTATCATCACTCTTAGTTACCTTGCGTTCACCCTTGGCCATAAGGCATAGGTGTGTAGAGGATGATGGCGATGGTGACGGTGAGGATGCAAGATCAATAGCAATGGCGGCCACCTTCTCATTGTAACTCTCATCATCGGATGATCCACTTGATGAATCAATGTCCGTGAGCCAATCACCGACAATGTAGGCCTTGCCACTCTTCTTCTTCTTGTAGAAGTCCCTCTTTTTGCCATCTCTCTTCTTGTATGGCTTGTTCTTTTTCTTTTCATCTTCATCGCTTGAAACATCTTTCTTGCCCTTGTTCTTGAACTTGTCTTTCTTGGGCTTTGTGCATTGATGAGCTAGGTGGCCAAGTTCGCCACAATTGTAGCAATCCATCTCAGAGATTGGCTTTCTTCTTGAGCTAGTGAAGAACTTCTTCTTCTTGCCATCAAACTTGATGCCACTCTTGTTTAGCTTGTTTAGCATCTTGGCGGTCTTCTTCACCATGAGAGCAAGACTTTCTTCATCATCTTCATCACTTGAGCTCTCATACTCAAGTCTTGCCTTGCCCTTATCTTGGCTAGCTTTGAATGCTAAGTCTTTCTCTTTCTTCTTTGTAGAGGATGAGCCATCTTGTGGTGTGATGTGCATATACATCTCATGAGCATTGATCTTTCCCAAGATTTTTGTTGGTGTAGCGGCAGAAAGATCACCTTGATGTAGCACGGTCACAATGTGCCCATATTTGTCAATGGGGAGGACACTCAAGATCTTTCTCACAACGTCGGATGGTGACATTTGAGTAAGTCCAAGCCCATTGACTTCCTCTACAAGAACATTTAAATAAGAATACATTTCATTAGCACTTTCTTTGGGAAGCATCTCAAAAGAGTTTAGCTTTTTAATCACAAGATGATAGCGTTCCTCACGCTCACTCTTGGTTCCCTCATGGAGCGCACAAATGTCCAACCATAGTGCATGGGCGTCTTTGTGGTTCCTTACACGATTGAACACATCTTTGCAAAGGCCTCTAAAGATGGTGTTGCGAGCCTTTGCATTCCATTTTTCATAGTTTACTTCATCGCCTTGAAGTTGTGCGGCATTCTTAGGTGTTGGGAACCCTTGAGAGGTGGCTCTAAGAATTCCAACATCTAGAGCTTCTAGGTATGCCTCCATGCAAATTTTCCAATATGGAAAATCATCCCCCTCGAAGATAGGAGGAGGTCCATCCCCATGAGACATCTTGCTCTAACCGGTTAAGCTTAAAAACATGAACACGAGGCTCTGATACCAATTGAAAGGATCAAGATGCCCAAGAGGGGGGGTGAATTGGGCTAATTATAAATTCTCTTGCAATAATCAAATCCTATGGATAGCCCAATTAACCCCTTGTGCCTAGAAAAGTGTTTCTATCAAATTAACGCACAACGGACTTGGAACCTATGTTCCAAACTTACTCTAGCATGCAATTCTAAGTATGTAAAAACAAGTATTGAATTGCTCAAAGTAAATACTCAAAGTAAATGCTCAAAGTAAATAGAGAGAGAGGAACGTGGTGATGTTTTGCCGAGGTATCAGAGAGTCGCCACTCCCCACTAGTCCTCATTGGAGCACCCACGCAAGGGTGTAGCTCCCCCTTGATCCGTGCAAGGATCAAGTGCTCTCTACGGGTTGATTCTTTGACACTCTGTCGCGGTGAATCACCCAAAGCCGCTCACAACTTGAGTTGGGTCACCCACAAGCTCCGCCGGGTGATCACCAAGCTCCCAATCACCACCAAGCCATCTAGGTGATGGCGATCACCAAGAGTAACAAGCACGAACTCTCACTTGACCACGCGAAGCCTAATGAGAAGATGGATGCACACTTTGCTACTCTTGATTTGCTAGTGAGGCTACTCTCTTGGATTCTCAAATCACAAACACCTCACTAGGACCTTGCTCTTCTTGACACTCACAAACATGTTTCTCAGCTGTTGGAATGAGCAAAAGTTACTCCACACATGAGTGGAGCTTTTATTTATAAGGCAGCCTGAAAAACGAACCATTATGAGCTTCTACGGGGTGACCGGACGCTCCGGTCAGTTCAACCCATGAACCAGTGAAACTATGTTGACCAGACGCTGACAGGGTCTGGTTACCACTGACCGGATGCGTCTGGTCGCATGAAACCCTCACTGGATGCTTACTGGACTCGACCGGACGCTGGATACTCAGGGTCCGGTTACCACTGACCGGACGTGTCCGTTCACACTTTCTCAAGTCTGGACCCTTACTGGAGTCGACCGAATGCTGGCCCTCAGCGTCCAGTCACAGTGACCTTCCAGCGTCCGGTCACACCAGACTTGTTCTCCTTGGTCGAATGAACTGACCGAACCCTACGGCCAGCGTCCGGTCGCACCAAAGCCAGCGTCCGGTCAGTATTTGACCCTCCATTCACTTCCAACTCTCGATCATTTGTGAATGAAGTTTGCTCCAAAGGATCTTAGGCATTCATAGTGAAACATCCTCAATTTTCTGTGAAGGGAAAATCCACAGAATGAATTATAATATGATGAAACCAATAGTTGATTCCATTATATTATCATATATCAGTCGATATCACAGTCATACATCGTAATATTACAAGAATACAAGATATTACATCTCTGGGAACACACCTATTACAGAGTTAATCTAGCGGAAGACTATCGAGTGAAGGCTCCTCCTTCACAGGTCATCATCAGAGTTTGCGTAGTGCAGCATAGATTCCCTCTCTGAACCAAACTTGAGCGTAGGCATGAGACCTTCTAATCCTTCTAATGTCAGCATCTCTGAGAAGCAGGAAAATCTGCACACCACCAGATGTGTGTAGGCCATGGTCAGCACCAATGAGCTTTAGTGGAAAAGATAAAACAAGAGGATCTGGCGATCCTAATATGTGGCCGTGGTTTGCATCCTTAGCGTATGAGAAGCAAGTAATAGTAGTAATGTAATAATAATATCCAGTTTTAACACATTCCCAGCCACACACATCCACATCCATCCATATCCATCCACCATCCCATCCCAACCATAACCACACCACCATCACCACATCTCATCTCACACACTCAGGTCGACAGGCCGACTCCCTCTCGGCACTTGTCTCAACGGCCTGCAGCCCCTGGCTCATGGCCGGAAAATACCCCAAACCCTAGAGGGAGGAAAGAAGGACTCATCTCCTATCTAGTTTAAGCGAAACCCAGGAAAGGTCCATAGCCGACAAGTCAGCATATGTATCGATCGATCAACCAAACGCTCTGTAGAGGTTTTACATACCCACAAGATAGCCATCCTCGATGGTGCCCCGTCTAGGTAGATTCTGGCCGCTTGCTAGCCTAGAACGATGCCACCCTAACTCTCCGCCCTGGTACATCCCAAGTCTAGTCTGGGATGGCTGATACTGTGAGTCGTAGACAGAGCCGGGGCCCACCAGATGTCAAGAGCCGGTCCATAAGGCCTCCTGAAGTCTCGGAAGGGTGTGGGGGAAAACTGCGCACCACGTACCTCCTTGCACACGTTCGCCTAGCAGTAGTGGCATTGTTCTACCAAGTAGTCCGACCGTCCCGCACCATATAGGGCGAGTGGGAAGTAAAGGATTCCTGGTGAGTCTGAGTACTAGTAAGTCCTTAGGGATGACCAAGCCAGAATGTCTTCATCAGGGTTTCCATTTTACGTGCCACCACAGCACCTCCACCCCGGGCTCCACCTCCCCGAGGTTCGCACCCAAGGCCACCTCCAATTACCATTTACCTGCCACAGGTATTCCATATCCATGTGCCCAGGTAGCACCTCATAGCAAGACTCGCTCCAGGCTCGTCGTTATTCCAACTCGGTCGACACAACCCTCACTCTCCATGCACCCAAGACACATGCAGCATGCTCACACACCACCAAGTCTGGCACCCATAGCCAAACCATTCCCAGGGGGTTCACCACCAGCATCACATCCCCGATATAATGCGAAGTGGAGTTAATAATATGTATAGTGGTGTAATATGCAAGCAAGCAGGCAAGTAAACATATATAAGCGAGCGAATGCGCAAAGCAGGGTGACGTGGTAGAGTGGGTTGCATCAGGGTAATAATGGCTCAGGTAGTAGCATGCATCAAAGTATTATCAAAGGAATAATTATAAGTGCTAGCAGTTCTAGATATTATGCAATGTCTAATAGGATTCTCTAAAAGAGGGTGCTGCCATGACACCTGCGATGTAGAGGTAGTAGTGGTATAGTTCTCCATTCATTGGTGTTCTATTAGCGGGGTCACCTCCTCCTGTGTTGACTCCATTCTGCAGTCCTTGTCGTCATCCACATTCTCCTAGTCCGATCGTTAGCTACTCCGCGAAGCGACACGCAAGGCAAGAGAGCACTCAATCACTCAAAAAGACGACAAGACGCAGGAAAATCCAATAACACCAGTGAGGCAATAAGAGATACATGTCTTAGCCCTCTCGGCGGTTGTCCGATTTCCTTAGGCCAAAGAATCACAAGTGGTGGTTTGCTAAGCACAAGCTTAGTCATGGCCAAGCCGGTATGGCTTTACGATAAACGGTTTAAGCCAGAGCTTACCCAGAGCAAACACCATGGCTCACGATCTTTCAATCCCGTGTCATTGACTTGACGGGGATTGGAAGTCGAGCCCCAAGAAAGAAGAACGACGGGGTTCGGATCTTATAGCCTTATCCCGCAGGTCACAATTGGACACGAGTAGCAAACAAGAATGATTAACACTATTGTAACTTGGCTCCAATGTACTTTGGCTCGCCCGCTATGGTAGAAAGCGGTAGCGCAAAGAGATTGGACATCAGCGGGTTCTCTCGATCCTCACGACATAATAACATCAGGAACCGACAAGAGAGTTGCTCAGCAAAACAAAAGAAGTGGGGTTAGCTATGCACATCCATGTCATGTTCTCAGACACATCTTCGGGAGAGATGGCTCTAGACGGCCGATCGGGTCGACACACACGGGTTCGAGGTATGACATAGACTATAGCTTTGCTAACTAAAAAGAGATAGTCCGGTCTTTGATCCAATCGCCAAGGACAAGGCGGGATCGAACAGAGCGGGCTAATAGGGCAATAACAGCATAAAATGGAGGTCTTCTCCTTCCGGCACACACGCCACGACAGAAGACAGGGCATCGGAAGGAGCGACAAACACCAAGTGCGCAGACCACTCGTAGGGTACCCAACCTGGATGCACTGGCATTGAGATACCTCTCGAATCCAAAGCGGTGTGGTTGTCACCGCTAGAATCGGAGAAATGTGATGGTCAAACGGGGTACAAGCATACAAGGTCTTGAGCATGGAGAAGCAACTAAAAGCAACTGAGTGGCGTAGCTCCATGGTCATGGCGAGGCGAACTCGCGGCCACACGCTATACCAACATGTGTTGGCATCCATCGTTCCATGATTGTTATCTCCTAGGTCATCTCCCACAGGCTAAGTCGTGAAAGGCTCGATGTGAGCGGGTGATATCCGCATCGATATTGATATCGATATCAAATCCATCGCGACCATGTTCAAGGGACGAAGGCAGGAGCTAACACTCGTGGTACTATGAAGCCAACTAAAAAGCGACGGGATGAGTTACACTCGGCATCACGGTCATGGCGAGACGGATCCTGTGATCGTAACATCCGAACGAGGTACGATCCCTCAGCCGGCTCGAAGGCTCGGCACACAGGCAACAACACCAACAATCAGCGATAAGAACCAAACACGACCGAAGATGCAACAACTCGACACGACTGAGGAGTAGCACATTCTATAGTTGGGGATAGGCAGACCTGCACAAGGGCATGGTGTAGATAGATATAGATAGATCAAGATCATGTATTGTAAGTGGACGAACGAGTATAAGAATGAGCGGGAAGGGGCTTTCGTCGTTGGTCAGAGATGTCACCGAGGTGGTCGGTGAGATCACCGTCATGGTCGGAAGGCTGGCCGAGGTGGTCGTAAGGCTGGCCGAGGTGGTCGGAGAGCTTTGCCGACGTGGTCGGTGAGATCGCGGAGGTGGTCGGAGTGATCATCAACGTGGTCGGTGAGATTGCCGAAGTGGTCGGAAAGGTTGCCAACGTGGTCGGAAAAGGTTGTAGATGGCTTTCCAAGGTCTCAATAAAACATCGACTATGATTTAGTCACCCGAAGGTTCAGAAGGTAACGTGGCTTGCCCCAGAGGGTCACGGTTTACATCTAGCCAACTATGGCCCACTATGGCTTGGTACGGCTTTAGTTATCCAGTCTCGTGGGCTACGGTGGGCCGTGGTTGGCCGGTCATGGCTACAGGTGGCCAAGGGTTGGCTACGAGCATCGAGTCTTTGGCCTAGGCAAATATCACGTTCTAGGGTCCCGCGGTGGCAATCCAAAGTTAGTCTGTGAGCTGCGCGAACGCGAGTGAGCGCAAGCATTGTGATGGCTTACCATTTGGAGGGGTCAGAAATACTCAAGGATGGGTCCATGACTTAGGGCTTGATTTTAGAAAAATTATGGAACTGGTTTCATAATTTTAGGAGCTAAGATGAATTTCCAAATGTGGCCAAGAATTTCTAAAAATTAGAAAAAGGATGGAAAGGGGCAGGCTTTAGTTGGGTAGCTTCTCCCTGCTGGTGGCCCACGGCAAGGGCTCACACGTGGGCCACAAGCCGGAGTGGGCTAGGTTGGCTTGCTGGCCAGCCCACCCGTGGGGAGGAAAAAAAAGGCCAGCACCTAGGGCTCCTGGTGCTGTTGTCGGCCCATGAAGAGAGGAGGCCCAAGACTTGAAGTAGAGGAGGCCGTCGGCTTTTAACCTACTGGTGCTCGGCGGCTTGGGGCAGCGCCGGCGCGCTGCGCGCCTACACGTCGTGCACGCTGGGTGGCGGCAGGACGGGGATAGGGCAAGGACATGGTCGCGCGGCTGCTACTCCGTTGATACGGCGTCGTGTGGAGATGCGCTCACCGCGGTGGTCATGCGCTGCGGTCGCTACGACGGCGGGGCAGCAGGCCGGTGTCGCGAGGCGGTGCTGCAGCACTTCCGGTGCTCGGCTCGTCGTGGGTGGTGCGCCAGCGCGGTGGTCATGGGCTGCACGACGAGGAAGGCCCCCTGGATGGCGGAGGCTTGGTGACGCAGCGGTGTACGCCGGTGTTCGCCATCCGCGTGGTTGAGGTCGTGGCGAGGACGGGCAGCATCGCGTGCTGGCGTGGACGCGACGAGTGCGGCGACGGCGGATGCACGACGCGTGGGCACGGCGGGCAGTGCAGAGCCGAGTACCCGCGGCGCATGTGGAGGCGCCGGGTCATGGGTGTGTGCAAGGCCGTGCGGGGATGTGTGTGCACTTGCTGGCGTCTGGCCGCGAGGCAGCCGTGCGTGGCCGCGGTGGTCAGCTGGCTGCGTGCACGGCGCTATGCCATGAGGCTGTGTTCCATGGTATGAAGAGCAAGGGCACAGGACGCTCATGGTGGTCCGGCGAGGGCGAGCACGGGGAGCAGAGGGGTCAGCGGGGCTCACCGGGGGCTTGGGGCGGCAAGATAGCGGCGCAGCGACGAGGTGAGGCTGTGATGGGTTGAGGCCATGTAGGGAGAGCCACAATGCTTCTGTAGTCGTACAGGGTGGTGTCCTCATACCAACGACTCCGGCGGCGGACGGCTCCGGCGGCGGACGGCTCCGGCGTGCTCCAGTTCCTCTTCTTCTTCCTTTTTCCCCTCTCTCCTTTCTTCCTCCTTCTTCCTCGAGGCAAATGGTGGAAGGCCGCAGGCTGGCGACGTGTGGTTTGGGAACCCTAGGGTGCTCTGGTGTGGGATTTATAGGCGGTGGCGCCATGGGAAGGGGTGCGGATGGCTGGTGATACCGCCCAAGGCAATTCGGCGGTCGAGGTGCTCCTGTTTGTGATCACGGGCGTCGCACAGGGTCTAGTTGACAGTGAGGGGCTCCTATTCATGGGTGTGGGAAAGATTTCAATGGGTGCAAGGCCGCAGCATCATCACGCCTCTACCACGGCGGTTGCGAGCTCTGACAGGGTCACGCAAATCACGTGATTCGTGGGACCCACGGTGGCGACGTGGAGGGCGTGGAGCCAAGCGAACGGCGCGAAGGCGGGAACGGGGTGCCATAGAGGTTGCGTGAAGAATCTACGGATGCGAGGGCGAGTACGTGTGCTCTGTCTCTCGTGAGGCAGAGGATAGGGAAGGTGGAGATCATGACAGGCGGGCCCGCATGGTCAGTGACTGTGACGGTGTTTGCCGTCTCCTGGGGGCGGCTTGCCTGATGTGGTTACGGGCCGCGGTTGCTGGCTCGCGTAGCGGGCCGTGGCGTTGTGGCCGGCCTAGCGCGGGTGGGGGATGGGGAGCAGGCATGTC
Source organism: Miscanthus floridulus (assembly GCF_019320115.1). Lineage (NCBI taxonomy): Eukaryota > Viridiplantae > Streptophyta > Magnoliopsida > Poales > Poaceae > Miscanthus > Miscanthus floridulus. Next base: position 69,712,958 of record NC_089581.1, read on the forward strand.
CATGGTCCGCAACGGGCTGATTCGGCTGGTTCGGGCCGGATAAGAGAGGAAAGGAAGGGTGAGGTGACAGGCCAGGCTGGGCTGGTTCGGTTTCTTGGGCCAGATGCCCCTTCTTTTCTATTACTTGCTCCATTATATTTACTTCCGAGAGCTCTAGGTTGGTGTACATGCATCGCCTATCGTGTGATCCCCCAAGTGGGGTCCACTAGGGTCTACTACGGGTCTCGGAATTCCATGCCAAGGGTCGGCAATTCACGGGCATTGACTTACAAGGAAGGTCGATTGGCTTTATGAGTTAGGTTAAGGAATTCGAATGAGGTTCGAAAGTAAGAAGGTGAATTGAGAGAGGAAAAGGGATTCATAAGATATTCTAGAAGGGATCAACAGGATTTGCTACAGACTTGTGCACTCCAACACAAAACACTAAACCAACAAAAGAACTCCAGCAAACTCCTACAAGTAATTCTATATATATGCAACAATTTATTTATAAATTGTTCTTTGTTTGACCTAGCATCTACATGCTTCACATATTTTAGGAAAATTTTTAAATAGTTCGCATTTTTGGTTTTCTAGAGAATTCCAGGTTGTTACAGTCCACCCTCCTTACAAGAATCTCGTCCTCGAGATTTCGGAGTTAGTGTCGGTAGATAGGATGGTCCTCGTTGTTAAGTCATATGCACAGTGCATTTGTTTCACAATTGAAGTTTTGAAAAAGGAGCTTTTTGGAAAATGTTGTTGGCGTACAACTTTTTAAACGGAGAAACTTATTTTATAAAATCGGGAGAGATCTTTTGAAAGGTCAAATCGGGGTTTATCACAATTTTAGTTTTGAAAAGGGTCCTTTGTGAGAATTTGGGAAAAGTTCTTTTAAATTAGTGGTGAGAACTTTTGAAAATTCCAATTTTTGAATAATTTTGCTTTACGGTTCTGCACATAAGAAGGATACAACCTTTGAAATCAATACAAAAGTGCTCTTGAAAACAGGTTGTACCCCATTTTGGTTTTTAGTAGCTTAAATCAAAACTGTATAAATGGTTTTTGCTTTCCAAATCTCCTATAAATTGATTTTAGAAACATTTGGCCTTTCGAAATGGAGAGTTTTGGAAATCAAATCACTTTATAAACTTTTCCAAAAGGGGTTCTTTGAAAAGAGGTATTTTTAAATTGTTTTATCAATTTGAAAAGTAGCACTTTTATAAATATTTTGCATTTTGCTTTGAGAGTAGGGTTTATTTGAAAAGTACTTGGCTCATCGGTCGAAATCAAAACTTTTTAAAACAAGACAGAGCTAGGTTTCGATCCTGGGATCAAATGATTACAAACCTTTTTAAAAGTATGGTGAAAACAGAGCTTTTGTCTTTCATAGACGAATTCACAACACCTTTTGAAAGAAGGTTGGTTTCCAAATCGCTTTCGCAAAGCTTTTGAAAGTTAATATAGGTTTGGAAAAGAGTCAAAATCACTTTATTTTTAAAAAAATTAGAGGGTTTTGAGACTATTTTCATTTAAGATGGAGTTGCTTTTGCAAATGGGAGAAGTTTTCAACAAATGAGAGAGAGCATTTTAAACATGGCTGGTTGAAAATCGATTTTGAAATAGACGAGTAAAGATATGACGTTTCGGCTTGATATGTCCAACCGGTGGTCAAAATCACTTGTCTAGTCATATTACGGCCTTGATTTTTGCCTGGAGTCACACGTAGATGAAATACTTTTATATTCTTCACTCAAGCAGTATAAACACAAGAAGCATAAGAAGCAAAAAGATCCAAGCACTCAAGCAGCATTACAACTCCTATATGCATAGTGTTGACTTAAGGCGACTCCTAAGCTTTTGAGTCTCACACATCTATCGATCTTGCGTGGGCGACAAAGGGAATCATTTCCTAGTGGTCAACTTTTCAGATCGGGGATAGTCCGTTAGTAGTAGAACTCAAGGTAGAGACGGGGAATCAAGTGTTAGTAGCTATGACTCCACTACAGATAGAATGTTAGGCTTCTAAACTAGTGTTTGGTACTAATGGTCTCGTCCTAAGGTCAAGTATGGCTCTGATACCAACTGAAACATCCTCAATTTTCCGTGAAGGGAAAATCCACAGAATGAATTATAATATGATGAAACCAATAGTTGATTCCATTATATTATCATATATCAGTCGATATCACAGTCATACATCGTAATATTACAAGAATAGAAGATATTACATCTCCGGGAACACACCTATTACAGAGTTAATCTAGCGGAAGACTATCGAGTGAAGGCTCCTCCTTCATAGGTCATCATCAGAGTTGGCGTAGTGCAGCGTAGATTCCATCTCCGAACCAAACTTGAGCGTAGGCACTGAGACCTTCTAATCCTTCTAACAGTCAGCATCTCTGAGAAGCAGGAAAATCTGCACACCACCAGATGTGTGCAGGCCATGGTCAGCACCAATGAGCTTTAGTGGAAAAGATAAAACAAGAGGATCTGGCGATCCTAATATGTGGCCGTGGTTTGCATCCTTAGCGTATGAGAAGCAAGTAACAGTAGTAATGTAATAATAATATCCAGTTTTTAACACATTCCCAGCCACACACATCCACATCCATCCATATCCATCCACCATCCCATCCTAGCCATAACCACACCACCATCACCACATCTCATCTCACACACTCAGGTCGACAGGCCGACTCCCTCTCGGCACTTGTCTCAACGGCCCGTAGCCCCTGGCTCACGGCCAGGAAAATACCCCAAACCCTGGAGGGAGGAAAGAAGGACTCATCTCCTATCTAGTTTAAGCGAAACCCAGGAAAGGTCCATAGCCGACAAGTCAACATATGTATCGATCGATCAACCAAACACTCTGTAGAGGTTTTACATACCCACAAGATAGCCATCCTCGACGGTGCCCCGTCTAGGCAGATTCCAGGCCGCTTGCTAGCCTAGAACGATGCCACCCTACCTCTCCGCCCTGGTACATCCCAAGTCTAGTCTGGGATGGCTGATACTGTGAGTCATAGACAGAGCCAGGGCCCACTAGATGTCAAGAGCCGGTCCACAAGGCCTCCTGAAGTCTCGGAAGGGTGTGGGGGAAAACCGCGCACCACGTACCTCCTTGCACACGTTCGCCTAGCAGTAGTGGCATTGTTCTACCAAGAAGTCCGACCGTCCCGCACCATATAGGGCGAGTGGGAAGTAAAGGATTCCCGGTGAGTCTGAGTACTAGTAAGTCCTTAGGGATTGACCAAGCCAGAATGTCTTCATCAGGGTTTCCATTTTACGTGCCACCACAGCACCTCCACCCCAGGCTCCACCTCCCTGAGGTTCGCACCCAAGGCCACCTCCAATTACCATTTACCCGCCATAGGTATTCCATATCCATGTGCCCAGGTAGCACCTCATAGCAAGACTCGCTCTAGGCTCGTCGTTATTCCAGCTCGGTCGACACAACCCTCACTCTCCACGCACCCAAGACACACACAGCATGCTCACACACCACCAAGTCCGGCACCCATAGCCAAACCATTCCTAGGGGGTTCACCACCAGCATCACATCCCCAATATAATGCAAAGTGGAGTTAATAATAAGTATAGTGGTGTAATATGCAAGCAAGCAGGCAAGTAAACATATATAAGCGAGCGAATGCGCAAAGCAGGGTGACGTGGTAGAGTGGGTTGCATCAGGGTAATAATGGCTCAAGTAGTAGCATGCATCAAAGTATTATCAAAGGAATAATTATAAGCGCTAGCAGTTCTAGATATTATGCAATGTCTAATAGGATTCTCTAAAAGAGGGTGCTGCCATGACACCTGCGATGTAGAGGTAGTAGTGGTACAGTTCTCCATTCGTTGGTGTTCTATTAGCGGGGTCACCTCCTCCTGTGTTGACTCCATTCTGCAGTCCTTGTCGTCGTCCACGTTCTCTTGGTCCGATCGTCAGCTACTCCGCGAAGTGACACGCAAGGCAAGAGAGCACTCAATCACTCAAAAAGACGACAAGACGCAGGAAAATCCAATAACACCAGCGAAGCAATAAGAGATACACGGCTTAGCCCTTTCGGTGGTTGTCCGATTTCCTCAGGCCAAAGAATCACAAGTGGTGGTTTGCTAAGCACAAGCTTAGTCATGGCCAAGCCGGTATGGCTTTACGATAAATGGTTTAAGCCAGAGCTTACCTAGAGCAAACACCACGGCTCACGATCTTTCAATCCCGTGTCATTGACTTGACGGGGATTGGAAGTTGAGCCCCAAGAAAGAAGAACGACGGGGTTCAGATGTTATAGCCTTATCCCGCAGGTCACAATTGGACATGAGTAGCAAACAAGAACGATTAACACTATTGTAACTTGGCTCCAATGTACTTCGGCTCGCCCGCTATGGTAGAAAGCGGTAGCGCAAAGAGATTGGACATCAGCGGGTTCTCTCGATCCTCATGACATAATAATGTCGGGAACCGACAAGAGAGTTGCTCAGCAAAACAAAAGAAGTGGGGTTAGCTATGCACATCCATGTCATGTTCTCAGACACATCTTCAGGAGAGATGGCTCTAGACGGCCAATCGGGTCGACACGCATGGGTCCGAGGTACGACATAGACTATAGCTTCGCTAACTAAAAAGAGATAGTCCGGTCTTTGATCCAATCGCCATGGACAAGGTGGGATCGAACAAGCAGGGCTAATAGGGCAATAACAGCATAAAACGGAGGTCTTCTCCTTCCAGCACACATGCCACGACAGAAGATAGGGCATCAGAAGGAGTGACAAACACCAAGTGCGCAGACCACTCGTAGGGTACCCGACCTGGGTGCACTGGCACTGAGATACCTCTCGAATCCGAAGCGGTGCGGTTGTCACCGCGAGAATCAGAGAAATGTGATGGTCAAACGGGGTACAAGCATACAAGGTCTTGAGCATGGAGAAGCAACTAAAAGCAACTGAGTGGCGTAGCTCCATGGTCATGGCGAGGCGAACTCGTGGCCACATGCTATACCAACATGTGTTGCCATCCATCGTTCCACGATTGTTATCTCCCAGGTCATCTCCCACAGGCTAAGTCGCGAAAGGCTCGATGTGAGCGGGTGATATCCACATCGATATTGATATCGATATCGAATCCATCGCGACCATGTTCAAGGGCCGAAGGCAGGAGCTAACACTCGTGGTACTATGAAGCCAACTAAAAAGCGATGGGTCGAGTTACACTCGGCATCATGGTCATGGTGAGACAGATCCCGCGATCATAACGTCCGAACGAGGTACAATCCCTCAGCCGGCTCGAAGGCTCAGCACACAGGCAACAACACCAACAATCAGCGATAAGAACCAAACACGACCGAAGACACAACAACTCGACATGACTGAGGAGTAGCACATTCTATAGTTGGGGATAGGTAGACCTGCATAAGGGCATGGTGTAGATAGATATAGATAGATCAAGATCATGTATTGTAAGTGGACGAACGAGTATAAGAATGAGCAGGAAGGGGCTTTCGTCGGTGGTCGGAGATGTCACCGAGGTGGTCGGTGAGATCACCGTCATGGTTGGAAGGCTGGCCGAGGTGGTCGGAGAGCTTTGCCGACGTGGTCGGTGAGATCACGGAGGTGGTCGGAGTGACCATCAACGTGGTCGGTGAGATTGCCGAAGTGGTCGGAAAGGTTGCCAACATGGTCGGAAAGGTTGTAGACGGCTTTCCCAGGTCTCAATAAAACATCGACTATGATTTAGTCACCCGAAGGTTCAGAAGGTAACGTGGCTTGCCCCAGAGGGTCACGGTTTGCATCTGGCCAACTATGGCCCACTATGGCTTGGTACGGCTTTAGTTATCCAGTCTCGTGGGCTACGGTGGGCCGTGGTTGGCCGGTCATGGCTACAGGTGGCCTAGGGTTGGCTACGAGCATCGAGTCTTTGGCCTAGGCAAATATCACGTTCTAGGGTCCCGCGGTGGCAATCCAAAGTTAGTCTGTGTGCTGCGCGAACGCGAGTGAGCACAAGCATTGTGATGGCTTACCATTTGGAGGGGTCAGAAATACTCAAGGATGGGTCCATGACGTAGGGCTTGATTTTAGAAAAATTATGGAACTGGTTTCATAATTTTAGGAGCTAAGATGAATTTCCAAATGTGGCCAAGAATTTCTAAAAATCAAAAAAAGGATGGAAAGGGGCAGGCTTCAGTTGGGCAGCTTCTCCCTGCTGGTGGCCCATGGCAGGGGCTCACGCGCGGGCCACAAGCCAGAGTGGGCTAGGTTGCCTTGCTGGCCGGCCCACCCATGGGGAGGAAAAAAAAGGCCAGCACCTAGGCTCCTGGTGCTGTTGTTGGCCCATGAAGAGAGGAGGCCCAAGACTTGAAGCAGAGGAGGCCATCGGCTTTTAACCTACTGGTGCTCGGCGGCTTGGGGTAGCGCCGGCGCGCTGCGCGCCTGCGCATCATGCACGCTGGGTGGCGGCAGGACAGGGATAGGGCAAGGACATGGTCGCGCGGCTGCTACTCCATTGATATAGCATCGCACGGAGATGCGCTCACCGTGGTGGTCATGCGCTGCAGTCGCTACGACACGGGGCAGCAGGCCGGTGTTGCGAGGCGGTGCCACAGCGCTTCCGGTGCTCGGCTCGTCGTGGGTGGCACGCCAGTGCGGCAGTCGCAGGCTACGCGATGAGGAAGGGCCTCTGGATGGCGGAGGCTTGGTGATGCAGCGGTGTACACCGGCGTTCGCCATCCGCGTGGTTGAGGTCATGGCGAGGATGGGCGGCGTCGCGTGCTGGCGTGGACGCGATGAGCACGGCGATGGCGGATGCATGATGCATGGGCGTGGTGGGCAGTGCAGAGCCGAGTACCGCGGCGCATGTGGAGGCGCCGGGTCACGGGTGTGTGCAAGGCCGTGCAGTGATGTGTGTGCACTTGCTGGCGTCTGGCCGTGAGGCAGCTGTGCGTGGCCGCGGTGGTCAGCTGGCTGCGTTCACGGTGCTACACCACGAGGCTGTGTTCCATGGTATGAAGAGCAAGGGCGCAGGATGCTCATGGTGGTCCGGCAAGGGCGAGCACGAGGAGCAGAGGGGTCAGCGGGGCTCACTGAGGGCTTGGGGAGGTAAGATAGCGGCGCAGCGACGAGGCGAGGCCATGACGGGTCGAGGCCGTGTAGGGAGAGCCGCAACGCTTCTGTAGTCGTATAGGGCGGTGTCCTCGTTCCAGCGACTCCGGTGGTGGACGGCTCCGGCGTGCTCCAGTTCCTCTTCTTCTTCCTTTTTCCCCTCTCTCCTTTCTTCCTCCTTCTTCCTCGGGGCAAATGGTGGAAGGCCGCAGGGTGGCGGCGTGTGGTTTGGGAACCCCAGGGTGCTCTGGTGTGGGATTTATAGGCGGTGGCGCCATGGGAAGGGGTGCGGACGGCTGGTGATACCGCCCAAGGTGATCCGGTGGTCGAGGTGCTCCTATTTGTGATCATGGGCGTCGCACGGGGTCCAGTTGATAGCGAGGGGCTCCTATTCATGGGTGTGGGAAAGATTTCAATGGGTGCAAGGCTGCGGCATTATCACGCCTCTGCTGCGGCGGTTGCGAGCTCTAACAGGGTCACGCGAATCGCGTGATCTGTGGGACCCGCGGTGGCGACGTGGAGGGCGCGGAGCCAAGCGAGGGGCGTGAAGGCAGGAACGGGGTGCCATAGAGGTTGCGTGAAGAATCTGCGGATGCGAGGGCGAGTACGTGTGCTCTATCTCTCGTGAGGCAGAGGATAGGGAAGGTGGAGATCATGACAGGTGGGTCTACATGGTCAGTGACTGTGATGGTGTTTGCCGTCTCCTGGGGGCGGCTTGCCCGATGTGGTTACAGGCCGCGGTTGCTGGCTCGCGTTGCGGGCCGCGGCATTGTGGCCAGCCTAGCGCGGGTGGGGGATGGGGAGCAGGCATGTCCATGGGCCGCAATGGGCTAATTCGGCTGGTTCAGGCTGGATAAGAGAGGAAAGGAAGGGTGAGGTGACAGGCCAGGCTGGGCTGGTTCGGTTTCTTGGGCCAGATGCCCCTTCTTTTCTATTACTTGCTCCATTATATTTACTTCTGAGAGCTCTAGGTTGGTGTACATGCGTCGCCTATCACGTGATCCCCCAAGTGGGGTCCACTAGGGTCTACTACGGGTCTCGGAATTCCATGCCAAGGGTCAGCAATTCACGGGCATTGACTTACAAGGAAGGTCGATTGGCTTTATGAGTTAGGTTAAGGAATTCGAATGAGGTTCGAAAGTAAGAAGGTGAATTGAGAGAGGAAAAGGGATTCATAAGATATTCTAGAAGGGATCAACAGGATTTGCTACGGACTTGTGCACTCCAACACAAAACACTAAACCAACAAAAGAACTCCGGCAAACTCCTACAAGTAATTCTATATATATGCAACAATTTATTTATAAATTGTTCTTTGTTTGACCTAGCATCTACATGCTTCACATATTTGAAGAAAAATTTTAAATAGTTCACATTTTTGGTTTTCCGGAGAATTCCGGGTTGTTACACATAGGAGCTACCTAGAGCTAGTTTTAACAAGTGTGCACCACACCTAACTCACTAGACTCAACTAGGTCAAGCTACCCGTCCATACCCCCCTTAATAGTACGGCCAAAGGAAAAACAAAGTCCTAAACTACTCTAAGTGTCTCTCCAACTCCAATCGACACTTAGAACTAGTCGTCCTTAACCTTGTCGTCAATCCTTTGAAAAACCGAAATGATTTCCATCGTAGGGGCATGACAACCTCGATTGCCCAATCGATCTCCATTATCATGACCTAACTTAATTGCCTCTGCAAAACACACATTAGTCATAGTAATCTTGTATTGACATTAATCACTGAAATCTAACTAGGTGCCTAGATGCTTTCAGACACCACACTATTCACCAAGAAGCTTGAAGGACATATCTTCATTTGCCAAGTGTATGTTGATGATATCATCTTTGGATCATCAAATGAAGATTCTTGCTAAGAGTTTGGTGAATTAATGTCGAAGGAGTTCGAGATGTCAATGATTGGAGAGCTTACATTCTTTCTTGGTTTTCAAGTCAAGCAAATGAGAGAAGGGATTTTCATCTCTCAAGAGAAATATATAAATGATCTTCTCAAGAGATTCAAGATGGATGAATGTAAGCCAATCAAGACACCAATGCCAATTAATGGACATCTCGACCTACATGAGGGAGGTAACACGGTTGATCAAACTCTCTACCGCTCTATGATTGGTAGCTTGTTATATTTAACTGCATCTAGGCCCGACATTATGTTTAGTGTGTGTATGTGTGCTAGATTTCAAGCTAATCCTAAGAAAACTCATTTGATTGCTGTTAAAAGAATCCTTAGGTATCTTAAGCACACACCAAGCATTGGCCTTTGGTATCCCAAAGGAGCTATATTTGAATTAGTTGGCTATTCCGATTCGGATTATGCCGGTTGCAAAGTTGATAGAAAAAGCACATCCAGAGGGTGCCATTTGCTTGGTAGATCACTTGTGTCTTGGTCCTCCAAGAAACAAAATAGTGTGGCTTTGTCCACCACCGAAGCGGAATACATTGCCGCGGATGCTTGTTGTGCACAAATACTGTATATGAAACAAACTTTGCTAGACTATGGTGTAGTTCTAGAAAAAGTACCTCTTTTGTGCGACAATGAAAGTGCGGTAAAACTTGCAAATAATCCGGTTCAACACTCTCGCACCAAGCACATAGATATCCGCTATCACTTTCTTAGAGATCATGTTGCAAAGAATGATATTTAATTAGAAGGTGTAAGGACCGAGGATCAATTGGCGGATATCTTCACTAAACCGCTAGATGAGGCGACTTTTTGTCGATTACAGAATGAGCTCAATGTGTTTGATTTTAGTAACTTCACTAAAAAATGAGCTTGTGTTGTCCCTTGCATTGCATTGTAATATACAACATATTTACTTTTTGGTAATGCATAAAGGGCTTGTCTAACATGGTTAAGATAACCGCCGAAAAGCGAGTGAAGAAGCTTAACCTTGGATCAAACTTGACAAACAACTAAATTTACTTTCAAGTATTGCATTGCATATGCATGAATGTTGCTTTGTTGTTTATCTTCAATTGCCCTCTTATTGCCTATTTTCTTAAAAAGAATTATAGCCTAAGGCAAAATATTTTGAAAAAATTGAGGGCTTAAGAGAGGTCACTCACATCAGTCCCAATTGGTGTTTATTTGGATCTTATTGGAGTTGGGACTTGATTGGGAATAGGCAACATCTAGGACTTTGAAGATTTGCTGGAAAAAGAGTGACCGGACGCTACACCGGACCAGCATCCGGTCAGTTCATAGGAGGTGAACCTGCTGCGATGGAGTGATCGGACTCTGCTATTCAGCGTCTGGTTGAGCGAAGACGATGAAGATAGGTTGTACTGGACTCTGTCTACATCCAGTCAGTTGTGATCAGACATGTCTGGTCATGATTTTAGGGTTTTGGACCTCTTTGGAATCAATCGGACTCTAGGTGGCTGCGTCCGGTCATTGCCACAGAGCGTCCGGTCAGTTGAAATCATGCGGGTTCAGGACTTCTTCTCCATTTCCTTTTCTATCTCATCGGGGGACCCCTTATAACCACAACGCCGCCTTGACCTAGCCCCACATCATGCCGACTTTGCCGTCCTAAGCCACCGTGTCATGCCCTAGCCACCGTATCCGCCAGCGCTGCTCCTGCCCATGCCACCTACTCAGCGCCGCCACCCACACCGTGCCCTAGCACTGCCGTGGTCCTACCCTGCTTCAGCACCGCATCCAGAGCCCTGCCAGAACCCTAGCCTCGCATTGCCGATCCTATGGTTCCCCAATTTGTTCCTCTTCTTATCGATTCGCTGGATCATCAGGTAGCAAGCCCTCGTTTCCAATTTCATATCTATTGCTTGCTTCTTATGGTTTCGTATCTCTAGACATATTGTGATTATTTATAAATCCAATCTATTCTAACATGCAGCGAGTCAGTGTTTCTGAGGTCACATTGGCAGTTGTCAGTCAACTCAGGGCCAAGCTCACGAGTACGAATCGAGGCCAAGCCTCAAAAGTGACAGTTGGCAGTTGATCTTTGTCAGCGGCAGTTGTTCTTCTTAGCTTCATTAGATGGCTCATGTCAAGAATGTCAGAGGTGGTCCCGGTGATGAGGATCTGAGGCCCCTGCCTCACCAGCCTATAGATGCAAAAGGCAAGGCAATGAAGAAGCTAGCAACAAGGAAGCACAAGTACCCTGATGCAGATATAGCGAGAGCAGCTACAGTGCAGAGGTCGCAGAGCGCATAGAGAGAGGAGGTACTTGGAGTGGTGTTGTTATTGTAGATCAGCTTCCTCCATCTACGAGGGCTGCACCTGAGCAGGTTGAGCACCGTCATGGTGGTCTAGCTGGGACTGTCATGGTTGGAGGATGGCGTGTGACTATTGATGAGAGTTAGCCTCAGGGGGAGTCATAGCAGTAGCCACAGTCAGTAGAGCAGACTTAGAAGGGAGAGCAGGCCGAGGAGACAGAGTAGGCACCTCAGACATAGCTTCGCCGCTCTGATCGTACCCATGCTCTAGTCACACCGAGGTCAGAGACATAGCGGAAGGGTTCTTGTCCACCACCTAGACCATAGGGTCCGCCTCTAGTGACTCACTTGGATTTGAGGGCCGCCACGGCCAAACAGGTGCAACAGCTTAGATTTGTGGACTTTGAGTAGTGGTTCCCGTTGAGGAGGGATGACCGAGCTTTAGAGGGTTTATACACACTACTGCAAGAAGATTTTTATAATGCATATCTTAACAGTGGGGCAGTATTCAGATCTCAGAGGGTGTGCAACATTGAGTCCATTGTAGAAGCAACTAGAGAGCATATTCGTCCTTACCTAGCTTACCTGCCAGGGCTAACCGATTTACTTGGATAGATAGGCTTATATGTTCCATCTTGGGACCATCAGTTCAATGCTACACTCTAGATTGACGCGCAGCACAAATTCATTCACTTTGCTTTTAGAGGCAGAGATTACAGACTGATGAGCTCAAGGGCCAGAGAGATTCTCAGGCTTTAGGAGCAGCCAGTCCAGCTTCATGAGGTTTGCTATGGACAGACAGCACCTCCTAGATGCCCTCATGGCGGTATGGTGCCCCCTACAGATCTAGTCTGCCATTGCTTCATAGAGCCTTTCGGCGAGGAGTCAAGCAGGACACCCAGTGATCTCACTCCTACTGTTAGAGTGCTTGATGCTATTATGAGGAGGACCCTACTTTTGAGGATGGGGTATCATGAGGGCTTGACACGCATACAGCTATGGCTACTAAACTCTCTGATGTAGCAGACTGTGTTTGACATTTGGGATCTCCTTCTATCAGAGATGGATGATACTATTGCAGAGGGGTTCAGGGGTCACAGGCAGCTACCGTATGCTCACTAGATTACATTCTTGATCCATAGGGCAATTACTATGAGGCCACCTAAGAGGCTAGCAGAGTATAGTGGTGCTACTACAGAGTTCCCTGCATACAACATCACTCAAATGATCCGCCATAGTGTAGTGAGGACACACAGCTAGCCGCGCCATCGTCCAGAGGTGCTAGAGACTGCAGCCTAGCAGGATGAGACCATCAGGGGCATAGCAGCTATAGAGGAGGAGCAATTAGATGCTCAGTAGGAGGGGATGGTCGAGAGCGGCCCTAGTGATAGCTCAGATGATGACTACCACAATATCCCTCAGATGCCTCCATGACGACAAGACCATTAGGCCGGTAGCTCTAGTTCAGCTCCACCTGCACCACATACAAACCTTGCTCTACTTGCCATACTTGAGCGAATGAGGTAGGATTAGGCTTGCCAGGCTTAGGAGTCCGCTGCTACATTTGCACAGTTTCAGACTCGGCAGGATGAGTTCCAGCGATAGCAGTAGCAGTAGGCTATACAGCAGCAGCAGTAGGCCATGCATCAGCAACAACTTCTCATGCAGCAGCAGCTACTTGGGTTTATGTAGCATGTAGTGATAGCTATTGGGGCTCCACTGCCACAGCCTTCACCCCAGCTTGGTCAGTCTACCACCACTTCTATGACTCCAGTTGTATAGCCTAGTGGGCTTCAGAGTTAGGGACAGGCAGCGCCACATTTTCCTTCACCTACAGAGCAGGTGTCCTAGTGGTTTGCTTCACCAGTGCTAGCCCCGTAGTTCACTCCTCTTCATACGGGCTTTACTCTGCCTCAGAGTTCATCAGTGATCACCCTAGTTTCTAGGAGCCTTAGTACTTCATTCAGTGAGTTGATAGGGTAGCCTACTCCACCAAAGCTACATGTCCCAGGTCCTTCCACAGTTGCACCTATTACTGAGACTATAGAGAGGCTCCCTTCATCAGTTACATCATCAGAGCAGGTAGCGCCAGTTATAGATCCAACCCAGATTGTTTCAGCATCGCTTCTAGCTACAGAGGGTCAGACTGCTCAGAGCTCAGGATCAGATGATGATGGCACACAGTTCTAGCTCGCTCCTCGCACCTCAGTGTCCGACTTGTCCACTATAGCCCCACCGACCGACCCTTAGGTTTTGGTGTTTGACGCCAAAGGGGGAGAGGGATTGAGTATGCTAGTCTTAGGGGGAGCGATACATTTAGGGGGAGTCTATCTATTAGCTTATCTATTACATTTGGAGTTTTTATGTGTGATACATTATGCATTCATGTTTACTATTATGCATTGAACTACTTAAGTGTGTTAATGTGATCATGATATTTATGTGATGTGACATGTGTGCTCTCTACTTTGAATTATTTATATGTAATATCACTTGTGTTATGCTCATTTGCTTTGCTTCCACGTTTTACTCCGATGAAAATGAGCTTTATTACTTGTACTCATGCTTATTTCAATTATGCATTGAACTACTTAAGTGTGTTAATGTGATCGTTATATTTATGTGATATGTGACATGTGTGCTCTCTACTTTGAATTATTTATATGTCATATCACTTGTGTTATGTGTGTTAATGTGATCGTGAAATTTATGTGATATGTGACATGTGTGATGTCTACTTTGAATTATTTATATGTCATATCACTTGTGTTATGCTCATTTGCTTTGCTTCCACATTTTACTCCGATGCAAATGAGCTTTATTACTTGTACTCATGCTTATTTTATACCTTTGGAGTACATCATGTTGGCTTGGGTCATATAAGCTTGCCTAACACTTTTGTTCTTATTGCTAAAAGCTTATATGAACCAAGATTGTTAAAAACCTCATCTCTTTCACATGCTCAAGGTGGTATTGTCATTAATCACCAAAAAGGGGGATATTGAAAGCATCTAGGCCCCTAGTTGGGTTTCGGTGATTAATGACAATACGTGATTACTGTGACTAATGTGTGTTTTGTAGAGGCAATTAAATTAGGTCACGGTAATGGAGATCGATTGGGCAATCATGGTGGTCATGCCCCTACGATAGAAATCGTTTCGATTGTCAAAGGATGGACGACAAGGTTAAGGACGGACTAGTTCTAAGTGTCGATTGGAGTTGAGGAGGCACTTAGAGTAGTTTAGGACTTTGTTTTACCTTTGACCATACTATTAAGGGGGGTATGGACGGGTAGCTTGACCTAGGTGAGTCTAGTGAGTTAGGTGTGGTGCACACTTGCTAAATCTAGCACTAGGTAGCTCCTAAAAAGCCCTTAGATCCATTGGAGCAAACTTCATTCACATACGTTCGAAAGTTGGAAGTGAATGGAGGGTCAAATACTGACCAGACGCTGGCTTCGGTGTGACCGGACACTGGCGCAGAGTCTGGTCAGTTCATTTGATCAAGGTGAAATCGTCTAGAAGTGACCGGACGCTGAGAGGTGAAGTGACCCGATACTGAGGGCTAGCGTCTGGTCGACTCTAGTAAGGTTCTAGAGAGGGAAAATCATAATCGGATGCGTCTGGTCACAACTTAAACAATGGAGTTCGGGGAGAACTGACCAGAATGTCCAGTCAACATGACCGGAGCATCCGGTCACCCTGCAAAGGCGCATAATAGTTTATTTTTCAACCAAGGTTATAAATACTTCATTCGTGTGAGGGGTGACTTTTGCTCATTCCAACAGCTGAGAAACACCTTTGAGAGTGCCAAGAAGAGCAAAGTCCTAGTGAGGTGATTGAGATTTGAGAATCCCAAAGAGAGCCCTCATTAGTGAAAGCAAGAGTAGCAAAGTGTGCATCCACCCTTCTCATTAGGCTTGTCGTGGTCAAGTGAGAGTTCGTGCTTGTTACTCTTGGTGATCGCCATCACCTAGACAGCTTGGTGGTGATTGGGAGCTTGGTGATCATCCGACGGAGCTTGTGGATGACCCAACTCAAGTTGTGAGCGGTTGTGGGTGATTCACCGCGACTGAGTGTCAAAGAATCAACCCATAGAGAGCACTTAATCCTTGCACGGATCAAGGGGGACCTACACCCTTGCGCGGGTGCTCCAACAAGGACAAGTGGGGAGTGGTGACTCTCCGATACCTTGGCAAAACATCGCTGTGTTCCTCCTTCCCTCTTTACTTTGAGCATTTACTTTGAGCAATTCAATTCTTGTCATTTACATTCATAGAATTGCCATGCTAGAGTAGGATTGGAACATAGGTTGCTAAACTTTTGTGTGATAGATCAATAGAAACACTTTCTAGGCACAAGGGGTTATTGGGCTAACCGTAGGACTTAATTATTGTAAAGAAATTTAGAATTAGCCCAATTCACCCCCCTCTTAGGCATCTTGATCCTTTCAGTCACTCATCCAACTCATGCCTAAGATCACATCTATGGCTAATCCAGGCAATACTATTAGATCCATTGTATACTGCCTCTCTTGGACAGAGATGAGCACATATCTGACTATCTTATTTGTAGAGATAGTAGACCCAACCGAACTTATACTATAACCACCCTTGTTTACCTCAATTACTCTCTGATCATACTTAGATGCAAATGTTTGGCTCATAAATGAATGAGAAGCTCCAGAATCAAATAAAACAATGGTGAGATGTTTGTTAATAAGAAACATACTAGCTATGACAACCTCTCCCATAGGAACTTCTTCAACAGCAGTGTAATGCACGTATCCAGGACGTGCTTTAGGATTTGCCTATCTCTAATTTCCCTAGCTTTGATTGATGTACTTCTTAGGATGGGGGAACTCTTTAGACCAATGGCCCAAATGATTATAGTTGAAGCATGGTTGATTGCTCTGGGGTCCTATTGAGCTTCCTTGCCCTCCATTCCCCATGGGTAAGGTAATGGTGAATGCCTTACAAAACACCTTCTGAGGTCGGTTGGCCTAGCTTTTGGTGGAGGAGGCCTGAACTTGGGTGCTGGCGGTTGAAACTATGGGCTAGCTGTTACTAGAGCTCTAGACTGAGAAGACCCTGAGGCACCTGCCTCAGCTACCCTCTTGTAGCCCTTTGTTGTCGCATGCAAATTGTTCTAGTTCTCTTGAGTTAGGGCATCACTGATGAACTCATTGTAGGTGGTGCACCTTGAGTTGGCCATAGTTTTCATTAGCCTAGTGCTAAGGCCTCTTCTGTATCAACAAAACCTGGGCATAACGGGACAAATTGTTGAAAGCATGCATGTACTTAGTAAGGGTCTTGGTCCCTTGTGTGAGTCGCATGAACTCGGCCGCCTTCATGCGCATTAGCCCCGGGGGAATGTGATGTTCCCTAAAGGCTAACTTAAATTGCTCCCTTGTGACCTATGCGTTGGCAGGTAAAGAGGATAGGAAATGGGTCCACCACATTCCAGCCGGTCCCTGCAGCTGATGGGATACATATTTTGCCTTCTGATGTTCCATAACCCTCAATAGACGTAACTTTTGCTCAATTGTGTGACAGAACCGCCCAATTTATACATGATCAAGTATGGCTGTCCCCGCTAACACGTTGACACATGCATACTTTCACTTATATAAACCTAGTAGTCCACCGAGTGTCATGAAGGACCTCGGTAAATCAACATCATAACCAAGATCGAGTGATTAAGCAAATACACATCACATACGCAGAGTTGCAGCGGAAATAATATTACAATTGGGTTCACAAATAATAGTACAAGTTTGGGTTTCAAAACTGATTAGTGAAAACAACATAGCTTTCAAATGATTATATTAATATAAGTTCCAAATACATTGCTAGCATAAGTGACATCCTCAGACAAAAGCATATAGATGAGAAATAAATATAGTCACCGAGCCCACCAGCGGTTAGCCACCATCTTTAGCAGGCCAAGAACTTCACCTACAACATGGTGTGATAAACCCTAAGTACTCGAATGTACTCAGCTGGACATACCTGTCATAAACTAGAAATAAAGTGACACCAAGGAGTATGCAAGGCTTTATAAGTGGAGCTAGCTTGACAACATTTTGCATAAAAGCCAAGAGTTGAGCTATATATTTTTTATAATTCAGTAACCAAGTTAATTATATCTATTCATCTCTAGATTAGCAACTAACATGTGCCAAACATGTGGGATATCATTTAGTAATAGGTAATAGTTAGCCAGTATAATGTTGTAACATCATCATCATCATTATAACCATAAAGTTCAATTAAGTGTATCTACGTTGCCGCTGCTCAGTCAAGTTCTCACTATCCGGAGGAGATGACGATTTGAATCGATTCCTACCCAGCTGGGGAATTATTCCTAACACAAACCCAATCAACCTGATCAGTAGTTGCCTCGGGTCACCTTTGGTACAACTTAGGAACAAATTTGTGGTTTCGAGCAGTGCCGCACTCTTAGGGAATCCACTCTGCCAGGTGGTCAATCTCACCTTTAGACTTATGCCAATGGCTCCCCACATATCCTTACTACTGCCAGAGTGCGCACTTTCACTTCCTACCCTTCTGGCCTGAGTTGAGCTACTCGGCTTCATGGTCGGAATGAGTTATCTGGCTAACTAAGTGATAGGCATGCGTTCAACATGACATGAGGACATACATCAAATCGGTCCTTAACCAACACAGATGGGGATAGATCCACACCCAAGACCTCCATGTTTTGTTGCTTCTCTATCGACATCCCACCTGGTCTCCTTTATATTCATAAACACATGATTATTTCTATGATAGAAGATATAGCCCATCGTGCTTTGGTATCCACCTATATCTCGTAGGTGACAGGAAATCACCCGACTTCTACCGGTCTAAGCATTGCTAAGCATACAGTCGATCCTGGCCTACATAGGGTTCAAGGTATATTTCTAGACAAGGTAGTTCTATGCATCAAGTGGTTCCAATCAACTCTTATAACCTAATGCATCAAACATAAAGAACTCAAGAGATATTTATAAAAACATAGGAGGCTTAGAATGCTCCAGGGCTTGCATGGGATCCAACACTAGGTTAGTGTTTGTTAGATGACACAAGCTTGGCGAGTATCTCCCATCCTAGCACTTGTCCAGTCCTTCCATCTTCGGGATAGGTCCACCATACACCGTCTTTGGGTTTGGCTCCAACATCACGTCCTTCACGTGGTTCATCTAGCGTACCTAGATGACATGCAAGATGCAAGTGCATGAATATGAAGAATGGTAATATGAGATGCGTCACATAATAGCATTCAAGGCAAACATAAGATCATGCAAGACATAGACACCTAGAGTTATTTAACTAACATCACACAACCTATTATAGAGGGATAGCAAGTATATTAGGCATGGCGCACAAGTGAACTTAAGTTCAAATATTGCACACATGCATCGATCAAGAACTAACCAACATGTTTAGCCAAAACAAGAGCAAGCTAAAGCAATCACCTAGCACATGTATAAAAATCTGGGCAGCAGCATAGCAGTCACTTGTTTTATCCATAACTAGAGATCCAAACATCCAAAGAAGGTGATCCTAGACTTTCTGGAAAGCTAATGAAATTGCCACCAACAGTGTTATTATCACCAAAAGCTTATTCCAAATCAAACTAGGTCAAACATGCCAATGTTCTAGATCTGCACAGAACAAGGATAGAAAAGTAGTAGTAGTTTCAAAATAGTATAACTTGAGTTACATACATCAAACAAGCATGAACCTTAACTTTCTAGAAATATTATTAAATTATATAAAACATGTTTATTATGTTCACAAGGTTATTCCACCATTAACAAGGTCAATCAAGCACAATTGAGCACCTGTGTTCAGACTTGGATAGATTCTCCTATGCAACTTCGCAAGCTTATAATTGGAGCTCTACAACACCAAAAGGGGTGATTTAAGATAATTTGGAAATCTTAAGGAAATAACTATAACTCTTATATTATCACTAAGACATGATTTTATACTTAATTAGGTCAAACAATGAAATCCTTCAAATCTGCATAGAGCATAGACCAAACATGACAGACCATTTGTCAAATTCATAACTCCTAAACTATCACGCCCATGGTCATGAAATTTAAACACAAGCAAGATTATGAAATTATCTACAACTTTTGTATTCACTACAACCACAGCAAACATCATTTACACCATGAAAATAATTGCACAAGCAAAACTGCACATGCAGCCCAAACAGCAGTGGTACAGAAAACTGATAGGAACTTCAGAGAAGCATAACTAGAGTTCTAGACCTCCAACAAACATAAATCATAACTTTTTAAAAATATTATGAAGTTAAATACAACTTTATTATTCTCACCTAAAGATGATTCTATAGTTAACAAGGTCAATTAATCTAATAAATGCATCTTTATCCAAAACATGGACAGAACCTGATATGCAACTTTAAACAGATATAACTAGAGTTCCACATGTCCAATAATTGTGGTTCTAGACTTTTTAGAAAGCTTAGCAAGTTTTAAACAACTTTTTTATAACATATAAAGCTAATTCTACTATTAAAAATGCCCCACAATACCAACAAGGCAACCCTATTAGGGTATGCGTAGAAACAGCCATAGAACTTTAAGCAACAATAACTCAAAATCTACTTACCCAAAAATTATGCTATTTAGCTTTTTGAAAATCTTAAGAAAAGTAATACAACTCATTTATGGTCATCAAGGCATGATTCATAACTTAACTGTGTCAATTAATTCAAACATGCAGGCCCATATAGAATAGGAGCAAAGCAACATAGGGCATATGTTATTTTTATAGCTCTTAAAATATTAAGCCTAAAATCCTGAAATTTTTACCAGACATCAACCATCACCTGAGTAGGACTCCATAAAAATTTCACTTTTATTTGGGCAAAGCAACTGTAGTTATCAAAAAGACAAGACACAACTAATATTAAAAACCTAACTGCATAAATTGATTTTTACAGCAAAAACTTTAAAGTAAAGCATGCCATATTATAGATCTACTGCATAGATAATTTTACAACAAAAAGTCCACATTTGTTATTTTATGATTTTTCTACTAATTATTACAATTTTCCAAAGTTCAGCACATAATTCTGCAAAAGAAAAGATTAAACCCGAAAAGGAAAATACTTTTGCACTGGGAACCCTGGAGATCTTAGAAACTAGCTAAGCCCATATATGTAAATATATGTGTCTAGCATTTATGCAAAGTGAACACATGAAAATTTTTCTATTTATGAGTGGGTCCTTCTTCTTCAACCTCACATAGAGCAGAGAAAGGGCAGAGGGCGTCGAGTCGACGAGGGGTGCCAGCGTTGCTAGAGAGCACGCAGTGCGCCAAGTTGCCGTTGTATGCCGTGGCGTTGGGGTGGAACAGCGCATAGTCGAGGGAGATGTCACCGGCATGGCCAGAGTAGGTGAAGAATGGGTATGCGTTCACTATGAGGTACGACCCGGTCTATGCCAGGAAGTCGAGCATGGACTTCATGACAGCCTATGCGAGGTCCTCTAGGAACACGCCCGTCGAGGACGGGTACGACGACACGAGCACGGTGAGTGCGATGGGTGATGTAGAGGGGGGAGTCCAGTAGCAGTAGCTTGAGCTTTGCTCAGCATCAATGGCGGCCATGGCCATGGCGCCAAAGGGAGCGAGGCAGAGAAGAGAGGGAGAATGGAGAGGGCAGGGGGCAGGCTCAGGCTTGGTTTCTCCAAAACGACACGCGACGGCGAGGTGGCGCACAAGCAGCGAGCGCACAAGGCCACATGGCAGTGGCATCCTGTGCTTAGTCGGTTCTGTTCAATTAGATTCAAAACTCAATTCTACCCTAAAAATGCGACTGAACATCAATCTTTGTCCCTTCGTATAACCTAATCTGTTAAGTTCTGGCATAAGACATAGTAACAAATGTTGTAGATCTATATGAGGACTACAACTTTGCTTAAAGGTTCAAAGTCTAATTTGGCCTGGTTGGAGAGATACGAGGTTCCAAAGTGAGGTTCACGAAACTTGAAAACTGAATACTTCAGTTCCAACACTTAGCCGATTTTTGGAGCTTCAAAACAGCACTGAGTTGATCTTCAACGTCCTATTCGAGGCACTTAGAAATCGAATCAAGCCTTGATTCAAAAATAAGGTTTGTTCTACATAACATGTACTACAACTTTTATTTAGGTTCCACTACCATCCAAGTAATCTAAGCCACAGTTCAAACCAAGTCAAACTAGCATCATAGTAAAGCTTAAATTAGAGTTTTAGACCGATTGGGCCATTTTCTTGACTTCTGTTCAACACGAACCCTTCATGACTTTTATTGTAGAGTTCAATTAGAGTCATTTAGGAAAGGTAGCAAGGTTTGTTTGACAACTCATATTCCCATTTACCTAATAAAGCAATCCAAGAAAGATTATAACTTATCATTTCATGTGACTTCTTGATTCCGAACTTCATAAAACTTTTCCACTGGTCAAGATGGATGCACGTTGATGTAATGTACATGAAATAAGCATGTTTAAAATTACTCTACCATAATATTAACAAGGGTCCACATGTAAGTAAAGGTGTGTTGTCCAACTTTAAGTTGGAGCTCACTCTTGTAGATTTGATCTTTCACCTTCATCACCACTTAACATGTCAGGTTTGAGCTCAAACCCATTGCTTAACTGGTGACAAACACCTGGGGTGTTACAAATTGTGTTTAGCCATTCGTCCACCTGGAGCGGTTCTTCGGTCACCTTGAAGATAGGAGGCTTGGTGTCCAGGAAATCCTTGAAAGAGCTATATTGATTTGGCTCAGGTCCTTGATGTTGTTGATGGGCGTGAGCATTGTTCTACATGATGAGGTGTAGTGTTTCCTCCATAGTTCTCTGACTACTCAAGAATTGTGCAAAGAATTCATTTGCAGACGGTGGTGGCGGTGGTGGTAAGTCACCGTTGTTGCCACCCTAGTTGTTGCCTGCTCCAGCGCGAGTGCGAGTCATCTACAAGGTTGCAACAATAAGTTATTATTGGATGATGTCAGGAGATTGCAGATAAATTGTATAATCATGCCAAACTAAAATTACTGGAGAGAATCTTAAATTCATACAATAAAAACAGAGGCATAATACTTCATTCTTGCAACATGACATCACCAATTTGATCACTTATCGGGCTCGCAGCGCGTTAACATGCATGTCCTAATCACCAGTAAAATGAAACTGGAATTTCATTAAAGTTCAACCCATCATGAAACAACATGTAGAGTGCCAATATTACATGGAAGTCAACCCACTAATACCAAACTTCAAGCTACAAGTCTATTACATAAATAATAGGGATACATCTAGCGCTTTAACTAGTCACTAGGCGACTCTAATCTTCCACGTGTTTGTTGTCGAGGTCGGAGATAGGATCGTCCTCATCCTCTAGTTCTACTTATTCTTCCTCCCAACCATCATCCTCAACCAATATCTCTAGATATTCTTCTTCCTCATTAAGGATTAGGTGCAGTTGATTGTTTAGGAAATGCACCTCCTACTGTAGATCAACCACCATGTTCTAGGTCTATGCAAGCTGCTAGTGCAAGTCCCTTTCGACACGGTCCTACTACATGCTCAAGGCATGGGTCCTGTCTCATTCTACTTCTACCATAGCTGCACAGTTGTTTGCTAGGATCCACTGGCACGTAGTTGTGAATGCCTCAACACAGGAGGCCTCCAGCTACTCCCATAGTCCTGCTAACATTGCTTGATCATTCGCTCTTGCCTCTTGGGTGCCCGCTCTCTAATGATCAACTTGCTCCATTTAGGCGTGGAGATTTCCCAAAGCTACATAAGCTTGATCAGTTTCCCATTGAGCCTCACTTGCTACCTTTTTGTGCTTACGCACATGCTTCTTTAGCTTACGCTGTGCAGCTTCGGCTCTCATGAGCTTATCCATGCAAGTGGTATAGGACTCCTACCAGAAGTCCCTTATGTCCTGACGAGTGTAGAACATCTTCATTACTACAAACATGGCACTCATAGCGGGACTAGCACTGTCTATCCGCTCATCCCGATCTCGGATCAACGCATTGCTGTTGCGTTGTGCCCATACTATTGTGGATGGATCCACCTGAGAAAAAGTACTAGTGGCACTGCTGGTAAGCTCATTCCCGTGCTGTTGACAAATCTGACTTAGTATCTCAAAGGCTACTATTTGGATAGCCTCCCAAGGAGTTCTTCCTTCAGATTCTGCCTTCCATTCCTACCATTGGTTATGAGCTAGTATGGTCAGTTGTACTTCATACCATGGTTGTCCCTCCAGGTATACATCATTCCAGTAATAGAGGGGTGGTTCGTAATACCCCACATAATGCAAGACTCTCCAAAGTAGGGCAAGAGTTTCAAACATCAATAGGAAATTCTCCTTTCTAGCCGGTGCTGCCATCTGTACCAACAACATGTGCAACTCTTGTGAGACAAAGTCATAATGGATAAGAGTTACATAACTAAGTAAGAGATTTATAAGGGAGGAACAATGCAAGTATGAAAGAATGATTTATCATGATGCATGCATGTTCCGTACGTCCTTACAAACTTAGGAAAAATTATTTCTAACAACATACACGGTGGCATACATATGTTCTCTCATATATAGCGTAACTAGTCGGGCTACACGTTTTGCTATTAATGTACTTGCACAAGGATTTCATTTCCGCCCAACCCCACAAGTATATATGCAGAATGTAGATCTGGGATCTAGGTTGCAATCTAAATACTTCCATATATATATACCCATATATATATACTTCCATATCAAGGCTACCCGAAAGTAAATACATCCTATATATACATATAAATATGCATATATAGTCATATCAAAGCTAACCCTCAATTAAATACTTCTATATATATATGAAGCATATATACACTTTAGTATCAAAGCTAACTCTCCCCATTAGACCGCATGCTCACAACTTGCGGTCATGCCACTATGATGATGATTGGCATCTTACCTTAGGCGTAGAGGCATTTGATCCATACATTATCACTCAAATGAATGGCATCCATACAATAGCACGCTGTATGGACAATGAAAAGGAAAACCCCCAAGTTAGTACTTAGTTAGCCACCTGAAAGTCCTTAACTAGGCATAAAGGAAGTGATCACTAGCACACTTTAGATTCAAACTCTAGGTTTTAAAACATCTATATATAGGTATAACTTGCTAGAAACTGGTTTTGGAAAACAAAAACCTTTATTTTCAATACACATGTGGCAATTAATATTGAATCTTGCTCTGATGCTAGCTATTGTAGAACCGACCAATTTATAAGAGCACAAGTACAATGGCAGCCCGCAAGCGGTTGCACTGTCATACTTGAGCCCATATAAACCTGGTAGTCCATCGAGTACCGCGATGGGTCTCGATTAACCATCAACATACAACCAAGATCATACATGATTCAACATACATGGCACATGTTACATAAAGTTCACAGATACAGTTCATTCATTAGAGTATGAATTAAGGTTATTACAAACTAAGTTCAGTAAATAGTAGCGGAAGCAAATTTAAAGTTGAAAATAACATCTGCCATCATAGTTCAAATACATAGTGCCAATTCATGATCAAACTCCCACAAAAGCATATAAGAAGGATTAATAAGAGATGCTTGCCCAGGGCCCACTCCTCATCCACGGCAGGACAAAAGCAGTTCTTGCAATAGCTATGATAAACTATACTATCTACAATAATGGGAATAAAACCCTAAGTACAAGAAGGTACTTAGCTAGACTTACCCATCGTAAACTAAAAATAATGTGACTCCAAGGATTATGCAAGGCTTTATAAGTGGAGGTAGCTTGACAAAATTTTGCATAAAAAGTGACTAACTCAATTGTACAATTATAATTCGATCATCAAGTTAATTATAGCTATTCATCTCTAGATTAGCAACTAACCTATGCCAAACATGTAGTATATCATTTAGTAGCATACAATAGTAACCATAGCCGGTGTAGTAATTCCATGTTCATCTGGTCCATCACATTCCATAACATAATTATTATGATGTTGGGGCTAGCCAAGTTTCTCACTGTCTAGGAGAGACGGCGATTCAAATCGATTTCAACCAGCTGGGAATTTATTCCTAACATAAACCTAGGTAGACCAGATCAATGGTCACCTTAGGTCACCTTTGATACAACTCAGGTACACATTTTGTGGGTTCGCCTAGCGCTGCACAATTAGGGACAGCCAGCTGCCAGGATGATCTAGACTACCCTACCCTTGGGCTCATGGCTAGCTCTTCGCACATCCTTACTACCATCCAGAGTGCACACTCTAATAGAGCGGGACCCTGCCTGAGTTGAGCTACTTAGCTTCATGGTAGGAATGAGTTATCCGGCCAACTAAGTGAGAGGCATGTGTTCAATCTTGTTGGAAGTGCCAACAATGGTACGGTCCTTAATCAGCATAGACGGAATCACATGAGTCCACCTAC
This sequence comes from Miscanthus floridulus, assembly GCF_019320115.1. Classification (NCBI taxonomy): domain Eukaryota; kingdom Viridiplantae; phylum Streptophyta; class Magnoliopsida; order Poales; family Poaceae; genus Miscanthus; species Miscanthus floridulus. The sequence continues at coordinate 69,738,714 of NC_089581.1, forward strand.
ACATAGACTCTGCCCAGCCTCCATTTTCATTACCTCATGGTTCTTTTCACAATAGCAAATATAGCTAACCGTACTTCGGTATCCACCTATATCTCACAGGTGACAGGAAATCACCCGACTTCTACCGGTCTAAGCATGACTAAGCATATGTTTGATCCAAGATCTACATAGGGTTAAAGGTATATGTAATTAGACAAGGTAGTTCTATGCATCAAGTGTTTCCAATCAACTCTTATAACCTAATGCATCAAACATAAAGGACTCAAGTAATATTTTGTAAAACATGAGAGACTTTGAATGCTCCGGGGCTTGCCTTTGAGGAAAGAGGTTGGCCGGTGATCTGGGCACTCAGAGAGATCTTTGAGAGTCTGCTCCTCTTCTCCTACAGTTGTGGCCTAAGGCGTCTCCTGCTGATCCTCCTCCTCTTCTTCATTGAACTCCAATAGAGTTATTTTGTTGGACGATCCTATATGCATGAGCATGAATTAAGATATCATGAATGCATATATGAGGATATGTATAATATGGTATGATGTAATGAATGCATCCTCATAAGTGTTTTCAATGACTTAGCATTAAAGTAATAGCAAGTTGCAACTTATTTAACTGAGTAGGTGCATATCTCTTTTCTAATAACTAAACAAACACTTATGTAAACCATTTTCTGGACTACTAGACAAGCGCCACTTGTTTTGACCATAATTGGAGTTATATATATCAAAATAATATGGTTGTGGACATTCTGAAAATCTTATGAAATTTCTTACAACTTTGTTTTAATCATCTTAATGTGATTCAGTAGTTATCAAGGTCAAACAAATCAATACCTCATATCTATACAGAGAGCAAGCATTTCTAATAGCAGACTTCTAACAGCCATACTTCTTAAACCATGAGGCCTATGACTATAAAAATTTAACACAAGGTAGATCAATAAGTTATCTACAACTTTTTTATTAACAAGTTTTGCAGAAAAGACCATTATCATCATGAAATTATCAACTCAACTAAAACTATACATGTAGCCATCTAGTTGAATTATAAAGCAATAATTAACAAGTTGCATACAACCAATTGCTTTTAAGCCGTATTAATAATGTAAACATATCATATGTATCACAAGTACCATAGAAAACATCATGGTCAAACATAACTAACTTGTTTATATCCATTTATTATTTTCCTTAAATAATAGGGTGATTTAAAGGATAAATAATTCATGTGCTTAATAAATTCTGATAAAATTACAATAGCCTAAAAATTACAATAGCCTAAAAATGACCTTAATAGTCCACTATACAAATTTCATGCCATTTGGATAAGTACAACTACCTCTACAAAAATGACAAGTTATCTAGGCTGATTTTAACAAAAATAGTATAGCATAGTGAAAAGTGTCAAACAACAAATTTAATATTTTTCTTACATTCCTCCAAGCATAAGAATACTATGTAAAAATTTGCATGATCATATGTCATATATTTTAACCCCAATTAATTTCACTAGAAACTAGCAATTAACTAGGATTAAATATGAAGACCATATTCAAAATATGACTACTGCAAGTTTAGTATTTTTCCTAGCTATATAATGTCAACACATGACCAGAAAAATTGAAATCATAATTTTATCACCTTCCTAGCTCAACTTATGCATTTAATAAGATAGAAATCATTTAAAAAGCATTTATCTATCTATATTTTATTCTCCTAAAACAATACTAGAAATAGTGCATCTCATATTTTTATCAAATACTACACTTTAAGATGAAACTAACAAAATTTGGTTCACCAAAATTGGACACTTCTAGCTTGAGATATGAATTTTTGAAACATGCATTCAAATCTGTGAAATAAATCAAAAAATCACTTCTATACACACCGACAGCCGGGACCCGCGGTCAACGGGGACCCACCCGTCAGAAACACAGAAGTAGAGGAGATGCTCCGACCAATGATATCTCACTGGTGACAAGATCACCGACGACGACGACAACACCTACGTGCTCATCTCATCAAGCCACATCGATAGGTGTGCTCGGCTAGCCTCGAAGCTCACCGGAAGTAGCTCGCCGACGGCAATGGCAGATGGTGGTGGCCACGCGGTAGTACGCCAGCGTCCTCTGGCCACCATATGCTCCGGTGAGGTGCTCTATTGCTTCATGGTAACCTATCGGAGCTAACCTAGGTGGCTAGGGTTCCGGTGATGTGACATCAAGCTCTGACCGCGTGCATGCCCGCGCGGCGGCGCACAAAGCATGGCGGTGCTCTCCTTGTTCCAATGAGATGGCAACAGGAGAAAGGTCTCCATCATGCCATTAGCTAGACCTAGGGTTACCCTACCAAAGGTGTAAGAGTACAGAGGGACACGGTCGATAAGCTCGACGGCAATGAGCTCTAGTGCCACGACGGCAATGGTAGCCACACGTGGAGCGGTGAACCATTTTGGCACCGACACGAGTAGCATCAACCCTCGCTTTGACCTAAGCTACTAGACACTAGCGGGGTGCTGGACTAAAGGAGATGGATGCATGTGGGGTAGTGGAATGGTCGGGCCACTACGAGCATGGAGCTTGGCGGCGCTCTGTTGATGGCGCGGGGGCGGCAAAGCAAAATACGCCATTACCTTGCTCGACAAGAAGGGCAAGTTGGTCAGGGTGGAAGAGGTGATAATGGCAGAGCTGTTGGTGTGATCGAATGGGAAATGGTGTGGCGATGAAAGCGAGCGAGCACAGTGGAGCGATGGCGATGGCACAGCAGCGCGGTGTTGCGCTTTGCTCTAGCACGGGCAAGAGAGAAGCGAGGTGCGAGAGTGAAGGAAGCGAGCAACGTAGGCACGAGACATAACCCTTCACACTAGCCAAATCAGCCGGGCCGATGCCGACATATGGCCACCACGTGGTGCACCTGCTCTGCACTGGTCGGCCACTGATGGCGGTGTGGACACGGCCATCAGAGGCGATGTACATGACTGACAGAGCTACTTCACGCGATCATAACTCCTAAATTGTCCATCCAATGCAAAAACTTTTTTAACAAGACTTGTAGAGCTACACGAGATCTACAACATTGCTAAAAGGACTTTGGCCTAAATCCTAATGGTTCATAGGTAATATCATCCCAAAGTGCAGCACTTGAAATTGTAAACGCAGTTTAGAATTAGAAAAAATTTTAAGTCTTCAAAATAGCACTGCATTGATTTTTGTGAGCATGAGTATACCATGTTAAGCACTAAATTAGACCTTGACCTAAAAATAAAAGTTGTTGCTCTAGTCAGGTACTACAACTTTTCTTAAGGCTGCACTACCATGCAAAGTATCTAGAGTATAGTTCAACTTAGGTCAATCATGCAACATGAAAATGATAACTTACACTATACCCATGACTTAGAGGCCAAATTGGTCCAAGTCATGAATACCAAAGTTATTCCATATGACATTCTAAACATGTTAAAAGTACTCCTAAGGTCCCACAAGCATTTTATACAGTGGTCACATGTAAATCCTAGCATATGTGAGCATTAGCATATATATATGAATCAACATTTCATGTGACAAAGTATAAGAATGAGATGAAATTTCATATGCTCATGTTCATGAATGCTTGGATGACGCTTGTGCTAATGAAATGCAAGTGCAAATTGAGATGCTTAACATAGAGGTGTTACAACCATCATCGCGGTTGGGTTCTATTTCCACCTGAAAACCGCCGTATGATACGGTGATGAACACTAAGGCACACAATCTTAACATTTGGCATTGAAACAAAGCAAAACTGTGCACTTAGAAAACTAAGAAAAGCACAATTCTAGTACTTGAGTTCAATGGTGAATAATAAGGCACACAAATTTACATTGAAAGAAAGCCAAACTGCACACTTAGAAAACATAAGGAAAGCGCAATGCCAGTACTCTTAGATTGAAAGGAATCTAACTTGAGTTCCATACATTCATACTGAATAAGTAGGTGGACACTACCAAGCTAACAAGCATGCCAAAAGCTAAAATGCAGATACTAATTAGGATGACACTATACAAAAGTTAAAAGTCCTTCATATGTACATCATTGGTTGCATAATTAATCATTCTCCATGCAGATCCTAGTCAACCTCCATGGGATCGTTGTGAATCTCCATAATATCCTACAAATCATTGTTGACCTCCATGGGATCGTTGTCAATCTCCATGTCATCTCAAGCCTTGACCACTACAACCCTATCCACATCCATTGGTACACTTTCATTTAGCTCATTGACTTTGTTCACAAAGCACTAATTCAGTGAACTAATACTAAAGAGAATAAAGCTCACAAGCTGCACTCCATGAATATACAAGGCCACAAACTCTAGAACAAGAAGATGCATTTTCATCTGTAGATCCAACAAAATTACTATAGTTAGGTTGGAGGTGAAGGAGCAGAGAGCACGAGAGAGCAATACAAAGGAATATAGAATCTAGTGAAGGAGCAGATCTAGTGTAGTTGCCTTAGATCCAGATGGAGCAGAGAAGCAGGAACGACGTGCTAAAGATTTGTGCGCCAGTGAGGTTGGAGGTGAAGGAGCAGTGAGCACATGAGAGGCTGCCTTTCATCCGATGCCAGTAGGGTGAAGCAGAGTGGGAATGGATGGGAGAGTGTGGTAGGACCATAGGAGTGTATATACATAGTTCAATAAACTGGTTGCCCCTGTACTAGGGCCTAGTGTCCAAGGAAGTAGGATGCCTCCAACACATCAATTGATACTTGGATCTACTATCATTTATAGTTCAATAAATTGAACACCTGGTTAATTACCTTGTATTTAGTTCAACAATAGTTGTACAATAGTGATAGATTTTAGTCCGACACATCAATTAATACTTGGATGTACTAGTATTTATGTTTTAATAAATTGAACACCTAGATAATCACATTACATTTAGTTTAACAACAGTTGTACAAAAGTGACAGATTTCAGTCCGATACATCATAAATTGATACTTGAATCTACTTCAGTGAACTAAGCAACTTGCCAATGAACATGCCAAGAACTAAGGTAAGTACAAAATAGGTGAAAGAAGAACAAGAACCACATTTGTTTCTCAAAGGAACAAAATCTTCCATCATCTTCATTGGAACCCTAGCCATTTCTTCAATCTATGGCATAATCTCTTCCTCCTATAGATGTTCTTCATTTGTTGTAATATTGTCCTCCGCCTTCAGCTCCCAAATCTTGTTATGTAAATCCAAAATCAAAGTCCTCAAAAATTTTTCATTTTGGGGATCATGCCACTTAAAGAACCCGCAATCTAAGTTGGGCTACGAAAAAACCAAATTACCATAAGTATAGCAGGATTTCAGCATTTGCATTGTGAAAATAGAATGAACAAGAAAGAAATTGATTTACATTATTTGCCCTGCAGCATCTGTGGTACCGACATCCTGGGTTTCCATCACTCCACAAAATCCACCGAGGCGTCTTCAAGCCACAGCGACACAAAAGTGGTGGCTGCTATGCGTAGGGGTGGTTCTTGACATGGCACAGGATGGGTGGCCCCCTCCTATTGTAGCCTCCTCCACTAGAAGCTGGTGCTCTTCCAACGACGGTGGCCTAGGATGGTGTCAACCACTGGGAGGAGTTGGAGCTAGATGTAGCCATGGAGCAGTCAGGGTTCAAAGTGTAGCACACTCTAAGTGAAGAGGTTGGCCTAGGTTTTTTGTCTATGCTTTTGCCTCCTGCCAAGGCACTAAAATGTCCTTCAAAACCCTCATACTCCCACCAAGATGAAATGTTGTGTCACCGCCGGTTCAGGGTACTATCTACCTATAGAAGAAGGCCTATTTTGGATCCTCTGTGCTTACATAGAGGTGTCACATGGACCACAATCAAGACCAACTGATTCAATTAACAGTTCAAATGAAGTAATAGTTCAACGATTATGCAGTACTCATACATACTAATCCAGAGGTTTCATCAATACATATAAACTTTATTAACATAAAAGTTTCACAAATTCTAAGACTTAATGTCGAATTGGTAGGTAGATGCTAAGGTACTCAATTGGCTGATGCGGTCCCAAAAGCCAAAGGTAGTGAACCATAGCAAAGATGACATCATCTCTTGTCAAATTTTGTGGTACGAGAAGGTGACGAACAATGACTTCAACAATCAACAGTCGGTCTAGGTGAATGCTTCATCCCCAAGTAGCAAACAACAACATCAAGGTTCCTGGTGTCACCCCTAGCTTCCAAAACACAAGGTTGCTTGCATTGAAATGACCTCTTCCAAAGTAAGACATCTATTGCAATGAACAGATTCCTAATATGAACAAAACTGATACCAAACCCAAAACCAATTAGAACCAAATGCAAACAGGGGGGTGATTGAATCCTTCTAACCTTCATGGGGCATTGTCCATGACAACAATGCAAGGTGCTCGAGGTAGGGCAAGTATAGGCAATGGGTCAAAATGAAGATGAAGCAACGGGTGAGGAGAATGAAGATAAAGCAACAACGGGTGGGGAGAACTAATGGTTTTGTATTGGGGGTTTTTAGTTGGTCGAACCGCCGTTAAGGCGCCGACATGACTCGAGGGGAGTTGGAAATGGGCCGAGCGCTTTTAGGTTTCTTGACAAACGGACGGTCCAAAATGATCGGCAGTGAGAACGGATAGCACGAGATAAGTTAAACAGTGTTCGTATTAAGCCCACCATTGCCACGCTAATCCAATGCTATAATACGATGATTATCAGTGGTTAAACTGCTTTTAGATTCTCTAGGAAACAAATGCAACCGTACATGACAATTTTTTCCTATTTCGTTCACAAAAAATATACAGAAAAACAAAAAAACATTCATCGAGAGATCAAACCCATGCACTACCATTGTGGAATTAGTATTGGAAAGAACTTGCTTTGCATTTCATATAAAAAAGGTGGCATTGAAGAGATCAAATCTGCGCGAATAGAATTTTTTTTCATTGATTCATTATGTATATATAACATATAGATATCATTTGGATGAGTACATGATTGTACTCATCCAGAAGCATAATAACTAACCTAAACTACTTATACTAACTATAAACTACTTAATCTAAACATACTTGCTTGGGAGGAGGCGAGGCGAAGTCAGAGTTGGAGACGGAGTCGTCGGAGTCATCGTCGTCTTCGGCGTCGGCATCAGCGACATCCTTGTCCTCCTCCTCCTCCTCCGGATCCTCCTTCTCAGAGCTCCATAGAGGACTATAGTCATAAGGCCTCTATTCATTGGAGGAGACATCCTCCTTGGAGGACTGGTGGGCTACCAAGTCATCCTCGCTGGATGACGTGCTGCTTGGAAACTTGATGAGGTTGTCCGACATTTTCTTTGTTGATTAGAAGAGAAGGAGGTGATGGATGAAGAAGAGGGATGGTTTCAGAGGGCACCAGGCTTGAAGTATATGTAGCATAGTGGGTACGGCTCTTAGGCTTCTGGCGGCGGAAGTAAAGGTGATTTGACGGCCTTGGAAGTTTAAGCAGTTCAACGCTCACGCTGAATTTACTATGGCTTGACCAAACACTAGTTTAGGGCCGGTGGACAAAATGTATATCCTAGTCAGCCTGGCTTTTCATGTGACAGAGCAAATGCAACCCCAATACCACTGCCACATCTAACATTGACTTGTTAGTGGTAGAAGTCTAAACTGCCGGATTCATTCCTGAGAGGCCTTGTCATTGTTTCAACCGATGGTGGAAGTATCACACGGTCGCTTCTATCGCTATGGTAGTGAAAGTGGCGATAGTGATAAATCAATCTATAGTGGTGACTCTAACTAGCATAGGTGATTGGCTAGAGCAACCAATCAGAAGATTGTTACCATTAACTTCTAGTGTTCAACCCTGTGATGGGTAGAATTCCAATTTTTACTCAATTTCCTTGAGCACTACACATTAGTCAGTGGGAGTTCAGTAGGTGGACTACGCATGCGAGTCAACCATTGCTCCGATACCTGGTCTGTCATGCCCCTAATACCCATCCTGTTAGGAATAGATACTGAAGCCGACGGGGGTTGTCGAATTCACACTTCGAGGCCCCTAGGAGCGCACTAAGCAACTCCTCTTCAGGATCAGGTTGAGTGACATACAATAGTTCACATACCAAATCAGCATAGGCTAATGAATAATGCTCAAATAGATTATATTGGATAAATTAACAGAGAAAGTTTACATAAGTTATGTGGTCTAATCCAACCATTAGATGAGATCCAGAATCCATTCTAGAGTTGATCACTCAAGGCCACTCGGACAAACTACAGAGTTAACTTGTAGCATGCTCATGGTCACCCTTCCCTAGCACCACTAGGTTGCGGTGATGGAGACTCGACTCACATTGATCTACATTGTTCCTACAAAACAACTTAATGGTTGCACCATGGTACATTGCATACTCATAGGACTTAATTCCAACACATAATATTTGGCGGATGCATAGGGTAATTATCAGTCATGTGTATAAGCGTGGAAAGCAATGATGTTCATTGAGATTAGGACATGCTATGCTCAACATTAGAAGTAAAGGTATTTATCATTATAACAGAAGTGCTCATAGTCCATCATTCATGCTACCATGGGTATAGAAAGAAAGAAAGAACAATCGAATAGTTCCATCCTAAGGGACTTTAGGATTTCAAGACTCTATAGAGGTGTACAACTATACCCACATGGAGAAATGGGATGAACCTCCATACCTCATGCACCAGAGATAAGGGTTGCCTCACGTCTCCAACCTTTTCCTAATATGGCCCGAATGTCAAATGAAAGGTTTGACTGGGTTCCCAATCAATGTCCTAGACATCTCGACCGACGCCACCCTCCTTGCTAGTTTCATGGATAAACATGTTGCAACTAGTTACTTGGCTTGTTGACCCCATCCGTGACATGTGGTCTATATGGGTGGCTACTCAGACTTACGTATCCTAATACACGATCCTTACCGCTCCATGAGCTATGTTGTATGAGATCCCACACTCATGATGACCTACCCCTCGCATGAGCGAGATATCCAAGTTATCAATAGGATTATCATGTTAGGAACATTAGTCCTTAGCCAGATTAGTCAGGTAGGTCAAGTTGTACCCTCATTAGTTTTAGTAGTAAATTATCTAGGTGTAGAATCCTACATGCGCAAGTATGAGTTCCCTTCTCATGCTCGACTTCTACCATTGCCCAAGCAACTAAGCAATAAGCATTAAGCGTTCTCATTCCCATTGTTTAAATGAGAGGCTTCTATAGATTATTTAGCTACTCTAGGTGTAGTGTGAAGATGATCATTATCCAAGACTACATGTAATGCATGACTCATAATGTTACTTGATAAGTATCCAAAGTAGGGTTCATAATAGTGGGGTGCTTGCCTAATGGAGTTGTTGTTCAGACACCTAGGAGCTGACGACGAAGACTTACATACGTTCCTTACTTGAGATGGTCCTGAAAGAATACAAGAGATCGACTAAGAGACTCATCGACGATCGGAATGGTGAGGGGGAACATGGGTGGATAGGACTAGGTTACTACTTTAGAACTTAGGGAGAGTCATCTAACAGTGGCTCTACTACTACATTGGGAATGACTAAGCTCTCTTGGTTGTAGGTTGATTACTTGGGTAGGTTGCTTAAGCGAGCTCAGTCTTCTAGTGACTAGCGGACACTCTATCCTACCGACCGACGTTCCACAGTGTTGGATACCGAGATGGGTTGTCTCTGGTCTTTATTAGTACTGATCGACAAACACTCTATGGAGTTCATAGAGACTCTAATAGGTTTGGGACTTAGGCTTATCTAGAGTTCTCTGTCCACATTGGATAGTCCAATCAATCGACGGATGCTACGGCATGAGCTGGGTGCTCTTGGGTTACTAGGGTACTGTTCTCTATAACTCAACGAATACTCTGCTATGAGTAATGGATGCTCCGTTATGCTAAGCTAATGGGGGATAAGGTTCCTTAGTGGTTCCTTTAGGGCTGATGGACACTCCATCGGTTTGATGGACACTTCGTCACATGGGCGACAGAAACTATGCTCTTGGGAAATCCTAGGCTTCAAGCTTGGATTTGTGGAGTTGTGCATCTTGCATGTGCCAAACATTCCTATGGTAGTTTAAGTGGCTTACTAGGCTCACTATGGGTAGGTTGTAAGCTTGTTTCACTGAGTGTGGCTTAAGATTGAGCCAAAACTCATGAGATAAGAGATAAACCTTGAGATCGAGATAGAGATCCTTGGCTCTAAGATTAAGAGCTTCCCTAGCCAAGAGGTAGAAGATCCAACTCTTCTTCCATCTAGGTCTTCATCGTTTCCAACCTCCATAAAAAACCACACATTAACTCCATAAGAGGTTGATGGAATCCAACCTCCATAAGAGGTTAATGGAATCCATGGGAAGGTGCTAATGCTTTTCTTCTTCCTCCTCTTCTCCTCCTCCAATCCTCTCTTCATTCATTTCTCTCTCTAGTTCTAGGGTTCTTCCTTGTTCTTGAGAGGTAGAGAGAGAGGGTGTTTGAAAATGAGTGGATAAGTGAGAGGGTGGGTGGGAGAGTGTTCCTTCTGCTAGTGAAGTACACCAACTCGTGCTAACATGTGGGTCCCAGTCCACAAATAAGAAACAACTTAACTTCCACTTAGCTCTGTTCTGTCCTAACTTTTATCGGATGGTCCGGTGTGCTGGCGGACGGTCCAATATTCCCTGTCTTTGCTGAATTGACTAAGTCATTAACTGAATGTTATCGATGACCATGGCATCATGGGTATGTCCTTGGGAATGATTGTGGTGTTGATGACATCAATAGAAGGATTGCTAATCCACATAGATGTTCTCTTCCAATCTAGACTTGAGTCTAACCATGGTTATCTGAGGTTTCTCACAAGGTGCTTTAGTGGGTTCTTGATATCGAGTGTTGCGTTGCATGTTGAAAGTCTTCACGGATGGTTGGTGGTTGTCTCCGCTTTTTTAAACCAAAATGGTTGTCTGGGTTGTAATGAACTCGGGTCGTTACAGTCTTCCCTCCTTAGAAAAAGCTCATCCTCGAGCTTTCCTAAGGTACTACTAGGAATTGCACTTGGGAAAAGCTCAGGGTTCCCATCAAAGCATTATGACTCATACTCTCATTTACCTATGGCCTTTCTTGCACAAGAGTTGTCAAATAGAGAGAGTCATCTTTCTTCTAGATCTAAAAGTTGGAGGGATCTTCTTCCTTCTTGGGTTCTTAGAGGGCATCCTTCGCTATGGCTCGAGTTCATCCTATGTAAAAAATTCTAATTGCTCCTCTGATTTCCATAAAACTCAAACCTTAGGAGCACTTCTATTTTCTGGCGGACAGTTTTATCCACTCATTGGATAGTCCGGCAGTTTTAGAGAACTTAACATTTCCTTGGTGGTTCAGTTATCTGATTGGTGGATGGTCCATGTTGTTGGTAGACTCTCCATTAGTTCTTGGGCTATAAATAGGCCAACAGGGAACAGTGGGGTCACGTTCCTTCCTTTTTCTCCTCGACCACATCACTATCACCCACGTCGTCACCGCCTGCATCATCTCCAGGTCTAAGCACGTGCCCTAGTTGCTTGCGGGTGGTTCCAAAGCTTCCACATGCACTCTTCATGGTGGGGAGATAAATTTTACTCCTTCCTTCTCCCTTGCACTTCCCTTCTCCCTTGGCTCCAAGTTAGGGTTACTCCAATCCATGCATTGGTTAGGGTTAGCGTCAAGTAGGCTTAAGGATTTAGGGGACTACTCTTGGTGGTACACTCATGCTATTGGTGAAGTGGCATTGCCTGATTGAGAAGATTCAAGGGTTCCTTGTTATTGCGGTTGTTGGAATTGTAGTTCTCGTTTATGATCTTATCGGATAATCCACTAGGTTAGCGGAGGGTTCCGGTAACACATGTTGCTCACTAATGGATCCGTTAATATTGCTTAAGGGTCTGGGTGGATAGTCCATACGATCTACAGACACTCTGAGGGTTAGTTTGTAGCTACTCATGTTTCTCTTTGTCCTTGCTAGGGTTTGATGAAAGGTTCTGATAATCTAATGGAATGCTCTGGTGCTAACAGACTACTCTTCTGGTAGGATTAAGTTTTCTCTCAGTTGCATACCAAATGATCTGTGGGCATGATGGATACTCTGTCAGTACCTATTTAGTTCTATATCCATTTTGATTTACTCCAATCTATCACCCAAGTTTTGTAGATGCTTCATACTCACATAGTATAACTTGTATACAAGCTATAGGTTATGCTGCTACTAGGCTATTGTGCTTGTATTCATCTTCGCTCTAGATTTCTTCTTTGCTTGTTATGATCCCTCTCTAATCGGTCATAGTTTGTCTTCCTTGGATCACTTAGCTCTAGCTTCCCTTGGGTATCTTCATGTCATTAATCCTTGATTCCTTTTGTTTGGTGCAGGACTGTTGTAGGTCTGAGCAATTGGGTGGAGAGGACATCTGGGTTGGTTACGTTAGAAGAGAATGATGATGATGGGGTCTTCCCAATGGACATGGCTGCTATTCCGAGGGCTCGTTACCGCTGGGTTGTAGATGAGTTCAGCAAGTCAGCATGGTCCAGGGACTTTGGACAAGCAAGGGATTCTCTAACTTCCTTCTTTGAGACCTTCAGTTAGTATAGGTTGTATCATGGTGGCAACGATATGAGGCCAATGCATGCTAAACAACAATGGCTGAGCTGGCCTTGCCTTGAGATCTTCTATTACGTGAATAGCCTGGTGGCTTCTCTCAAGGCTATGGGTTGGATAAACATCTTGGGGTTCTAGCAGGACTGGAATGAGGCTATCATTCGGCAGTTCTATGCCATGTTGGAGGTTCATGCCGATAAGGAAAACCTCATGTGGATGACTGGCACATCCAAGTTCAAGGCTACCTTCAAAGATCTTGCGGCTGTGGAGTAGTTGAGTTACCAAGGTATGAAAGGGGTAAACTAGTTTCCCATCTCCCAAAGTTGAGAGCTGATGAGGTGGATTGCTTTCGCTATCCCAAGACAACCGAGTATGGTCCTTAGGGAAACTTGAGGAGACTTCCCAAGGTGATTCTTGAGATCTTAAGGCACACCATTGTGCCTACTATTGGGTGGGATGATCGTGCTCTGGAGTGGCTTCCATGGAGATAGTCAATGTTGTGTTGTCTGGCGATCCACTCAATATGTTGGACTAGATGGTGAACTAGATGCTAGAGTGCAAGAAAGATGTGGATGCTCCATGGATTCTCTAGCCGTTCATCATGGCTCTCATGCTACGCACCGTCAGGGACTTCAGTGATGCTTGTGAGGTCACTCATGGTGTCTACATACCATTCCCTGGTTAGGAGCATTACTTGTCATGAGACTCATCTCTAGTGGCACTAGGGATTCTGAGGCTCCATTCTCTAGGTATGTCCACCCTTTTTACTTTTCTTTTATACCACATGGTCCTTGCTTCCACTTTACTTGGAATAGTATTTTGGCTTCTCGTTGCTTATGGGTGCTTGTGCAGGGTCAGTCCCATCTGAGGTCATTCTCTATGGCCGTCTAGTGCCACCTGCAATGGTGCTGCCTTTGTTGAGGACGTACGGTGATGCTTTCACTTCTAGCTCTGCTGCTGTAGGTAATCTTCTGGTCTTTCATTTCCCTTGAGTTCTAGCCGATACTATTTACCATGTTTTGAGAGATCCTACATTCTTGAGTAGGTCTTGGGGCTTGTCTTCTATAGGTGGAACTCCTATTCCCCTAATCTAGACTACTTGTCTGCTTTCTATAGGTGCTTCCCTTGCTAGGCCTTCTGCTCATAACGGTCGACGTCGAAATCATGGTCATGGCGCTTCTCGTCGTCATGGAGCTTAAGGTTGATTGCATCACTTGACGATCGTCTACTGGATCAGTGGGAGGCTCTGATGATCTTAGTTTCTATCTATTGTGTCTGAGCCAAACTTTTTTGTTAACTGCTCTAAGACTCAATGCTGAGGGCACTCATATTGGTACTATGTTGTGGTAGAAATAGGTAACTTGTCGGTGACGCGTCCTTCATGACAAGGTTGGAATGCTCCAAACTTCCCATGCTTAGTGGTCGAGCTCGTGGTAACTGGTGTTTGCAGTCGGGTTGGTCCATCGTTGCACTTGTTGTTAATCCTACTATCGCGTGGTAGGTCCAGAACACTAGGGAGATGCTAACAGATTCCCATCGACGACAAGATAAGGGATAAGAGACTGCTCTTAGACTTCCAGAGAAATTGGAGAGCACTGATTAGGTATGCCTCCAAGGATAAAAGAGATAAGGATCACTAATGCTCTCTCAAACTATTCTACTGCTGAGACATACTATGTGTGAGGTGATTATGGCAGACCATTTCTCACTTGGGGTATCCTATTATTCCCGCCCTAGGTTGGTGTTCACAAATTTTTTCAAACTCCTTTTGTTTTCAAAATTTCTTAGATGATTAACACTCTAACTGATGTAGGTGATTGGCTAGAGCAACTAATCAGAAGAGGGTTACCATTAACTTTTAGTGTTTAACCCTGTGATGGGTAGAATTCCAATTTTTACTCAATTTCCTTGAGCACTACACATTAGTCAGTGGGAGATTGCGCATGTGAGTCAACCATTGCTCCGATAACCGGTCTAACACGCCCTTGATACCCATCCTGTCAGGAACAGATACCAAAGCCGACGAGGGTTGTCCATAATTCATGCTACCATGGGTATAGAAAGAAAGAACAACTGAATAGTTCTATCCCAAGGGACTCTAGGCTTTTAAGACTCTACAAAGGTGTACAACTGTACCCACACAGAGAAACAGGACGAACCTCCATACCTCATGCACTAAATATAAGGGTTGCCTCATGTCTCCAACCTTTCTCTAATCTGGCCCGCCGATGAAAGGTTCGACTGGGTTCCCAATCAATGTCCTAGACATTCCCAACTGATGCCACCCCCTTGCCAATTTCATGCATAAATAGGTCGCAACTAGTTACTCGTCTTCTTGACCCATCCGTGACATGTGGTCTATATGGGTGGTTACTCGGACCTACGTATCCCAATACATAGTCCTTACTACTCCACGAGCTATGCCATCTGAGATCCCACACTCACGATGACCTACCCCTCGCATGAGCAAGATATCCAAGTTATCAATAGGATTATCATATTAGGAACATTAATCCTTAGCCAGATTAGTCAGGTAGGTCAAGTGGTACCCTCATGCTCGACTTCTACCATTGCCCAAGCAACTAAGCAATAAGCATTAAGCATTCACATTCCCATTGTTTAGATGAGAGGCTTCTATAGATTATTTAGCTACTCTAGGTGTAGTGTGAAGATGATCATTATCCAAGACTACATATAATGCATGACTCATAATGTTACTTGATAAGTATCCAAAGTAGGGTTCATAATAGTGGGGTGCCTGCCTGATGGTGTTGTCATTCAGACATTTAGGAGCTAACGATGAAGACTTACATACGTTCCTTACTTGAGACGGTCCTAAAAGAATACAAGAGATCGACTAAGAGACTCATCGATGATCGCAATGGTGAGGGGGAACATGGGTGGATAGGATTAGGTTACTACTTTAGAACTAAGGGAGAGTCATCTAACAGTGGCTCTACTACTGCGTTGGGCATGACTAAGCTCTCTTGGTTGTATGTTGATTACTCAGGTAGGTTGCATAAGCGAGCTCAGTCTTCCTATGACTAGCGGACACTCCATCCTACCGACGGACATTCCATTGTGTTGGATACCGAGATGGGTTGTCTCTGGTCTTGCTCTATACTGATCGATGAATGCTCTGTGGAGTTCATGGAGACTCCAATAGGTTTGGGACTTATGCTTATCTAGAGTTCTCTGCCCACATTGAATAGTCCAGTCAATCGATGGACGCTCCGACATGAACTAGGTGCTCTCGGGTTACTGGGCTACTGTTCTCTATAATTCAACAGATACTGCGCTGCGAGTGATGGATGCTCCATTGTGCTAAGCTGATGGGTGTCAGTGCAAAAACGTGTCGATGCGCCTGGCACACAGCAAGCGGGAAGGGTCTGCTTAGGATGAGCCCGGAGATCCACTTGGCTTCAACGTAGGACCAACCGATCCTACTAATTCCTCCCAAGGCATGCTAGTTAATTTGACCTACAATTGACAAGGAGAGAAAGTTTATCAGTAATTTAAGTTGGAACATGCTGGTTTTTGCCCAAACAGTTCCAAGTGTGCTACTTCGGGAGTAGCCATATGAGAAAAATCGACTAAACGGCCGATACGTGAAGAAATCGGCTGTTATGGACTATAAAGCCCGTGGGTTGTGATTGATTTTATGTTGATAGGTATGATGCACGTAGATTTAAGTAAAATCATCAGCTAGGTGGGTATTACCGGTGTAAAGCATTGAGCCAATGAATCTAACGAGAAAGGATATAACATGTGAACAAATCGACTGTCTAGTACAAATGGATCTATAAATGCTCTGAATCTAATCTGTTACCATCAACAGTGAGGTTCGACTGGATTGATGGCAGCTATGATGATAATAACAAACTAAAACCAAAGAATCCGTAAAACCATCCATACATTAATAGGCTTTCCGAAAGACATGCTATATGTATGAAAGTTCAAGTGAATCGACTGAAATAGCTGATTCAGGTGGGAAGGAGACTACAGCACGTGAACAATCGACTATTTAACATGGACAAATCTATGAACTCATCAGATTTAACATGTTATCTCTAATAGTGGGGTTCAACCGGATCAATGGCAGCCGTGATAAAGACAACAAATCAAACATTTAAAGTAAATAGATCTATTCACATTTAATAGAATCATAGAGATGCATTATAAGCGTTGAAGTGTGGGCGATCGGCTATTTAGCTGATGTAGGCATAGCAAACAGTCGAGGTCATGCCTGATCAAAAACAAATCTACCAACTAGTATCCTCTGATCTAAAGTGCCATCAGTGGGGATCGACCAGAGCATTACAGCCACAATAACAAACTATAGACTAGATTTAACTAGCTAGCAAACCTCCTCAAGATCAAACATGCATTAACCGCGTACTATGCACGATCAAGATTGATATAGAATAGCCAATGAAACATAACCCATCGTTTGGAGTGAGAAACATCATATTGTAACAAAATAAACGATGGACTAAAAGGATATGAGGTCGATCTTGATCGATCTCGACCAGGCAGATTGATGTTGCTGAAAAACTATTGACAATAAAATCATCAGCAAGATCGGTAACTTAATGAATCTACCCGAAGGACGCCACCCTTAGGTAGAGCCGATAACTTGACCTTAATCTAGTTCGAGCAGTGGAGGTCAAACTTAACCGATGCAGCCAGACTTGAACTAGATAAGAGTCAATAACTAGCTTATACTAGAGTTCGCAGTGGAGGTCGAACTTAACCGATATAGCCATACAAACAAAAGTATAAGCCATGACGGTACTTACAGACAAGCCGGAGGTCGGCCGGACCGATGCAGCCCTGCTTGTTGAAGAACTCGCCGAGATCTACACTACTCCTACTCCTAAGGGTTGGCATAAAGCCAAAAAAAGTAATTTGTATTGATGGATTGGAGGTCCTTTTTACAATAGCCGGGGTCCAATATTTATACCCGGAGACTAAACATGAATACTACTCAAGTATGACTCATTACAATCTTTGGTATAAAAGAAAACATTCCTAACTTAAGATAACTTAGACCCTAATCTTTCCCTTTTTGTAGAGTCCGACATATTTTTCTCGACGCCAACCGTAGCTCATTGTTGTTATTTGCTTACGTCATTCGAAGAGAGCCAATTCTAGTGCTGCATCTGAATCAGCTTATATCGATCCTTATGCAATCAATTCCTTGATTGACACAATCTTGAAAGCTTTGAGTTCCCGCGTTCTTCTTCCCAAATTTTGGTGTAAACACATACCGCCAATTTTGGGATAAAAATGATTTTATTCCAAAATTCACGTCGCAAGCGTTTTATTCTGAGATATACGCGTGACTCCTGATTTCTCGGTCCGAGTCTTATATAATATCCCAACAGTATCTTTTCCAACTCACTCGGCCCATTTGCTTTCCCCTTCTTTCTCGAGCAAATCTTAACAACCAAAGCCGCCATCGCCAAGGCCTCAACCCTAGCAAATCCTCTGCTCTATCAAGCTATTCTTCAAGTAACCCTTTTTAGATTCAGATCTATTTTGGCTCCAATGGTGACCAGCGACCACGTCCTTGAGGTATGCTTCCAAGTTCCCGTTTTCCAAGTACCAGCCGCTACCCTGCATTTCCTTTCTTCTCAAATTTATTTTATCTAGTTTCTAGGGAATGAGGAACAAAATCTTAATTCCATCAGTTGTTGCTCCCAATGTCTATTTTCTTGGGCCTATGGGTGATCCTGATCGATCTGACTTTATCCATCAAGAAACCAATGAAATCCCCTTCAAACAGTCTGTAGTAGATTTGTCCTCCTAGAACACCAAAACTTTCTTCAGAAACTGGATCAAAATGCCTAGGGGATGGAGAGATTGGTTCCGTAGGGTATCAGAGAAAAAGGCTAGAGATTGGAAGGTTTATGACTTGAATCAATCATTGATACTCTCATTGTCTGAGATGGAGTGGAATGATTCACTCCTAATTTATGCATCTTACTTCTGGTCAAACACCCTAAATGCTTTTGTTTTTTGTCATGACCCAATGACCATCACTTTGGCTGATGTTTATATGTAGACCGGCCTTAGAATAACAGGATTAGTGCAACCTTATGACTTTTTAAGGGTCAGATCCAAAAAATTAACCAAAATATCAGACTGCACAGGATGGGCAAGCTACATTCTGAACCATATTGGAGATGGGTCAACTGTTAGCGAAAGAGAATATGGGCCCTTCCTGAACATGTGGTTAGAAAGATTCATCTTCTGTGGGTCATCTTGTGGTCCGACTTACAATCATAAACTCATGGCAGAGCATCTGGCAGTAGGTGCTAAAATTCCTCTTGACAAATATCTATTAGGACCAGCTTACCATTTGATGCATCAGGTGGCCGCTCAGCTGCTGAAGAATGAAGTAGTGCATACCATCAGCGGCCCTTGGTGGATAATACAAATGTGGTTAAACTTGTATATGCATAAGATTGTAAGGCCAAATCTCTAGAATTTGAGCTTTCCCTCCTTCAACTTTGATGAAGAATACAGAGGCAAAGAAGGAAGAACCCGTTGGTGCATGAACTATGGTGAAGCTGCATCAGCCATAATAATTGCTATCAATGTTGGCCATCTCTTCAAGAAATTTTATAGAGGGTTTGATGTAGATATCCTGACTTGGCTACCCTATGATGAGGATGAGAACAATGTGTTGGTCTTTCCATTCAAATTTCAATTTGAATCAGGCTGCTCAGACGAAACGATGGCTGCAATCTTCAATTCCTTAATCAAACCTTGTATTCTTCTAGCCGAATTTCATCATGGACGTGGCAAAATGTCTATAGGTTCCTTCCTTCTAGGCAACCTTCTAACCTATGAGTTTTACAACCCTTCTTTTGTATCTTGTCAGTTTGGTCTTGGTTGGTTGCCTCCTCAAATGTTCTTCAAGAATATACTGAAGCCAAGAGAGGGCAATAGTGAAGTGTTGGAAGCCTCCAGAGTCTTTCAACTAGGATTAGATCTTCCTTCTTTTTGCTTGCATGATTGGACGAGAGTCAACTTCACTTCCATCCTTTTTGACTCTTGATGGCAAGAATGGCATTCCCATCTCTTTTGTGGGTCGGCCCATCCTAGATGCATAGCTCTGGATGGAGAGTTTGTTTCCAACAGTGAGGTAACTTACCATTCCTTTTTAGAAAAATTATTCGATGAACCCCCCTACCAACTGTTCTAACAGACCTTTTTAGGACACCGAATTCGATCCCCCAAGCTTGGATAGGAAGGGACATCCTATAGATTATCAGCCACCATGCCCAGCCTCAAGAATAGGATCAATTGCACCTCCACTGGCTGATGAAAACTCATGCTGCCTCTACAATTGTAACATATCAATCTTGAAAGCACAAGGCGGACCAAGGGACAACCTAGAAAACCATTACATGGAAAAGACTTCGTAGAACGAGACCATTGACTGCTTAGGTAAAACAATTCATCATCTTCCCAAAATGATATTCAATCTCTAATTTTGATTCTTTCCTTGCAGTTATTGACCATTACATCTCAACCTGCTCTGGGTGCGGAACTATTGTCCCAGGCGTTCAAGTCAACATCAACTAAACCTTCATCGGTTGATCTTCAAAAGGAGCCAATTTTGGTTGAAACAGCAGAAGATGTTTCTAAGACTATAGAAGATGAGAACCCTTCCACTTCAATCCCTGATGTTGTCAAGGTATTTCCTCAAAACTTCTTAATTCTTATTTAACTTCTACCTTCACCTGACTATTTACCATGCCAGACACTCTTGTAGAAACACCCACACAAGAGCAGGAGTCTGATAGTCTCCCTATTAAAAATGATCCTGTTGGCATTGAAAATGATCCTGCAGTTATTGACACCCAGACTGTCAATTCCCCAGTTCAACATACAACTGATGGTAAGAAAATCATATATCTATTTTATCCTTCTGCAACAATCATGAACTAAAAATCCTCTTTAATGTTTATAGATACCAATGTTGAGAGTTTAGAGCTGATTCAACCAGATACCATTGGTGCATCATCAGTCATTCCTTCTTCTTAGATAGAAGCTATCTCGGAGAAGGTACCGTATTTACTTCATCATTTATCTTATCACCAATTGATTCAATCCTCCTAACAAGATTTCCTTATATATATAGGTACTTAATCTTCTAGCTCCGAGCTACTCTTTCAACCTTGAAGAGTATCTAGATGAAGACAAAATCTGCTCATCATCCACCTCTTCTAAAGAAGCTTTATCAGAAGAGATTAGAAATCAACTAAGGGATATATTGCCAATGCTTGAGAAGAATATAGCCGATTTGGTCCAAGATGCGGATTCAATGCAAAGAGTCTTCCTAGCCTTTAAGGATAATTCATCCCTAGTTCTTACCAAAGTTTTGTCACCTTTGTTCGTCATCAAAGTTCAAGCCCCAAAGGTGAAAAAGGCTCAGAGGAACCTGTCTAACCGTGAAGCTTTATTGGCTAAGAAGAACTCCAATAGGTGAAAGCTCTAGTTTGGTTTTGGTGAATTGATGAAACCCTAAGTGCTAACCTAATTTATCAAGTGATCATGAGATAGGTAGCACACTCCAAGTGATGGAGCAAATGAAGATCATAGCATGATGATGATGATACCATGATGGTGATCAAGTGCTTGGACTTGGAAAGAAGAAAGAGAAAAACAAAAAGCTCAAGGCAAAGGTATAAACCATAGGAGCTATTTTGTTTTAGTGATCAAGACACTTAGAGAGTGTGATCACATTTAGGTTTGATAGCCATACTATTAAGAGGGGTGAAACTCATATCAGAATGCGGTTATCAAAGTGCCACTAGATGCTCTAACTCATTGCATATGCATTTAGGATCTAGTGGAATGCTAACACCCTTGAAAATGTTTGTGAAAATATGCTAACACATGTGCACAAGGTGATACACTTGGTGGTTGGCACATTTGAGCAAGGGTGAAGTAGATAGAGTTGAAAAGGAGTTAGTCATGCTGGTTACAGAGTGACTAGACGCATCCGGTATGGGGACCGGACATGTTCGGTATTTGGCAATGAACTCCGCGACCGGACACGTCCGGTCGCCACACCGGACGCATCCGGTGTGAATCAGAAAATGCCGTGTTTGGCAGAGCAATCGATCGGACGCTGGCAGTGTCTAGTCCGGTATCACCGGACGCGTCCGGTCGAGCGTGGATGCTTACTGTACTCCACTGGACGCTACGGCTCAGCGTCCGGTTTGAGCATCCGGTCGTCGGCAGATTAGGTAGCAACGGCTATGATGGTTTGAACTAGACACGTGGCAGTCTGGGGGCTACTAGACACATCCGGTATTCCGATCGAATGCGTCTGGTATTCACGACCGATGCGTTCGGTGCTGCGTCCGGTCAGTTAGACCGGAGCGTCTAGTCACCCCGCGTTATGCCTAGTGAAGGGGTATAACGGTTCTATTTCGTGGGGGCTTCTATTTAAGCCCCATAGCTAGCTCAAGCTCACAAACTTTGGCCATTTACATTGACATAGCAACCTTGTGAGCTAGGCCAAAGCCCTCCCACTCATCTCCATCATTGATTCATCATCTTTGTGAGATTGGGAGTGAATCCAAGTGCATTGCTTGAGTGTTTGCATCTAGAGGCACTTGGTGTTCGTGTTTCGCTGCGGATTTTGCTTGTTACTCTTGGTGGTTGCCGCCACCTAGATGGCTTGGAGCAACGAGGATCGTTGAGCGGAGGGTGGTGATTTTCTCCGGCTCCGATCATGGTGATTGTGAGGGGTTCTTGACCTTTCCCTAGCGGAGCGCCAAAAGGTACTCTAGTGGATTGCTCGTGGCTTGTGTGATCCTCATCTTGTGTTGGTTGTGCGGCACCCTATTGAGGGTTTGGCGTGTGATGCCAATTAGCGCGTGAACCTCCAAGTGAGTGAATCGCCACAACGAGGAGTAGCTTGCCGGCAAGCAAGTGAACCTCGGTAAAAAATCATTGTGTTCATCATTGATTCCGAGGTGATTGGTCTTCATTGTTATTCATCCTTATGATTGATTGGTTCCTTCATCTACATGGCGGTATAACCTTCTTGATCACTCTCTTTACATTACCGCAAACTAGTTGTCAACCTCTTTAGTGTAACTAGTTGTGAGAGCTTGCTTGCTTGGTTAGTGTGGCTCTTTAGTTAGCCTTTGAGAGCACACTAACATAGGGTAGTGTCATAGCTATTGTGTGAATAGATACTATCTAAACTAGAATTGTGGTAGGTGGCTTGCATTTTGAGTAGGCTAGCACAACCCTTGCTTCACCTCATAATTGTCTAACCATTTCGTTAAGTGTTGTTGTAGAAATTTTTATTAGGCTATTCACCCCCCCCCTCTAGCCATTAGGACCTTTCAAGTGGTATTAGAGCCGAGGTCACCGTTATTTGAGGCTTAACAACCTTTGGTGTTAAAATGGCTCAAATCAACTACACCAAGAAGCCACACCAATTTGATGGCTCAAATTATTCTTATTGGAAGTCAAAGATGACCACACATATCAAGTCAATCAATAGAAAGGTGTGGAAGGTGGTAGAAACCAAAATTGAGATTGAGGATCTAGAAAATCCCACCGCGGCCGAAGAAGTGCTTCTCCAAGATAATGACATTGCTCTAAGTGCCATTCATGATGCAATTGATGTGAGAACATTTGAGCAAATAAAGAATATTGAGATGGCTCATGAAGCTTGGAAGAAATTGGAAGAATCATTTGAGGGCACTCAAGCTGTGAAGGGTGCAAAGGCATATATTCTCAAAGAGAAATTTGCAAGCTTCAAGATGAAGGAAGATGAGAGTGTGCCAGACATGTTCCATCGGATGGAAGTGATTGTCAATGATCTCAAAGCACTTGGTGAGAAGATAGAGGACAAGGATGTAACACCTCGGGTGTTAGCCTTGCATAACTTGACTTGCATAACATGAGCATGAGCATCAAGCATTCATAAATCATCATTTACAATTGAAACATCTGATCGAAACATATGAAACATTGCTTGTTATTTCGTGTTTCTTGTAACATATGCATATGATCATATGCAAATAAAGGCTAGTGTGTAATGTTGGTCACTATAACACCTTAGCTACACTTAGGTTAACAAAAGGAACCTTGTTCATGAAGGCCACATTTCTTGATCTAGCACTTAAGTGATATTTCATGTGTTGACCTGGATAGCTATATGAGTGACTACTACATGAAAAGCTTAAATAACCTTGCAAATTACTCAAACATGCTTAGGATATCATCATGAACAACTTTGGTATTTAGTGCTAGGGCTAGTTTGGTCATCTGGTAATGGTTTGAATATGTATCATGATTTCAAAGTGACATGTTTGACTAAAGTTGAACTAGGTGTTAGAGGCCTTGCATGGAGGAGTTCACTAAAGCAATGTTGTAGTGTTTGACATTAGGAACAACTTTTATTTTTGGGTCATCACATGATTCAGCTCCTAACATGTTTGAAATTGGATCACAAGAATCATCAAAATCCTGATTTCAACACTTAACGAAATTTGCTAAGTCGTGAAACCCTGACAGCCTGACAAGCTGACCTTCAGGGCATTATAACTTGAGTTCGGGTGAGAATTAGAATGCGATCCTTGAACAACATTTGAAGCTGGTACATGGGTCTACAAATTCTATTCAGTAAGTTTGCACGAAGGAGCCACCGATTAGCCGGTAAATCAAGTTGAAAATGCGCTGTCAGGCTCGGCCATCGCGTTTCTGACGGAACTGAATGATGCGTTCAGTGGCCGACCGACGGCAGAGTTCGCGCGCCGCGTGTCCCCGGCGACGGCCGCGCGTCGCCGTTGCCCTGACCGTGCAGGCCACGCCGCGCCCGAGCGTGCCTTAACGTCGCCAGCGCCCGCCCGAGCCATCCCGCGCTCCCATTTCGCTCCCGGCGCCTTCTCTTCCTCACAGCAGCAGCCGCCGAGCGCCCACCGCTCCGCCGTCGCCATAGCAGCGCGCAGCTCATGCCTGGCCACTCCCACACCACCGTGATAGCTCCACCGTCTCCCCAGCACCCCATTGTTTCTCCCCGTGCCCGCTGACAAAGCCCGGTAAGCCACCGCAGCGCGTGTAGGCTCGCCGGAGTTCTGCCGTGAGCCCCGTCGTCGTGGCCACGCCGCCACAGTCCTCCTCCCGCTCCGTTAGCTAGCACGCTAGGTCCCCCAGCATTCATAGATGCTTGTCCATGCGTTGATTTGAACCACCGTAGCCCACACCGGCGTTTCACCGTCGACCCGCACCTCCACCCCGCCATGGCCGCCGCCGTAGCCGCTAGCTCCGATGAGAAAGCCACCCAAGTAGCTCAATCGATGCGCGAAGTCGAGTAGATCATCGTGTGATGATGTCACCGTCGGCGAGTTCGCCGTCGGCGAGCTCTGGCCGCGCCAGCACCGCGCAGCGCCGCTGCCCTGCTCCGTGTCACTAACGCGTGGGGTCCCCTGACCAGCGGGTCCCATCTGTCAGCGACAGCAGTAGTGTAGGCTAACTCATTTTGAATCCAGTTTTTGATTTGTTTTGTTATTTTTGTATCTTTAGTTTGGTAGCTCCTAAAATGGTGAAATAAATATGATTGTGTTGCTTAGGAAGTGTAGTATTTAGGAAAAATATGTTCTTGGTTTCAACAGTAGAAATTTCTGGAGATTTAAATAGGGATTTCAAATGTGCTTTTGAATGCATTCAAATTTGTTTATTTTATATCTAGAGTTCCTGTGCTCCAAAAATTATGAAATTTTTGTGGTAGGCTATTCTTGTTATACATGAGCTTGGATAAAAATTTGAGGACCAGTGCATGTGTAGATCTATAGTTATAGATTTTTCTTTTATAAATAGTTAATCCTTGCATGAATTTTTATAAATTAATTATGAGTCCAAAATTCATGAAATTTGTTGGAGGTGATACTAGTACCATATGGATGTTAAGAAAAATAAGAAATCTGTTGCTTGACACTTTTCAATAGGATTTTCCATTTATGATATTTCAAGCCTTGCTTCCTTATCATTTTTGTATAGGATGTTCTACTTAGCAAAATGACATGAAATTTTTATAGTAGTCCTTTGATAGCATTATTAAGGCTCTGTAAATTTTTGAGAATTTATTCAGCACATCTGATATATATTTATTATTTAACCTAGATATCTAAATAAAATAATAAAGGCAATTTAATAAATAGTTTGGGCTTTGCCATTATATTATCTTAACTATGTTTGGTATGCTTAAACTATTGGTAGGTTCTAGGTTGTCAATTTGTGGATGATTACATAAAGTAGAGGTGCTATTACTTTATATTGCATGTTAAATCATTTCCGGACTGATTCTAGAGTATGAGGAGTTACATGTTGAAACTGATGTAGACTGTAAAAATGGTTAATAACAAAGTTGTAGAAAATTTGATAAGCTTTCCAGAAAGTCCAGGATCACTAGATTTGGAATTGTAGAACTCCAGTTATGAGTGAAACAAGTAGATACTATTTATGGCATAGTCGATGCTTTGTAGAAGTAGTTAAGTAGTAAGCAAGAAGAGATATGCACCTACTCAACAACGCGATGTACTTGTTAACATTATGCATTCATAATACTCATACCATACTCATGCATCTAGGATCAGAGGAAGAGATCACGTTGCTGGAATTCAAAGAAGCAGAGGAAAGGAACCAGCAGGAGGATCCGCAAGCCGCAGCTCCCGAAGGCGTGGAGCAGAACCCTGAAGAGCTGCCGGAGTGCCCTGACCATCGCCCTACTTCCTTTCTGCGAGGCAAGCCCCGGAGCATTATAAGTCTCCCAGTAATTTACAATTGTTTACTTATGTATTTATGATTGATGCATTAGGTTATAAGAGTTGAATGAAACCACTTGATGCATGTACATTCCTTGTCCAGAAATTACACCTTTCACCGGTATAGGTCCAGGATCGAATATATGCTTAGCCATGCTTAGACCGGTAGAAGTCGGGTGATTTCCTGTCACCTACGAGATATAGGTGGATACCGGAGCACGTTTGGTTATAATGGTTATCGTGGAAAAGAACCATGGTTAATGTAAATGGAGACCGGGCGGGATGTCGATAGAAAAGCAACAAGGCATGGAGGTCTTGGGTGTGGATCTATCCCCGTCTGTGTCGATCAAGGACCATACCGTTGTTGGAACTTCTGACAAGATTGAACGCATGCCTCTCACTTAGCTGGCCGGATAATTCGTTCCGACCGCGAAGCCGAGTAATTCAACTCAGGCCGGGAATCGTTCTGTTGTGCGCTCCTTCCGGGGAACGATCAGACTGAGCCCAAGGGCAGGCTTGGCCTGAGCATCCTGGCATCTGGTGTTCCAGATTGTGCGGCGCGGTACGGACCCGCGAAATGTGTACCTGAGTTGTACCAAAGGTGACCTAAGACTATCGTGGCTGGTAGATCTAGGTTTGTGTTAGGAATAAATTCCCAGCTGGTAGAAATCGATTCGAATCACCGTCTCTCCCGGATAGTGAGAAACTTGGCTAGCTCCAACATCGTAGTAACTATGTTATGAAACATGATGGTTCAGATGAATATGGAATTACAATACCTGCTATGGTTACTATTGGATGCTTCTAAATGATATACCACATGTTTGGCACAGGATAGTTGCTAATCTAGCAATGGTTAGTTGTAATTAACTTGATAAAGGAATCGTAATTGTACAATGGGTAATTGCCTTTTTCGCAAAATGTTGTCAAGTTACGTCCACTTCTACAGCCTTGCATGATCCTTGGAGTCATTTTATTTCTGGTTCATGACGGGTAAGTCTAGCTAAGTACCTTCTTGTACTCAGGGTTTATTTTCCCATTGTTGCAGATGGCACTGTGTATCATGGTTATTGCAAGAGTTGCTTCTATCCCGCTGTGGATGAGGAGTAAGCCTTGGGCAGGTTTCCTTAGTAATTCCTATCTTTGCTTTTGTGGATCGTGATCTGGTTTGGCATTGTATCAAACTATGTTGGAAACTTTATCTTTGAACTTATTTGCTTCCGCTTAATTTATCAAACTCGGTTTGTAATAACTTTTATTCGTACTCTGATGATGAAAAGTATCTGTGAACTTTATGTAATATGTGGCATGTATGTTGAATCCTATACGATCTTGGTTGTTGTAAATCGTTTATCGAGACCCGTCGTGGTACTCGACGGACTACCGGGTTTATATGGGTTCAAGTATGACAGTGCAACCGCTTGTGGATTGCCATTATACTTGTATTCTTATAAATTGGTCGGTTCTGCGACAAAGGACTTCTCCAATAAGTTCTTGAGATGTTTGCCCGCAAGATTTGGCATGTTGGTCACCTTACTAGTGAGGACCGGTTTGAACACAATGACACCAAACCAAATCTTAGGAGATATCATGACCGATGATGCTTATAGAGATGATGATGATGAGAAGGAAGAAAAGAGGGAGAAGAAAAATGAGAAGAAGGATAACAAGAAGAAGAGTATGGCATTCAAAGCCACATCATCAAAGGGCAAAGCTAAGCAAGAGACATCAAGTGAAGAAGATGAATCTTGGGATGATGATGATGAGAAGATGGCTCTCTTTGTCAAAAGATTTGGCAAGTTCATGGTGAAGAAGGGCTACCATGCAAGAAGAAAGAAATCTTCATCCAAGAACAAAGAAGAGTCAAGAAGGTGCTTCAAGTGTGGAAGCAAAGATCATCTTGTTGCCCAATGCCCATACAATAGCGACAATGATGATGACAACAACAAGAACAAGAAGAAGGACAAAAAGGAAAAGAAAGAGAAGAAGGATAAAATGGCCTTCAAGAAGAAGAAGGGTGGTTCTTATGTAGTCACTTGGGATAGTGATGCTTCATCAAGTGATGATGATGATGATAGTGATGACAACAAGATCACCAAGAAGAAGGTTCTTGCAAGCATTGCTATAACTGAGAAGCCTTCTCTCTTTGAATCTTCATCATGCTTCATGGCTAAGGCCACTAAGGTACAATCTTGTGATGATGAAAGTGATGAAGAATATGATGATGATAATGAACATGAAAATGAAAATGATAGTGATAGCGATAATGATGAACCTACCAAGGATGAATTATTTGACATGCTAGAAGATGCTAAAGAACACTTTGACATTAAGAGAAGGGAATGCAAGAGCTTGAATAAGGAGGTAAAAGCCCTTAAGCAAGCCCTTGATGAGCTCAAAGCAACTCATGAGAAGCTAGAGGAAGCCCATGAGAAGCTTGGCAAGGCTCACAAAAAGCTTGAAAAGGCTCATTCCACTTTGCTTAATGAACAAGATAAAAAGAATCATGTTGAAACTTGTGATGTAGGTTTAACTTGTGATATAATTGATGAATCACTATCTATGCCTATCATTGTTGCTCCTACTAACCCTTCTTGTAGCACTTCCACTTCTACCTCATCTAATAGTGATGGTCTCTCTTGTGATGCCTCACTAGTGGTTGAGAATGAGAACCTCAAGAAGGAGGTCACTAAGCTCACTCACACCTTAGCTAAGGCTTATGGTGGTGAGGACCGCTTGCTTATGTGCTTGGGTATCCAAAGAGCTTCTCTCTACAAAGAGGGATTGGGCTATACCCCCAAGAAAGTCAAGGCGGCCTTTGCTCCTCACAAGACTAGTTTTGTGAAGAACAATGGTCGGTTTTGCACTAGTTGCAAGCAAGTTGGTCATAAAGAGCATGAATGCACCAACAAGAGCAAAAATGCTAATGTATCCTCCCTTAAGCTTGATTTATGCTATATGCTTACTAAGGGTACAAATGGTGTGAAGGCTAAGTTCATTGGTAAACCATGGATGGGCTCAAAGAAGAAAGCCATTTGGGTACCAAAGAGCCTAGTGACTAACCTTCAAGGACCCAAGCAAGTTTGGGTACCTAAAAAGAATTGATCTCCTTTTGTAGGTCAATTACAAAGCCAGAGGAAGGCATTGGGTTCTTGATAGTGGGTGCACTCAACACATGACCGGTGATGCAAGAATGTTCCACTCAGTCAACACCAATGGCAATGATGGTTATGATAGTATCACATTTGGTGACAATGGCAAAGGCAAGGTCAAAGGGCTTGGTAAGATTGCAATATCAAATGACATGAGCATATCCAATGTGTTGCTAGTAGAGAGCTTGAACTTCAATTTGCTATCCGTGGCTCAGTTGTGTGATCTTGGATTCAAATGCATATTTGGGGTAGATGATGTAGAGATCATAAGTGTAGATGGCTCTAACTTGATCTTCAAAGGTTTTAGATATGAGAATCTATACTTGGTTGATTTCAATGCTAGTGAAGCTAAATTATCTACATGCTTGTTCACTAAGTCTAGCATGGGTTGGTTATGGCATAGAAGGCTTGGTCATGTTGGAATGAAACAATTGAATAGATTAGTTAAGCATGACTTGGTTAGAGGCTTGAAAGATGTTGTGTTTGAAAAAGATAAGCTTTGTAGCTCTTGTCAAGCTAGCAAACAAGTTGAAAACACCCATCCTAAGAAAAGCATGATGAGCACTAGTAAAGCATTTGAGTTATTGTACATGGATTTGTTTAGGCCAACATAATACACTAGCATCGGTGGTAATAAATATGGCTTTGTGATAGTGGATGATTACACTAGATACACATGGGTATTCTTTCTAGTGGACAAAAGTGATGTATTTGCAACATTCAAATCATTTGTCAAAGGCATTCACAATGAGTTTGAAACAACCATCAAGAGAGTTAGAAGTGACAATGGTAGTGAGTTCAAGAACACTAGAATTGATGAGTTGTGTGATGAATTTGGAATTCAACATCAATTCTCGGCCAAGTACACACCCCAATCAAATGGTCTTGTTGGGAGGAAGAATAGAACACTCATTGATATGGCAAGGTCTATGCTTAGTGAGTACAATGTGAGTCAATCTTTTTGGGCCGAAGCTATCAACACGGCTTGCTATTGTAGCAATCGCCTCTATTGTCACCCATTGAAAGAGAAGACACCATATGAGCTCTTGAATGGTAGAAAGCCTAACATTGCATATTTTTGGGTCTTTGGTTGCAAATGCTATATCTTGAAGAAAGGCACTAGATTGGGCAAGTTTGACAAGAAATGTGATGAAGGATTCCTACTTGGTTATTCCACTACAAGCAAAGCATATAGAGTTTGGAATTTGGATAGTGGTACTCTTGAGGAAGTTCATGATGTTGAATTTGATGAAACCAAGGGTTCACAAGTAGAGAATGAGAACTTGGAAGATGTTAGAGGCATTCAACATTCAAATGCCATAAAGAACATGGATATTGGTGAATTGAGGCCTAGGCAAGTGAATGATGATGAAGACGATCAAGTGCAAGTGCTCTCTAACTCAAATGTGCAAGATGATACAAATCAAGTTAGTGCAAGTGGCTCTCATGACAATGAACAAGATCAAGTGGCTAGTACATCATCTCAACCCAATGATCAAGCAAGTGCAAGAAATCAAGTTCCAATCCTCCAACCAACCAATGTTGCAAGGGATCATCCTTTGGACACTATCATTGGTGATATTTCTAGAGGTGTACAAACAAGATCAAGATTGGCATCATTTTGTGAGCATTTCCCATTTGTGTCATCCATCGAACCAAAGAAGATAGATGAAGCATTAAAGGATATTGATTGGGTGAATGCTATGCATGAAGAATTGAATAACTTCACAAGAAATCAAGTATGGAAATTAGTAGAGAGACCAAAGGGACACAATGTGATTGGAACCAAATGGGTCTTTAGAAACAAGCAAGATCAAGATGGGATAGTAGTAAGGAACAAAGCAAGATTGGTAGCACAAGGATATACACAAGTTGAATGTCTTAACTTTGGAGAAACATATGCCCCGATTGTTAGATTGGAAGCAATTAGAATCTTGCTAGCCTATGCTTGTGCCCACAACATCAAGCTCTATCAAATGGATGTTAAGAGTGCATTTCTCAATGGCTACATCAATGAAGAAGTATATGTTGAGCAACCTCCCAGTTTTGAAGATCATAAGAAACCCAACCATGTATACAAGTTGAAGAAAGCATTGTATGGCTTGAAGCAAGCACCTAGAGCATGGTATGAGAGATTGAGGGATTTCCTACTCTCTAAAGGGTTCACAATGGGCAAGGTTGACACCACTCTTTTCATCAAGAAGATTCGAAAAGACTTGTTTATGTTGCAAATCTATGTTGATGACATCATATTTGGATCAACAAATCAAGATTTTTGTGATGAGTTTGGAAAGATGATGGCTAATGAGTTTGAGATGTCCATGATTGGAGAGTTAAGTTACTTCCTTGGTCTTCAAATCAAGCAATTGAAGAATGGTACATTTGTAAGTCAAGGCAAGTATATCAAGGACATGATCAAGAAGTTTGGCATGAGTAATAGCAAAGTCATTAGCACACCAATGGGAACCAATGGCAACTTGGATAGTGATGCAAGTGGAAATATGGTGGATCAAAAGTTGTATCGGTCTATGATTGGAAGCCTACTCTATGTGATCGCATCAAGGCCGGATGTCATGTTTAGTGTATGCATGTGTGCAAGATTTCAAGCCTCACCAAGAGAAAGTCATTTGAAGGCTATAAAGAGAATATTGAGGTACTTGAAGCATACACCAAATGTTGGTTTGTGGTATCCCAAAGGAGCAAAGTTTGAGCTAGTTGGTTACTCCGACTCGGATTATGCGGGATGCAAGGTTGAAAGGAAGAGCACCTCGGGCACATGTCAATTGTTGGGAAGATCACTTGTTTCATGGTCATCAAAGAAGCAAAATAGTGTTGCATTATCAACCACCGAAGCCGAATACATATCCACCAGTAGTTGTTGCGCACAAATACTTTGGATGAAGGCCACTTTGAGTGACTTTGGAATCAAGTTCAAGAAAGTGCCATTGCTATGTGACAATGAGAGTGCAATCAAGCTAACCAACAATCCGGTTCAACATGCAAGAACAAAGCAAATTGATGTCCGCCACCATTTCATAAGAGATCAACAAAAAGGGGACATTTACATTGAGAGTGTAGGCACCGAAGATCAACTTGCCGACATATTCACCAAGCCATTGGATGAGAAAAGGTTTTGCAAGCTAAGGAATGAGTTGAACATATTGGATTTCTCAAATATGTGTTGATGCACACCCCATTTACATGACATGCCTCTCCTTCGAGCAATCCAAGGTAAAAGTTGATTGGCATGACATACATCTTTGCTAAGGACATGATTAGTGCATCTAGTCACATTTTCAATTTTATTAGGACCTTTCAAGTGGTTCTATTTTATTAGGCTCATTCATGAAAATCAAATGATTTTGATGTCTATATGGTATCACTATTGCTTCTATGCTTGATTTGATCTAGTGATAGCATATGACATGTTTATGGGCTTGTAAACCGAGTGTTTTATCTAGAATATGAGCTTTAAGTACTTAACTCAACATGGTACAAGATAACCCTTATTTGGAGGTGTGAAAAAGCTTGTCCTTGGATCAAACCGAGTTAAATATCTTTGGCAAATAATCTAGATTGGACCAAATTTGGGAAAATGATCCTCACCTCATTGATTGACATTGATAATCTTGACCCTACAAGTAATACTATCTATATTTTGGACCTTTGTGGTCATTGATGACAAAGGGGAGAGAAACAAAGATAGTAGCAAAGATAGTGAAAAAGGGGAAGAAATATCATAAAGGGAGAGAAACATAAAGATATACTTGATATATGACATAGGGGGAGAGATATGACAAAGGAAAGAGATCAACTAATATACTTGATATATGACATAGGGGGAGAGATATGACAAAGGAAAGGGATCAACTAAAATTTTGAGCACACAAGTAGGGGGAGCAAGCTCATGAACTTGTATGGTGCATTTCATATGTTTGCTTGCATGGTATAAGCTCTAAATTTAAAATATCCATGCTTGTGTGATGTATGCTAGTTGTTAGATTGAATGATGAAATGAAATCACTAGATAACTTTCATTTCCAAATATTTCCAAGTGGTATTGAGCTAACCATGGTGCTAAGGATGGTATATTGGTGCACTCCGATTGGTATCACGCTTCAAAGGTCCATCTTTTATACCTTAGCATCATTTGGTAGACATTGTCTCCTATATTTCCTATCTAAGCATATGTGCAAGCTACAATCCAAACCCTTAGCACATATGTAGGGGGAGCAATTGCTACCATTTAGAGTTCATGAAACTTGTCCATATCCTTTTACACATGGTAAATATGCTTGGGCAAGCAACATGGATTCAATTGAATTTCAATTCATATCTTTGTGTAAGGGTTGTCACCAATTACCAAAAAGGGGGAGATTGAAAGCTCTAGTTTGGTTTTGGTATATTGATGAAACCCTAAGTGCTAACCTAGTTTATCAAGTGATCATGAGATAGGTAGCACACTCCAAGTGATGAAGCAAATGAAGATCATAGCATGATGATGATGATACCATGATGATGATCAAGTGCTTGGACTTGGAAAGAAGAAAGAGAAAAATAAAAAGCTCAAGGCAAATGTATAAACCATAGGAGCTATTTTGTTTTGGTGATCAAGACACTTAGAGAGTGTGATCACATTTAGGTTTGATAGCCATACTATTAAGAGGGGTGAAACTCGTATCGGAATGCGGTTATCAAAGTGCCACTAGATGCTCTAACTCATTGCATATGCATTTAGGATCTAGTGGAGTGCTAACACCCTTGAAAATGTTTGTGAAAATATGCTAACACATGTGCACAAGGTGATACACTTGGTGGTTGGCACATTTGAGCAAGGGTGAAGTAGATAGAGTTGAAAAGGAGTTAGTCGCGCTGGTTACAGAGTGACCAGATGCGTCTAGTATGGTGACCGGACACGTCCGGTATTTGGCAATGAACTCCGCGACCGGACGTGTCCGGTCGCCACACCGGACGCGTCCAGTGTGAATCAGAAAATGCCGTGTTCGGCAGAGCAGTCGATCAGACACTGGCAGCGTCCGGTCCGGTATCACCGGACGTGTCTGGTCGAGCGTGGATGCTTACTGTACTCCACCGGATGCTGCGGCTCAGCGTCCGGTCATTTGTGATTTAGCGTCCAGTTTGAGCGTCCGGTCATCGGCAGATTAGGTAGCAACGGCTATGATGGTTTGAACTGGACATGTGGCAGTCTGGGGGCTACCAGACACGTCCGGTATTCAGACCGGACGCGTCTAGTATCCACGACTGGTGTGTCCGATGCTGTGTCCGGTCAGTTGGATCGGAGCGTCCAGTCACCCCGTGTTATGCCCAGTGAAGGGGTATAACGGCTCTATTTCGTGGGGGCTTCTATTTAAGCCCCATAGCCGGCTCAAGCTCACAACCTTTGGCCATTTACATTGATATAGCAACCTTGTGAGCTTAGCCAAAGCCCTCCCACTCATCTCCATCATTGATTCATCATCTTTGTGAGATTGGGAGTGGATCCAAGTGCATTGCTTGAGTGTTTGCATCTAGAGGCACTTGGTGTTCGTGTTTCGCTATGGATTTCGCTTGTTACTCTTGGTGGTTGCTGCCACCTAGATGGCTTGGAGCAGCGAGGATCATTGAGCGGAGGGTGGTGATTGTCTCTGGCTCCGATCGTGGTGATTGTGAGGGGTTCTTGACCTTTCCCCGGCGGAGCGCCAAAAGGTACTCTAGTGGATTGCTTGTGGCTTGTGTGATCGTCATCTTGTGTTGGTTGTGTGGCACCCTATTGAGGGTTTGGCATGTGATGCCAATTAGCGCGTGAACCTCCAAGTGAGTGAATCGCCACAACGAGGAGTAGCTTGCCGGCAAGCAAGTGAACCTCGGTAAAAAATCATTGTGTTCATCATTGATTCCAAGGTGATTGGTCTTCATTGTTATTCATCCTTATGATTGATTAGTTCCTTCATCTACATGGCGGTATAACCTTCTTGATCACTCTCTTTACATTACCGCAAACTAGTTGTCAACCTCTTTAGTGTAACTAGTTGTGAGAGCTTGCTTGCTTGGTTAGTGTGGCTCTTTAGTTAGCCTTTGAGAGAACACTAACATAGGGTAGTGTCATAGCTATTGTGTGAATAGATGCTATCTAAACTAGAATTGCGGTAGGTGGCTTGCATTTTGAGTAGGCTAGCGCAACCCTTGCTTTGCCTCATAATTGTCTAACCATTTTGTTAAGTGTTGTTGTAGAAATTTTTATTAGGCTATTCACCCCCTCTAGCCATTAGGACCTTTCAATAGGCAAGAGGCCAAAGAGCTGACACAGCTAATCGATGATTTGAAGAATTCCTCCCTTAGGATCGATCTAGAGCTGACCCAACTAGAAATCAAGCGTGCAGAACTTGAGAAGGAACTAGAGAACGTGAAGGCTGCCATTGATCGCCATAAGTCTAACCTAGCTCAAATACCCAATGCTATTAAGCAGAAGAAACAAGAATTGTTGGCCAAGATTAGAGAAGGCAGGGCCATCTGCAGTAGCCTTGAGGATGTTCCTGGATCAGCCGAAGAAGACAAGCAACAAATCATAGAAGTAGATGCTATCCGGCTAGAAGCATTGAAAGTAATCTAGGATGTTCTAAACTTGTAATCTGCAAATCAACATGTGTTTTGTGTAGAACCAGTGATAACCATATTTTCTGTCGCCTTATTGTATTTCTTGTCTTGGCTACAGAGCT
Source organism: Miscanthus floridulus (assembly GCF_019320115.1). NCBI lineage: Eukaryota > Viridiplantae > Streptophyta > Magnoliopsida > Poales > Poaceae > Miscanthus > Miscanthus floridulus. Next base: position 69,775,023 of record NC_089581.1, read on the forward strand.
GATTTGAAAATAGTCGATTCCATACTTGTAACCTTAATTCGATTGAGTCTAAAAACACGGCTTTTATTAAGAAAATCCCTCAATCTTCTGTCCTCAGTCATCAACGCCGAATTCTGTTCGGCATTGGTGAGGTGGTGCTTTGCCTCCTATTAATTGCGGTTGCCCTTTGCATGTCCCAAGACATCCACCACCTAGATTAGTGGCTACAAATACTAGCCGAGGGCTCTGGCCTCAAACACATCTACACTCGCAACTATTCCTATTCCTTTGCACTTCTCCGCCCTTGCAAACCCTATAGCGGTTTTCTTCCCCCTTCTCATAGATCTAATCAACCATATGGCCGGCGAGGACAACCGAGGCAAACATGCGGCGGAGGAGGACATGCCGGTGAGCCAGCGCCTTCATTGTATGAGGTGAGATCGATATATTCTGCTCATGGCAATGACCTTTTCTAACTTGTTTATAGGTTCATCTTGAATGACAGCCTTCGTCCTCTTCCTAGGGCTGGCGAACCCTCCAATGCCGTATCTGATGCTGCCTCTGTGCCGAACTCGTCGTCGGACTCCTCTGATTCCTATAATGGCGATGATGCCCGGTGTTTCCTCTGGGAGTGGAGGGTAGCCTAGGACCATTATTCTAAGGCAACTCGGGAAAATGGCTAGCTTGAGATCTGCCTTGGGGTCTCTCAAACTGCCCTTTACGCCACCGAGGAAGAGGCCAGCGCTGCTCGGGCATGGCTGGCCGAGTCCGACGCCATGGTGGCACGTAAGATGGATTCCAGGAACACCTTTATTTTGATTTCCACTCTCTTTATCTTGATGGCTCTTCTGTTTCTGTGATCGCCAGCCCTGACGGTGCAGTTGGAGTCCCTCCAACTGGCGGTGAACGTGGCTATGGCGGTTGTCAACGCCTGAGGCACCCTCATCAACGCCCGCCTCCATGACGTTCTAGCCCATGTCTAGGAGATCACCCTTCATGGCATTCATCATGGCACATCGGTGGAGCTGGCTGCGGTGCAGGTCTAGATCGGGTAGGAGCTCCATACCATGGAGACCGGTTTCTCGATGGGCGACGGCCCCAAGGAGTATGAGGAGTTCATCGATGCAGTGGAGGCCATCATGGACATCACATCTACTCAGGATGTGATAAACAATGTCTTTGATTAGTTTGTATTTAGGGCAAACTAATCAATGAATAAAGTCCTCTATTTTTTCCATGATTGTATCTCAGCGTACTTATGCAATGTCTTTATATACAACATGATTGTTTCTGTGTTTGTTTTTGCTCCATAGGCGATACATGCATGCATCAGCTTTTCCCCCTTTTGGGGTAATTTTGAGCTAAAGGTGATACCCTTCTGGTATCGGCTATTAGAGCCGATGACTGAATGAATCGGCTATCAAGTGTCAACCCAAACGTTAAGATAATATTCTTCTAAACATTTTCCATTGATCGCTTCTTGATAGGTTGCACCTGAATTCTTCAGACCAAAGATTGAAAATTTAACCGATCTAGGCCAAGCACCTCATTAAGCAAAACAATCTTTAAATTTCCTTCAATAAATCTATCAACTCTAGCTTGTACTCAGGATCCAACTTAGCGCTCACATATGTCGGCCTAGGCCTATCTCTAGGACCAATGTCTATCTCCTTTAACTCACAGGCCAACATGAAGTTATGCCCCAGCTTACCACCTGTACCATCTATTGGGTTATCCATTAAAACAAACTCTCAGAGCCGATTGCTTGGATTGGTTGTTGACTTTCATCATTGATCTCAATGAAACCTCCTTCCCATAGCTTGCTAGAAAAACACTTGAAGTCTTCCAGTTCCCAATATACTGGATCGGCTGTTGCGATACTTACAGAATCATCAGCATGAATCATCTCCATGCCACTGAATCAAGCATTGATGCATGGTCATTGGTACACAATAGTTTGCATGAATCCAATCACAACCAAGGAGTAGACTGTATGAATCTTTTCCATCAATGACAAAGAATGTGGTGAGCAAAGTCTTACTTCTGATTGTCAATTAGACATTCATTGCCCCCCTAGTCCTGGATGTATTAACCCCAAAATCCTTAAGCATCATGTCGGTCTCAATCAAGTCTCCTAGTCCCTTGCCAAGTTTACAAAAAGTGGTGTAAGGCATAAGATTGACAGAAGCACCTCCATCCACTAACATCTTGCTCATCGGCTTCCCATCAACAAAACCTTTTACATATAAAGCCATTAAGTGTCGATGTTTGACTGGCCTATCGAATATAGCCCATTGTATCACTGTCAACTTGGCAACTATCTCCTCATACTCCAATTCATCGAAATCTGAATAGACTTCTTGATCTGATGGAGCCCTCAATTCTGACGGTAATAGAAAAACCATTTGAATATTAGCCGATGGTTGACCCCTATCGGTTGTTTGTTTAGCACGCCACACTTGAGGTCTACTAGATGCCTAAGCCTATTCTAGCTCTCTATTCCTTAGGCATTGCACCCTTCTTTTCTGGCTTCTTGTCAAACCTCCTGGACACCATTGCCCTTCTTGCCAAACATACTCCTCTTCATTATCTTCTTCTCCATGATCAACCCAATTTTGATCAACAACTCGCTTTCGAAGCCAATCATGAACACTTCTATTTTTTAAATGTCGATCCATATTATGATGGTACTCATCTCGAGCATGGATAAATCGATGGTTGGCTTAAGATTGCCTAAACTCCCAATATTGCTCATTGCACTCTAGGCAATTATTTCTAGTAGGCAATTTCAAACCTTTATTCCAATAATGTCTGAAGAAAGGACAATTATAATGTGATTCAGCTTGCTTTCTTTCATACCTATCTTTCACTTGTTGACGCTAGTATTCTTTCTCTTATAACCAACGCTGATAATCCTTTTCCTTCTACCATTGCCATTTATTCAACAAAATTCAAGATGTAACATGCGGCCTTGTTGCCCCATCTTTTGATGTTTCTCCCTGCTCATATCGGCTCTTCTGTTGGTCACGATGCCTTTTAATCTCTCTATATTCATCAGCCGATATTTGCATCTCGGGATCGACTGTTCTAGTTTCTCTTGCACTAGTTGATGTTAGGACTTTAGTCTTCCCTTTGAGCAACCTAGCATCAACCATGTTCTAATCTCTTGGGAAAGGATTATCATCAACATTCATTTTTTGAGGTGTATCAAATTTGAGCCTCCCTTGCTGAATAGCCCTCTGTATATGTTCCTGGAAAACTCTGCACTTGTTAGTAGAATGAGAAGTAGCATTGTGAAATTTGCAGAACTTCTTATTCTTCAACTAATCAAGAGGCAACATAACATGATTGTCGGGAAACTTGATCTGTTCCTTCTCAAGCAAGAAATCGAAGAGCTTGTCTGATTTTGTGATGTCGAAATCATAGCTCTCTTTGACTCCTCTTCCCTAAGGATTTGACACCATTACTGTCTTCTTACCCCAATTCCATTCCGCCATGACAACTTCTTCTTCATTGTCATCATAGTCGTCATCAACTGAATAAGGATTATAGGTTTCAGCAATTGCAGCACTCTTCTAGAATCAGGTATCTCTGCATATATTCTGGAATTGGCTATTGAGCGCTGCCACTCGTTGAGTCAACTGACCTAAATTGCCAAACTCTTGTCCTAGTAGCTGCTCTCTCTACATTGGCAACATTCCTTGAATGGCCAACGCAGCTAGCTGATTATCAGTCAAGTTCAATAAGAAGCACAAATTTCTGGTCTCTCGGAACCTCTAAAGAAACTCGGCGCCCGATTCATTAGTTCTCTGCCTTATAGTCATCAAATCGGTAATTTTCTTTTCTCCTGTCCCAGTGTAAAAATATGTATGAAACTTCTTCTCTAGGTCAGCCCAATTGGCAATGGAATTGATTGGTAATGATGAAAACCAAGTAAAGGTTGGTCCTGACATGGACAAGGAGAAGAAACAAACTCGATGGGCCTCTTCAATGGATGCTTCACCCAACCGTGTAAGATACCTACTGACATGTTCTATTATGCTTATGCTATCCTGGCCAGTGAACTTAGCAAACTCTAGGAGCCTGTAATTTATAGGAAGAGCGACCAAATCATACTACTCTGGATATGGGCGTTTGTACAAGAAGGTCTGTCCTTTTGGCTTCAAACCGAACTGATTCTTCATCATCTCAGTTACTCTAAGCAACAACTCATCAGCATTTGAATTTAGATTTCTCTGCAATTGCTGACCCATCTGTGGATTAAAATTTTGGGTACCTTTATACCCTAGATTTGGAATCATGTGAAGGGTATTGTAATGTGTGCCATAATGATATCCTTGTGGAATCTCTATCTGCTGGGTCCTTTGCTGGTTTGCTGCTTGAAGCCTCTGGTTGTAGATATTGGGATCTGTATCTCTATGAATCCTTTGGACTGATGGTGCTATTTTTTGAGCGGACGACAGTATTTGGCCTGATATGCCAAAATTGACCATTTGATTCTGAATTTGCCCCATCGGCTACTGCATATGTTGTACTGATGATCTAGGATTATACTGTTTCTGATTAGTAGTAGTACCTTAAACTTGCTCAGATGAGCTCTGAACTGCCTGTACATCATCATTACCAGCTGGTGTCACTTCTTGATGGCTAGTACTGGCTTGATTAGTCACCTGAGTCGACAGATATGGAATATTATAGTAAACTGGTCCAACCTGATCAATTGGATATCCATGAAACACATCTTTCATGGTGTTGTGGAATGTGTTCAAGAAAACTGTATTATGGTTCAATATGGCATCATGAACAGATTTGTTTACAACCTCTATGAAGAAATGTCTATCCTCAGCTTTGTCTGTATCTCACTACCCATGCAACAAAACTCTTAGTAGTGGATATTTTTGAACAACTTTATTGTCACGTGTCTTGGTGTAGGACAACAAACACTTATTCTGAAATTCTTCTATAGCTTTGCTGATGACATCTTTATCCTCATCAGGTAGGTCTTTGTAAGGCACCATAAGGATGTCACTGTTGTTGTGAGTTGCCATGACAATTGTGAGGTCCCACCAGGCATGCCAGAACGTGTGTCGACGCAAAAACGTGTTGGTGCGCCTGGCACATAGCAAGCCAAAAGGATCTGCTTAGGATGAGCCCAGAGATCTGCTTGGCTTCAACGTAGGACCAACCGATCCTATGAATTCCTCTCTAGGCGTGCCAGTCAATTTGACTTGCAATTGACAAGGAGAGAAAGTTCCCATGTTCTTCTTCCCAAATTTTGGTGTAAACAATGGGGGATAAGGTTCCTTAGTGGTTCCTTTAGGGCTGACGGACACTCTATTGGTTTGATGGACTCTCCATCACATGGGCGATAGAACCTATGCTCTTCGAAAATCCTAGGCTTCAAGCTTAGATTTGTGGAGTTGTGCATCTTGCATGTGCCAAACATTCCTATGGTAGTTTAGGAGGCTTACTGGGCTCACTATGGCTAGGTTGTAAGCTAGTTTCACTAAGTGTACCTTAAGGCTTAGGGATTGAACCAAAACTCATGAGATAAGAGATAAACCTTGAGATTAAGATAGATATCCTTGGCTCTGAGATTAAGAGCTTCCCTAGCCAAGAGATTGAAGATCCAACTCTTCTTCCATCTAGGTCTTCATCATTTCCAACCTCCATAAAAAACCACACATTAACTACTCTCTTGAGCTCACCATGACTATGTTGAAGAGGTTGATGGAATCCATGGGAAGGTGCTGATGCTTTTCTTCTTCCTCCTCTTCTCCTCCTCCAATCCTCTCTTCATTCCTTTCTCTCTCTAGTTCTAGGGTTCTTCCTTGTTCTTGAGAGGTAGAGAGAGAGGGTGTTTGCAAATGAGTGGATAAGTGAGAGGGTGGGTGGGAGAGTGTTCCTTGAGCTGGTGAAGTACTCCAACTCATGTTGACATGTGGGTCCAAGTCCACAAATAAGAAACAACTTAACTTCCACTTAGCTCTGTTCTGTCCTAACTTTTATCGGATGGTCCGGTGAGCTAGCGGACGGTCCAGTATTCCCTGTCTTTGCTGAATTGACTAAGACATTAACTGAATGTTATCGATGACCATGGCATCACGCTGAGGTATGTCCTTGGGAATGATTGTGGTGTTGATGATGTCAATAGAAGGATTGCTAATCCATGTAGATGTTCTTGTCCAATCCGGATTTGAGTCTGACCATGGTTATCCAGGGTTTCTCACAAGCTGCTTCAATAGGTTCTTGATGTCGAGTGTTGCGTTGCATGTTGCAAGTCTTCACGGATGGTTGGTGTCTGTCTTTGCTTGATAAACCAAAACGGTTGTCTAGGTTGCAATGAACTCGGGTCGTTACACGGGGGCTCCCAGACACTGCACTTCGGGCGTGGCCTTGCCGGCCGCTCCCGTGATAGGGTCACACACGGGGCGTGACACAAGAAGACAAGTTTCCTTGGCCTCTAGTGGCTTGGCAACCTTGGGGCCACGTGTCAGCCCCAGGAGCCGACCTCCTTTGCCGCCAAGAAGATTCTAGAAGGTCCACCTAGGGGAGGCCGGTCCAAGCCGACATAGCCTAACACATAGAGTGTCAGAACAGAGTAGTTGAACGACGCCCAAGGCTTCTTTGGCTCCATGACACCGCCATGGTCCACAGAGCACCGCTGCAAGACCCTCCTGGACTCCGGCGCATGTAGAACATCGACACATCCCCCAAACCGCCATGTACTCGACCTATCTCGGTATATAAGGGAAAAAGTCGGACCTTAGAGGGGGGAGGAGGACAATCCAAGACAAATCATTCCATTCCTTCCCAATCTGCTCCTTCTCGTCACCGAGAGCATAGCAACCCAGGGAGGGGCACCGAGAGCTCCTCCACCACACCCGTCGTCTTCCACCTCTCCGACGAGGCTGGAAGGCTCCACCGACTGTGAGGCAACCTTAGGATTAGCTCGGAGCTAACCCCCTACCAAATCTCTCCTACACTCTGTTGTAACCCCCCCCCCCCCCCCCCCCCCAACACACACATTTTGGGTGCTCTTGAGTATAAGGATCATCAGCTGCTGGACGTAGGGCATCAATTGGCCCGAACCAGGATAAATCGTTGCGTCCCCTTTGTGATTCTTGTATTCTTGAGTCCACCCGAGCCACTGGAGACACGTACTCTAACACCGACTCGAACAACAATGCTTATAACAGTTTCGACCCCACGACAGAATTAGGATAAATCCTTGTTCTATTCCGTCCTGGTTTCTATATTTTGCCAGCTCGAATTTGTATTGACGATCATCTCGACCATTTTTTGTTTTCCCGTTTTCGATAAATCTGAAAATTGGGACGAAAATGATATTGTTGTTTTTTCGACCGTTTACTCTTATTCCATTTTTGTCGAGATATTCTGTTTTTATCTACATTGGATATCTCATTTTAAGAAATGCAATAATGCAGCATAGTCATCTATGCCACGCCATAGTAGCCTTGTCCATGGTAGAGTGGTGGTTGACTTCTTGCTATGTTATGGACTTATGGTCTAGCACTCTTATATACTCTTGTCATCTCATGAATCTTACTCTATGAATTATAATTATTCATATATTGGTAGTGATGTACTTCATGCCAGGTTGGTACGTTTTGTATGTGAGAAGTCATGTTTCTTGGTTCTATATATGTGGAGACGTTCCCGCTTTGTCTTTCCATGTCCCAATTGCTATCCACATATTTCCGTTTGAATTGACTCGTTTTATATATATATATATATATATATATATATATATATATATATATATATATATATGCTATTTTGCATTCATCATGAGGGATCATCCAAGAATGAACATGAGAAACATTATCAATTTGTGATTAAGAAACTTAATGACTTCAAAATATTTCTTGAGAATTTTAATGATATGTACTCTTGCTTGAATATCTTTTTAGAAGAACTCAATCCCATTGCTTGGTCTTACTCAAATGGTAAGGTGAAGAAATATTCTCGGAGTTCATTGAATGGAGAAGTATGTGAACATCGTGACCCTGTATTCATCGATTTAATATCTCCGCCGTCACTTTCTCTCAATTCTTGAACAAGGTCAATGCCTTTGGGATTTATATTCATATCACTCCCCAAGAGAGCTCCTCAACCTACAAGAAGAAAGCTATTGGTTTTAACTTTCAAGGCTTGTTAAAGATGAGAAGATGAAAATCAAGACAGAACCTAAAATCAAGAAAGAACCTAGTGATGATGAAGATGAAAATCATGAGATGGCTCTTCTTGTGAGAAAGACCACCAAAACTTTCAAAAAGTTAAACAAGAAGGGTTACAACTTTAACTCCAAGAAGAGTTTCTTGACAAGATGACATCAATTGAGGAAATGGATTGCTACTAATGACTAATTATATTGATTTTATAATATTACTAATATGTACCATTAAAAATATTTTAAATTAATAAGTAATACTATTAGTTTTAATATGAAAAAGGAGTTAAAGAAAAAATTAATTAATTTTTATATAACTAATATTAATTTAATATTACTGCTAATTTTAATTTTAATTAATATGACTAATGATATATAATGTAGTTTTTAAGTAGTTGCCATTCATCAACTTTAAAAGGTTGAAAGTATTTAAAGTCATGTCTACAAGTAATTAGTAGGAAGTGTTTTATCTTAAATACAAATGATGAACATATAATTAATAGGATCGTGAATTTATAATTTATATAGTTAATAATATGACTAACCGTACTTTTATTCTTCATTTATATGATATTTCGATGTCTATAAAATTATTGGATGGACTATGGATACATATAGACATTCGTATATAAAAAAATAATGTAAATAATAACATTCGTATCAGATTTCATGTCTATCCAAATCCGTTTTCATCGTTGGTAGCAAATCCCTTCTCGGAAGCGAGATTGTTTTTGGCAAGATGAAAAGAAAAGAAAGAAAACCCATCCGCTCGCCAAGTTCTCCCCCCTTGCTCCCTCAAGGCCCTCGACAAGACCCTAGGCGGCGGCGGCATAGCAACGCAACGCAGTGATCAAGACCAACCCGATCTAGCTAGCTACGTGGAGATCGAGGAGGCGAGCGTTAATGTTGGCCACGTCGTCCGCCTCCGGCCGCGGCAAGCCGTCGCGGTCGTCGTCGGCCATCGTTGCCGACAGGCCGAGCGGGTACCACGACCTCAAGATCGACTCCCGCTTGCTCGACGCGACGAGCGTTCCCCATGGAGAGTTCCTCTTGTCCTCCACTTTCACCGTGGGCGGCCATACCTGGCGCATCATATGCTACCCTAACGGCGACCGCTACGACTCGGATGCTGTTGTTGGGTACGTCTCCATCTACCTGAAACTTGATGAGAACGTCGCTAAGCCGGTGACTGCCCAGGTACAGTTCAGCGTCATGCCGGAGAAGGGCGCCCTCTTCCTTGTCAGGTGGAGGAAGGAGGTTCTCAGCACGAAAAAGATATTTGTCACAAGCTTCGCCAGACAGGATAGTAGTCATGGCTACTCCAAGTTCACCAAAAACAAAGATGTGCTCAAGACGGTGCGTCAGGGCGATCCTCTCACAATCAGGTGCCACATCGTCGTCTTCAACGGCTCCCGGGCCGTGCAATCTCCCAAGCACAAGCAGGCTGCTGCTGCGTCTGCCCACGTGCCCCCGTCCAACCTGCATACGCACCTCGGCGACCTCCTCTCCAGCAAAAGGGGCGCCGACGTGGTGTTCAAGGTCGGCGGCGAGACCTACCCCGCGCATCGGTGCGTGCTCGCAGCCCGATCACCGGTCTTCGCCGTGGAGCTCTTCAGCTCAATGCGGGAGAGCGACGCCGCAGGCGGTGTGGTCCACATAGACGACATGGAGCCGCAGGTGTTCCAGGCTCTGCTCCACTTCGCGTACACCGACACGCTGCCGGAGATGAGGAAGCCGGAGGAAGGCGTATTGTGCCAGCACCTGCTTGTGGCGGCGGACAGGTACGACATGGAGAGGCTCAAGCTCATATGTGAGGATAAGCTGTGCAGGTACATCGACGTGGGCACGGCGGCGATCATCCTGACGCTGGCCGAGCAGCACCGCTGCCATAGCCTGAAGAAGGCGTCCATCGATTTCCTCAGTGCTCCAGCAAATCTCAAGGCAGTGGTTGCAAGCGATGGCTTCGAGCATCTAAGCACGAGCTGCCCCTCCATCACCAAGGATCTGCTTGCCATGCATGCATCGTAGTTGAGTGATGATGTTAGGTGTTTCATTTAGGAATTGGCAGACCATGTTCGCTATGTACTACACTTCTTCAGTTACTGCTAATAATGGTGCACAACGTACGTTCTAGGAAGGTTTGAGACGTGCTTCTGTGTTTCATTTATGTCATCATATTGTTTCAGCAAAGGTTTGTCCCTTGATCAGTTATTTTTTTCACGCTGAATTTGCGTTTGGGTTGCGTTCCAAACATCCCCCAAATCTTGAAGCAACCTATTCTTTGCCGAACAGTTTCTTTTCTCTGTTATTCTCCAAGTAAAGTGTTGACTCCATTCACTCCACCAAAAGGTATTTGAATTAGTCCAGTATATTCCTTAATAAAATTTGACTTTCCATTTGTTCTTATATTACTTTTAAATGTTGAGTTTAAGTTCGAAAGTTATGAGACGCTAGCTATAATGAAACTATGTAAGAAAACTAAATATATATTTTTTTTGTTTTCCAATTGCTCACTACGTAAAAAACGATTTTTAGCAACGGTTCGAATTTTTTGTAGGGGCGGCTGGTGATGGAGCCGCCCCTACAGTGGTGTGCTCGGGTGCCTAGACACCAGCCGCTCCTACAAATGGAACAGCAGGGGCGGCTGGTGATACGAGCCGCCCCTACAAATGGGGTCTGATTTGTAGGGACGGCTCTCACTCACCAGCCGCCCCCGGCGTTGCTATTTGTAGGGACGGCTGGTGATTGAGCCACCCCTACAAATGCCCCCATATAAATAGCTTCAATTTGTAGGGGTGGCTCAATCACCAGCCGCCTATACAAATGATCCACATATAAAACAGTTGCAGCACCTTCTTCCTCCTCAGGTCACTCACTCCAACCCGTGAAAGAAAGGTGGGAAGGCCTTGGACACCTCCCAAAAATTGCTCTACTAAGGGGAGAAGGTTTTGGTCTCAAATCCTTTGGTGGAGATAAGAAAATGCTATTCCACACTTTTTTTTGAAGTTTTAATGGTTGGTTAGTGAGTAATTAGAGTTTTATTTTTCTCTCTCTTCTATAGTGCTGGAGCTACTTATGAAGCAAATTAGACCCAAGTTTTAAATATACTAGGGTAAATTAGGGAGATGAATAAGATCATACCTTTATTTGGTCCATGTTTCTTGATTTTAGTGAACAATTAGTTAGTTTTATGGATGTTTCATGTGCATGTGGATCTAGATCTAGAGTTTGGTTTTTTTATTAATTTCATTTTTATAAATTTATGTTTGATGAACCTGGACTAGGGTTTGTATGAAACATATTGGGTAAAGTATAATTGTTGCTAATTGTTGTCTTTAAAATTGTTTATTGTAATCAATAAATATGTATTTTAATTATTTATGGATAAATGGGCCATTAATTAATTTTTCTCTACCATGGTGTGTTTGTATGCTTCATATAATTATATTAGATTTATATTCATATATATCTGAAGTATATACAATTATTCTTGAGTAATTATTAATTTGATTTATTTTTATATATATCTGAATAAGTAGTCCTTTAATGTTTGTTTTGTTGTTGTTGTAAAAGATGGAGTACATGAACTCTTGGACGTATGGTTCGTTAAGGTTCAAGGCAGGTTTCCGTGAAGAGGTGGATAAATTTATTGAAGCCGCAAAGAAGCATGCAACGACATTGAAAGAGAATAAGGATACAATTATTTGCCCCTGTAAAGATTGCAAGAACCATATGGTATGAACAGATGTGACTATCATCAGATCACATTTGATTATGCGAGGATTTGTTGAGGACTACACCGTGTGGATTTATCATGGTGAAACGGTTTTTGTTAACGACGAGGATGAGAAGGAATACGACGATGAAACCATAGAATCCCTGTCCCAATATTCAGCAGAGCTTGATGCACGAATGGATTTTGAGTTTGGCAATGAATAAGGTGGTGATGCTGGTGGTTGGGATGGTAACGACGAAGGTGGTGCTAATAATGATGGTGGAGCACGTGTCGAGGATGAAGATGATTTGGAGGAAATGATTCGAGCCCTTGGACCAGAGATTTTACTAAATAGCCTGAAAGGTCTAGAAAATTTAGAAAGTGTGACAAAAGCATCGAAGGAGACTGTGTATGGTGTTGAAAAGGGATGTCCGACACATTAGACATTGCTACGTTTTGTGCTTAGCTGCTCATCCTGAAGGCTAAGTACGGCTGGTCAAACTGTAGTTTCAATGATCTATTGCATCTCCTGTCATGGGTGCTGCCACAACCAAACTCAATTCCCACCAACACATACCAAGCGAAGAAGATCATAAGTCCATTGACAATGGGGGTTGAAAAAATCCATGCATGCCCCAACCATTGTATACTTTTTCGTGGCGAAACGTTCAAGTCACTGGATAAATGTCCCCGGTGTGGGGCCAGCCGGTACAAGAACAATGACCTTTACGGTGGGGACGAACCCTCCACGGGAAAAAAGAGAAATAAGAAGGGTACAAAAAAGTGGTACAAGAATCTCAGCCCCCAGAGGACACTCCATTAGACAATGATGCAAAGCAGAGAAGAATTCCTGCCTTGGTAATGTGGTACCTGCCAGTGACCGACCGCTTGAGACGTATCTTCCTAAACCCTAAAGAAGCCGCACTCTTTGAATTCCTGCAGGGGAGTTCTCGTTGCATGAGTCTCGCGGCAATGGTTTCGGAGATCCCGCTATCTTCAAGTCCGGTGCACGCCGAACTCAAAAGTCGACGAGGCGCAGCAGCGAGAAGCTCAGCACAACGAGAAGGAAGGTGAGCTTGTAATAGCGTACCCTTCAACCAGGACGTCTCCTGGTTTTATAGGCCTTCATAGTGCATCAATTCCCCTCATCAAGCAGTAGAAACTGCCCATTTGAATGACAGAAAATACCGCAATCAAATAGCAAAAACTGACATACCTTATTACTGTTTAAAACGATAGTTTCAATAGCCTGCGTTACACGTACGCGTTCGTCGCAAGTCACGCGATTTTTCACACGAAAAATGCGCATGCATGTAGCAATAGTCTCCTCTCTTATTTGCACCTATTTTGCATAGAGAGGAGACTCCCATATTTAAGCAAGGCAACCTCTCCTTGAATTAGCAATATGGGACTAAAGGTTGTGCATGCTTTGGAATTTTTCCGACCGGGCCAATCATGGGCCTAAATCCAACACTGACGACTTCAAGCATCTAAGCAGAAGCTGCCCAGCTGTCATGATGGAGTTGATTGGTATACTTGTCACCTGAAATCAGTGATGATCATTGTTTCGGAATTGTTAGTACCTGACTTTTTAGTAGCCTGGCCATTACTTTGTATGATATTATGAGTGTTGGAAGATGCAAAACTACCAGCCTGTTCAATGTTAATCTGGAACATCTTTGTCATCATCTAGCTCTGCCCATTAGGTCCGGATGATCTCAGCTTCGTAAGGAGATGCCTAAACACTGAAATTGTTACTTCTGGCTTACTGTTTTCATGTTACTTACTTACTTTATTGCCTCTCTAGTCTCTACCTACCCAGTCCTAGAACTGCTTTGCTACATGATTGTTTGATATTTGCTTAGTATTGCCTACCTCTCTGCTTGTTGCTTAACCCCTCTAGTAAACTGTTATAAATAGGCTTTTTTTTTGCCGGAACTAACGAGTTGCATGGACCATTTGTTATAAAATACTCGTAGCAAGTTAAAGGCTGCCATCAACTAGCACATTCTATATTAGAAAAATCTCCTAATATGAGAGTGCAAATGCTTCTCTGTTGGGTATACATACAACAGAAGACATAAATCAGGCAAAATGAGCAATAGAGGCAGGCTGTTTCTGTCAGCTAAGCTATTTTTAGTTATGTTTTTGGTGATAAGGCTATTTTTGGTTGGTGACCTCAATAGCCAGCTTAATGCTCCGTCTCGGCCTCCCATTCACTGCCCAGATGGAATCCAAACCCTGGTTAATTTTCTACTGCCTCGACAATGTTGTGCAAAAACATGTTTTCCATTTCTCGGCTCTGGCTGCCATTTTGTTTATGTATGGTCTTAATGCCCAATCTGATGTTACAATGTAAAAAGTTAACTGTGTTGATACAGTGGTATATTGTCTAAGCATATTGTTTGATGCTTGCAAGAAAAAAAAGGAAAGTCATCAGGACTTCTTTGCCTCTTCCTGCCTAGAACCATATTACTTTTGCAAGTTAGAAGCGAGAAACACCGGGCCAGATTACATATGCAGGTTCAGAAACACTGAATTCTTAAACATACTTGTATCATGCAGAGGTTTCAACTGTTTGATTCTATCTCACCTGTCATCTCTCATTGTAGAGTCTTGTGGTTGCTTTCGTCAAGAGGCTGGTGATGTTCATGCGTTTCGCTGAAGATTAGCCGGAGAGAGGGCATCCGCGGAAGTAAGCGGAGAGATGTCTACACGCCGCGTGGCGGGCACGGCATGAATGACCATCCAGGAGCAGGGCGCCGGTGTGCTGCAAGCAGCGCGCTAGAGGGGTTGGCCAGGCAAGAGGGGAAGTTGTGGAGGCCCACAACCGTCCTGCCGGGGCGTGTCCTTGTGTTTCCATTACCGCATCACCCAGAGGAAGACTCGGACATTGACACGCGCGTACTAGTCTCGGTTGAGCTCGGCCAAAGGCACGGCGGTTTTGAGTGAGCAATCCTCTCTCCATTGCCAATAAGGGGGCATTTACTAGCGCTCCCGGTCCGGCTCCGGGAGCAGCTTCGCCCTGTCGCCAACGAAAACGGGAGGTTGGGCACCAGCTACGGACATGCAACTCCGTGATTTGCACTGATGAGAGAAGGTGTCGGCAAGAGACGAAGCTGAAATTTATGGCTTGTCCTCGCTCCATCCTCGATCTGCGGGCTCAAGGCGAAATTACCCTCGGCATGAGTGGAGGAGGGAGAGGTGAGGTGTTGAACCTGTGGGGCCGAGTGCCGTTAAAGGAAAGGAGAGGAGAAGAGAGTCAAGCGCGGTGCAGTCAAGGGGGCCGTCAGAGAGAGACAAGAGGCGCCGCGACGTGGGGCGAGGAGATGGCGGCCGCATAGGCGGAGAGGTGCAGAGGCTGGTGCCCTGGGAGACCTAGGCTGGTGGCCTGATGGTGACGGGCGCGGGATGAACGGGCAAAAAAAAGGAAGGAAGGAAATAAATAAAAGAAGAAAATAGAAAAGAAGGAAGAAAAAGTAGAAGGACAGTATGGTCATTTTATCTTTTTCCTCATGAGAAGACATTTTATCAAAACAACATATCTCCACAAGTGCTGTTGCTCCATGAGCCAAAGCAAAAAAAAATACTTCACAAGTAAAGCGGAGCTATACCCAACATACTTTAAATCGGCTTCCCAACAATCTAGCTACAGAGAATTTGTGAAAACCTTCTGGTCCGAACGGCCGGACCGGATGCACATGTCCAATAGCGCTCCCGCCCAATGAACAACTCGTGCTCCGGTGCCTCCGCCCCCCATACCACCACCATCGCTAAAAATCCAAGCCAATTTCTCCTTTCTCAAGCTGACGCCCGCCATCTATAATGCTCAACCACCATCTCCCACTGCCTCGGCAGGTGGCATCCTCGCCATCATGTCTCTCACTACCACCACCAGTCTATCGTTCTCCCCGACGACTCCTTCTAACTCTAGAAATCTTGGAACCGCAAAAACCCCAAACCTTAATGTTGGCAAACTTAGTCATCTTGGGCTGCGACACCATGTGAGTTCTTCATTTATCTTTTTCTTCACCATTTTTTCTGTCTTTTAATGTGTGTACGTGTGGCAGAACCGTCCGAAATAACACGCTTTTAGAGGCGCTTGTCTTCCACTAGACACTAAGCACCCTGAAAGTTAGCTACACCGGACAGTTCCGTCGAGCACACCCTAAGGGAGAACTCGAAAATCCAAATTTTTTTCATTAGGATCATAAATGAGAGAATACATCTTACAACATTCTTAAGTCATTTCTTACATCACTTTATTACAGTAACAGAATATTACCTCAATTGATTATAACAGCGGAATATAACAATGTTATCAGAGTTAAAGAGAAAGCAAAGATTAATTTAATGTTATAGTGGAGCATTAACGTAGTGAACATTTATATACAAGAGATGCTAGCAGATTTTACATCTTTTCTTATAAAAACCTTTAGTGAGGGTTATAAATAAACACTATGGTCGTAGCGTGAAGGAATCATGTCTGAGCCCACCAGGAGATTTTCACACACAAGAGTCAGCTCTAAGTATCCTCCGATTACCTGAGCACTCGATTGTACTCAGCAAGACTTACCCGATAGGAGGAAAATAAAAGACTCCAAGGATATGCAAGGCTTATTTGGCTTGTGGGTTATTGCATCTGCGAAAGCATTACTAAACGTGCGTCCTTATATTCAATTTTATTAGCAGTCATCATTAGTACATTAACTAACCATTCTATGTAAGCACATATGCTACAATTTTATCACCTTTTAAGTTCCAGTTCTTACTACGGTGCTAGACCATAGTCAAGTCGTACCGTCTCACAGAAACGGCGATTCGCGAATCAATGTATCCTAGCTGGGTACCCCAAAACACACGTCCCGTTTATACCCCAGGCACAAATAAGACCAACCCATTTCACTCCTATCGAGGGGTGCAGGTCCCCGTCCAAACTTGGACTCTAAGCCCCCACACTTGAGACCCGATCTCAGCATGGTGCTTAGACCTCTACATTTCCCCGCCTCCAATCAGTCAGTCCAGAAAAGAGCCAGAACCCACGACAAGAGTGTAACAAGCCTTCCCGCTCTTATAAGTAAGTATGTGCTCAGGATAATAAGTCTGTGACCTGACTACCATCCACAACAATGGACGGTCCTCAATCGACACAGGCGGAACAAGTGCAATCCAAGCCTCGCTCAAATGCCTAACTAAGTCTAGATCCAAAGTACCATTCCACCCAGTCTCGAATTATCATTCATATATATTCCATGTGATAGTAATATAATAACAACAATAATATCTTTCCTATCTCTCGCGAGTGACAGGTAATCACTCGACTTCTATCGGATCCTATAGCAGAGCAATCTACATGATCCTAACACACTAGTAGGACTCATAGGATAAGGATATTTATATGCAAGTGGTTTCATTCAACTCCTTAAAACTTAATGCACAAGCATAAAATAAAGTGCAGAATAATAGGGATTATGCATCGGGGCTTGCCTGGGTAAGATATAACCAAAAGTTAGCATTCCATCATGGTGACACAATCATCAAGACACCATCCTTTTCGCTACTCCGATCATCTTCACAATCCATTGTTGTTCCTATTATGATATATGTGGATGCAACGCAGAGACATAAATAATCAACGGCAACTGAAACTCTTAGAAATATTATTACGTCTCACAAGCTAACGAGATAGCTCTAATAACTAATGTGCTAGGCTATATATCCATGTTGTCAAATAAGGCGTTGTTTCCCAGAAAATGTTCTAGTTTTAAAATCCTAAGGTGTTTCGGTATTTTATTGATTAAATATATATTTTCAAACTAGGGTTTATCTAGCTACCTTAGCAAACTAATTATTATGGAGCTACAAAAATTACAGTGAGCACATAATAATGTTAGGAATTTACTGTAAAAGTTTCAGAGCCAACACTATCACCAATTTATCACAAAAATTCCTACAAGTTTATATCTTATAATATTAAGCATCTCAAATTAATTAGATAACTCCTAAAAATATTATAAAACTATGTGAACAAAATATACTAGCAGATAGATCATGATTTTAGGAATCTAACAAAATTTATTTCACAATTTTTGGTTAACTACACAATTTTATATTGAATTTACAAGTGTACCTTAGAAACTAAATTAGAAAATACTTTAGAAAACAAAAAGGGCCGATGGCATGCATTCGGCCTAGCAGGCGGCCCAACGCGGGATCCCTCGCGCGTGATGACTATTTTGTAGAAAAGACCTTAGTCTATCAATTTATTACATGGCACTATGCGCACTATTCCTACCATCAGTAATCTTGCAACCAAACCATCAGATGTTTTCACTTTAATCACGGGCAGGTCCTTAGAAACCCCACGCGCGCCGGTGCGGTGGCCAACGGCCTAAGGCGGTTACACCAAGCAAACTAGGCTCACTACGACGAAAGTAAGGAGCCGACCACCATCTACAGCTGAACGCGCAAGGACGGGTGGCGGTTAGTGACTCAGAGGCGCACTGTCGCGAGCTGCAGCAGTGAACGGCTATCCACGGCGGTGGCACGCCTATTCCGATGAACCTACGTACGCTCAGCAGAGTAGAGGCGGCGGATAAGCATCAGTGGCTCACCATTGTGCATGCCCTACTGACAGTTGAAGTAGGGGAGCGCTGCGATGGTCTGGCCATGTGCGAGCCACGTGAGGCGGCGATGCTCCGGGATGGACACCCATGCATCACCACGTCTCCGATAAAGCGCCCTAGCCAAATGGCACGAGCACCAGATAGAGGAGGTCATGGCGAGCTCATGGATACAAACAATTGAACCAATTCGGACCTTACCCCAATTTCACTGGCATGGCGGCGCACCTGGCCGGTGGTGAGAAAAACGCCAAATTGGTAGCTAGTAGTTCTCAGTTGCGCCAAGGTGAGGGTCGGGCTGCTAGCTGGCTTTCCTGTCTAATTTTTGGAACGTTGAATTGAGGTGTGGTGCCCCGAATCACACATATTTGTCGTGCGAAGCGGGGCGATTCTATTGGCGACAAGGGCAGGTGGGAGTGGCAGCTCTTCGAGGCTGTGCCTGCTTTGGTCGAGGCTACGGTAATGAAGCGACGCATCCACATGAGGAAGACTCAGAGAGAGAGCGTCGTGGAGCACCGTGATGGGACTGCTCGGCCATGGCATGATGCGGGCGGCGGTAGTGAAGCAGCGATCGCGCGCGGGGCCATCTCATAGGGCCGGTGGAACAAAATGACGCGAGGGAGGGCAGTGACACCGCGACACGGCATTAGTGCGACGTGACCATGGAGGCAGGCAACGGCTCAACGAGTAGGTGATTCATGCAGCGGAACGAGTGCCACGTCGGCTAGATGAAGGCCACCATGACATCGGCTTGGCCGACAGCGAGGTAGGGCAGCAGCGCGTCGGCCGGCAACTGTAGGGTGATGACAGCGGCCTGCTGGGTCAGCCACGACCGACCCACGGCTAGACAGGCTGACCGAGCTCAGTTCCATGGCGCGTGGATTGCGGCCAGCCACGCGACGCTGAGTGGCCATGTGAGGTGACCGTACTCATGGGCCAGGCACATGACGTGCACGAATTTTAAAGTGAAGCGAAAACTACTAACAATCACAAGTGAGGCCCAACTAATTCCCCTATCCTACAGTCAACATTGCCAGCGACCTAGCAAAGCCATCGCTATGGCTAGAGAGCAACCAGAGAGGGGGATAGGAGGATGCCAACCTAAGCTCGTCGCATTGAACGCCAGTTCACGAACAGAGCGCCACCAACCTGGTTTATAGTGCGTTCCAACGAATTTACGAGAGTCACGTGACACCCAACATAACAACCACCTATACCATGCTCAAGTACTCACTTTGATGCAATCAACAATACTAAAGCATGCAGCTAGTGTTTAAACATTTTAGCTTGAATTTAAATGTCAAGATAACATTGTTTTACTACTTTTCTCATACTTAGAAAAGTTAAGGTTCAATTCGAACTAACAGCCATTAACACTTTTGTTATAATTTTTTAAAGGCCTAAACCCTATTAACTGCTACCAGCAAGTATTTCATGCAATAGTCCATACCTTATAGTAACCCATAGGAGCAAAATATTTAAGCACCATTTAACTATTTTGCTCAATATAATTCACCAAAACTGGTATTTTACACAATAGTTCAAGTGTTTGCCGACTTAACGAAAAGAGCTTATCATAACATCAAATTTGATTTTTAAGCTCACAAAATCATTGCTCCAGCAGATCCCCAATCCCACTCCCATTTATTGGTGGCCACCAAAAAACAGTCCAACTCCCCTCAAATAGAGGGGGAGATGCACCTCCCCAAAAGGCTCACCCGCATTCCAACCGCTGGAACTTTCCTTCCCGCGCGCACGCCGATCTTCCTCTCCAGCTCGTGCCATGAACGGCAGGGTGCTCCAGCTCGCACTGGTGGCAGGTGGAAATTGTATCTGCTCAAGCTTCTAGCCAGATCAACACCAAGAAGCCCCGTCCAGATCCGCACAGGGGGCCGTACGGACGTGGAGCAGATCCGTGCGAATGCCGACCGCGAGATCTATGCAGGCGCCGACCGCCGCCGGGTTACGAGCTGCGTGTCCGCACTGCCTGCCTCTGGACCCTGTGCGCTCAAGAGAGAGACACACTCACGCACGAGAGAGAGGGGGCGCGACCGGACGAGGAAGAAACACACTCACGCACGGGAGAGAGAGGGGGTGCGACTTGGGGTGAAAACAGCACGGATAATTTCCGATCGTATTCGAGACTGAATCCGTTTAGAGGAGTTTAGATGTATCTGTATCCGAGTCCAGATATTCAACATCTGATACCATATTCGTATCCGAATACTAAAATTGCATATTTATGATGTCGATAGCCAATCGTATCCTATCCAACGTAGCTGAAACTATCCGTATTCAAATCCGAATCCGAACATAAATATGAAAACAAATGTATTGTTGGTGATATCCGTCCGTATCCGATCCGTTTTCATCCGTAGGTGCGACGGGATGGGGATTGGGAAGATAACAACGGAAAGAAGTTAAGAAAAAAGTAAAAAAAATATATAATCTCACAAGTAGGCCCTATGTATTGGGGGAGATTATTGAGCTTCTGCTGTAGATCTCCCTCGATAATTTGAAAAGTGATATTAGGCTTCCTCCATTATTATTGTGTTGGGGGAGTTGTATTGGGGATGCTCTTACCGTCCCGTCCCGTCCCGTCCCCTCCCCTCCCCTCCCCGCAATTCACAATTCCCCACTCCACACTCTGCATCGCTAAACCCTCGTGTGCCGGCGCCGCCACCATCGCTAAACCCGAGCGAAGGGGACATGAGAGAAGGTTCGCCATGTCGTCCGCCTCCGGCCGCAGCAAGCCGTCGCGGTCCGCATCCGCCTCCACCGTCTTCGCCGACAAATGCGGGCAGGTACCATGACCTCAAGATCGACGGCTACTCCCACATCAAGGTGAGCCGTACTGGTCGCCGGTCTTCAGGGTTACTCCACAGGAACACCTTAGACTACTATGTCAGCAAGCACGGCTCCCTCACGGTCCGCTGAGACATCGTCGTCTTCGACGAGTTCCTTGCCGAGGAGCCGGTCACTCCGACCACCTTCGTGTTCGTGCCCCCGTCCGACCTGCACCGGCACCTCGGCGACCTCCTCAACACAGAGAAGGGCACCGATGTGGTGTTCCAGGTCGGCCGGGAGACGTTCGCCATGCACCGGTGCGTGCTCGCTGCCCGGTCCCCGGTCTTCAGTGCTGAGCTCTTCTGCGCCATGAAGGAGAGCCGCACCCAGGCAGATGTCGTTCAAGTTGACGGCATGGAGGTGCCGGTGTTCAAGGCTTTACTCTGCTTTTTGTACACCGACTCGTTGCCAGAGATGAGTAAGGAAGATGAAGATGCCATGTATCAGCACCTGCTTGTCGCGGCAGACAGGTATGACATGGAAAGGCTTAAGTTGATGTGTGAGGATAAGCTGTGCGAGTACATTGATGTGGTCAATTCCGCCACCATCCTGACACTAGCTGAGCAGCACCACTGCCACAGACCGAAGAAAGCATGCTTCAGTTTTCTTAGCAATCCGGCAAATCTGAGGGCGGCAATGGCCAGTGATGGTTTCAAGCATCTAAGCAGAAGTTGCCCATCCATCGAGAAGGATCTGATGTCCATGCTCGAATCGTAGTCTAGTGAAGCTCAGTGTCTTCAACATTGACACTAAAAATCACCTCATGGTTTGTTATCAGGTAGCTATGCAGATGCACAAGCAGTAATCTCATCTTGTCTATGTTCTGTTGGTTAATTGGACGGGTATATGGCCCAACGTTAGTAAGTTAAGTTGGAGGCCGCAATGTTATATTCGTTTATCTAAAAAAGGTTAGTAAGTTAACTCACTTCTACAGCTCTACCAACTGATTAGGATGGACTTTGTTATCAGGTAGCTATGATGATTGAATATTCACTAAGCATCTCTGGTTGTCTCATTTTTGTTGCATAGATTAGAATATGCTGGAACTAGGGCACTAGGCATCTTTAACAATTGTTTTGTATTCAATCAGCTGCATTACATAGTTTGTGGCATTGGCGGTGCATTCATCAGGTAATTATCCTCTTTTTTAGCAATGGTGATTCAGGCACGGTTTCTAGCTAGGATCAGGTAGTTCTCCATGCTTTGATAGTTCCACCAATTGATTCTGCAGTGTCTATGGTTGTTGCATTGCAGTACTTTGGATGGAGCTAAATACCAAGTTGTTGTCTTGACGAGTGATGCTCAGTGTTCTAGCAATAGATATTGGCTTGCTGCTTTGTTTTTTTACCTTCGTCATCACTTGTTTTAGCAGAGCAATTGTTACATGTTTTCCAGACTTGTGGTATGAGGTATATGGCTACTTGCAGTCTAAGGAGCAATGGTTCCATCTCTATTTTGCCGCCCTGTTGCATATGTACAACATTACGAACTGATCAAGAACGAGTGACCTTGTGATCAGCTGTTTTGGTTATTTGAAATCTCCGGTTGGCCTGCAATTGTCGGAGCGTTTTTTAACTGGATAAGTGTTAAGTAATCTGCTGTTCCCGTTGTCTGAACGTACGGCAGGGACAGGCGACGCCAAAAAGGGCTCCCTGCTGTTGCACTGTAGCAGCTGCAGGGGCAGACGCCGAATAGCTCTCCTACCGCACCGTAATCACAGTACAAGCAGGCGCCAAAGTCAACCCTGCTGTCACATCTAGTCACTATAACAACATGGTAGCCTGATATGTCTGTGTACTAGAATTAGATGGGTAGAGTTGTATATATAGTTTGCCACTGCAACTCAGTAAAGAGAGCGAGTTTAGTTTGCCATCTCCTCTGCCGAGCTCCGGCCAATGCTGATGCTTGTGCTGTGTGTGCTCTGTTCTCCCTCCCTTCTTCTACCTTTAGTTATAGTGTGTGGTCGACAACGACAGTGCGTGATCGGCAACGGTGGTGAGTGGTCGACTCACCCGTACCGGAGATCTCAGGAGCTAACAAGTGGTATCAGAGCCATACAAGCGCCGTCACCAGACTAACCGCTGGCGATGACGGACGGTTTGAAGATGGACGACAACAGCGGTGTTGCTGTGGCTGCCCAGCCATGACAGGAGGTCGTTGTGCGCACGGTGCGGGAGGTCAGCAGCACCAGTTGGCCGACGCTGACTTGCACCAACTGTGAGGAGTGGTCGGTGACCATGAAGGTCAAGCTCAGAGCCCGACGGCTCTAGAATGTTATTGACAAGAGCACCGACAACGAAGAAGACGACATGTCAGCGTTGGAGGCTATCCTCGCTGCTGTACCATCAGAGTACAGGAAGCCATTAGGGGCGAAGAGCTCTGCTAAGGAGGCATGGGAGGCCATTGCAGCGATGCGCGTCGGTTCTGACCACACAAAGAAGGCGACGGCCTAGCTGCTGAAGCAAGAGTACGCCAACCTCAAGTTCAAGGATGGTGAATCGGTGGAGGACTTGTCCCTCAGCCTGCAGACGCTCATCAGCAAGCTGAGGAGCCACGACGTCACCATCGACGAAGAAGAGACGGTCTCCAAGTACCTCTACTCTGTGCCAGCGAAGTATATTCATATCGCTCTCTCCATAGAGACGATGCTGAATCTGTCCAACCTCACCATTAAGGATGTGACTGGTCAGTTATGGATGGCGGATGAGCGCCTGGAGCAGGAGATAACAACGAAGGACAACGGCAAGCTGCTGCTGATAGAGGAGGAGTGGGCTACCCAGAGGAACTCCAAAGAAGCCTCCTCCAGCCGTGGTGGCGATGGCAAGCGCCGTGGCAAGTCTTATTCGGAGAAGAAGAAGAAGGCCGACCCCAACGCCTGTCGACGCTGCGGGAAGACGGACCATTGGGCAAAGGAGTGCCCAAATCACAAGCAGGAGAAGAAGGCTCAGGCTCATCTAGCGTAGGCTAATGATGATGATGAGACCATTCTCCTGATGGCGACATTCTATGCACTGCATGACGTTGAGGCCAAGGAGAAGGAAGGGGTGATGGAGGTGAAAGGGCCTGGGAAGGCTCTAAAAGCTGTCTACCTCGATAAACCATGCACCCAAGTCCACCTCGGACGTGTGGGCGGCGATCAAGAGCAGCGGTGGTACCTGGACTCCAGCACTAGCAACCACATGATGGGCTCCAAGACAGCCTTCTCTAAGCTCGACGACGACGTGACCGGCATGGTGAAGTTTGGTGATGGCTCAAGGGTGGCGATCTGAGGGCGCGGCACCATCATCTTCAGGTGCCAGAACGGCGAGCACCACGTGCTAACGGATGTATATTACATCCCGTAGCTACGATCAAGCATCATCAGCATTGTCCAGCTGGATAAGCGCGGTAGCGAGGTACTGATCAAGGACGGTGTTCTTAGGATCAGGGACCGGGAGTAGTGCCTTCTTGCCAAAGTGAAGAGGTCTTAGAACTGACTGTACCTGCTCAACTTGAAGATGGAGTAGTTGGTGTGCCTGGCATCACGGCACACCGAGGAGCCATGGCTGTGGCATGCCTGATTTGGCCATCTCAGCTTCGACACGCTCGGTCGGCTAGAGAAGATGGTCCGAGGGCTGCCTCACATCGAGCATGCAGGCGAGCTGTGTGACAGCTGCCTGGCTGGGAAGCAGAGGAGGCTATCATTCCCAAAGGCGTCCAAGTATTGCACGGCGGACGCTCTTGAGCTCATCCACGGTGATCTCTGTGGACCAATCACGCTAGCCACAAACGGTGGTCGGTGGTACTTCCTCCTGCTCATGGATGATTGCAGTCGCTATATGTGGCTACAACTCCTAACGAGCAAAGATGAGGCGGTGGTGGCGATCAAGAAGTTCAAGGCGTGTGTGGAGGCGGAGAGCGGCCAGAAGTTGCGCGTGCTGAGGACTGATCGCGGTGGCGAATTCACTTCGGTGTAGTTCGCTACGTACAGCGTGGATCAGGGTGTGGTGTGACACCACACCACGCCATACTCGCCACAGCAGAATGGCGTGGTGGAGCAGCGAAACCAGACAGTGGTCGACATGGCTCGATCCATGATGAAGGCCAAAAGCATGCCGACAAGGTTCTAGGGTGAAGCGGTGACCATGGTGGTGTTTATCCTTAACCACGCACCCACCAAGGCCCTGAAGGGCAAGACGCCATTCGAAGCTTGGTATGGGCACAAGCCGAGCATGTCCTTCCTCCGGACATTTGGCTGCATCAGCCACGTCAGGAAGACGAAGCCGGTCCTCACCAACCTGGATGACAGGAGCACACCGATGGTGCTCCTGGGCTACGCAGAAGGTACCAAGGCGTACCGGCTCTACGACCCATGCGAAGACAATGTGCTTGTCTCGCGTGACGTCATGTTTAACAAGAAGTCGGGCTGGGACTAGAACAGTCCGGGCTTGGGGGAAGCTAGAGACTTCACCAGCACCTTCGTCATTGAGCACTTGGTCATCCATAGTGGTGGAAATGCTAGAAAAGAGGTGCCGACCACTCCAGCAACAGAGCCGAGCACTCCTGGGACAGTGTCGAGCACTCCGGGAGGGGTGTCGAGCACTCTAGGAGTGATGCCGAGAGGTCCTACAGTGGTGTCAACCACTTCGGGATGGGTGCCGAACACTCCTGTGGCAGAGCCGAGAAGTCTTGCAGTGGTGCCGACCACTCCAAGACTGGGGCTGAGCACAACTGCAGTGGTGCCGAACACTCCAAGAGTGGTGACAAGAGGTCCAGGAGTAGTGCCGAGCACTGTAGCCGAGGTGCCATGCAAACCACTCTGGAGAAATAGGGAACTCCATCGACGCCGATCGAGTTCGCCTCACTTCCAAGCGACAACACTGAGTTCGTGGATGCCTTTCATGACGGTGAGGAGGTGCGGTTTTGCAGGCTGGACGACATCGTTGGTGGCATAGGGCCCTTAGGCCTGGCGGGTCAGCTGCTCAATGACCTAGAGCTACTTCTCGTCAATGCAGAGGAACCACTCACGTTCGCGTTGTCCGAGCGCGATGCAAACTGGTGACGGGCGATGCTGGAGGAGATGAAGGCGATCGAGGAAAACGAGACTTAGGAGCTCGTCGATCCACCTCTAGGATGTCGTCCGATCGGCCTAAAGTGGGTGTACAAGGTCAAGCAGGATGAGCACGGCGCCATTGTCAAGCACAAGGCGCGCCTCGTCGCCGAGGCTTTATTCAGTGCGAGGGCATCAACTTCGAGGAAGTCTTTGCGATGGTAGCACGCATGGAGTCTGTCCAACTGCTTCTGGCTTTAGTAGCAGCAAAGGATTGGCGCGTCCATCACCTGGACGTAAAATCGGCCTTCCTCAATGACGAGCTAGCGGAGACGGTCTTCGTCAGGCAACCTCCGAGTTTCTTCATCAAGGGAGAGGAGCACAGGGTGCTCCGACTATGCAAGGCACTCTACGGGCTATGGCAGGCCCCACGAGCATGGAACGCCAAGCTTGACGCCACGCTGGGTGAGCATGGGTTCATGAGGTGCGCAACCAAGCACGTGCTCTACACGCGGCGACAGGGGAAGGAGGAGCTCGTTGTCGGCGTGTATGTGGACGACTTGGTCGTCACTAGAATGCGTGCAGAGGACATCGACAGCTTCAAGCACGAGATGGCGGCTTATTTTCAAGTGAGCGATCTTGGCTTGCTCTCCTACTACCTTGGCATCGAGGTGAGATAGGGGTAGAAGGCGCTCGTGCTTGGTCAGAGCACGTACGCCTCGAAGCTATTGGAGCAGAGCGGCATGGCTGAGTGCAAGTCATGCGTGACTCCGATGGCGGAGCGGCTAAAGCTGACGAAGGCTAGTACCACGACAAAGGTAGATGCAACACTCTACCGGAGCATCATCGATGGTCTGCGCTACCTAGTCCACACGAGGCCAGACATTGCGTTCGCCATGGGCTACGTCAGGCGCTTCATGGAGGATCCCCGAGAGGATCACTAGGCTACGGTGAAGCCGCTGCTGCGCTACGTCAAGGGGACGGTGGATTAGAGGATCATCTTCCCCAAGACCGATGGGAGTAGGTTGTAGCTCACTGTGTTCAGTGATGCAGTCATGGCGGGGCATCGATGGACGGTGGAGCACCTCTGGCGTGCTCGTCTTCCTCGGGTCAGCTCTAATCTCATGGCTGTCACTGAAATAGAAGGTGGTGGCGCTATCCACGTGCGAGGCAGAGTACGTGGCGGCGGCCACAGTGGCGTGCCAAGCTGTATGGCTGCGTCAGCTGTTGGGCGAGCTGACCAGTGTGGAAGCTCACCCACCAGCACTGATGGTGGACAACCAACCCGCCATCGCCCTCGCGAAGAATCTGGTTCTCCACGACCGAAGCAAGCACATCGACGTCAAGTTCCACTTTCTCAGGACTGTATCGATGGAGGGCAGATCGTTATCGAGTTCGTCGAAACTGGTCGGCAACTCGCGGACGTCCTCACCAAGCTGCTTGGACATTTTCGGCTCACGGGGCTGAAGAAGATGATCGGCATGGAGGGGGTTCAAGGGTTAGCTGCAGGATTAGGGGAAGAATTGTTAAGTAATCTGCTGCTCCCCTTGTGTGAACGCACGGCAGGGACAGACAGCGCCGAAAAGGGCTCCCTGCTGTTGCACTGTAGCAGCTGCAGGGGTAGGCGCCGAATGGCTCTCTTGCCGCACTGTAGCCACAGTAGGGGCAGGCGCCAAAGTCAGCCCTGCTGTCACATGTAGTCACTATAGCAGCATGGCAGCATGACATGTTTGTGTACTCGGATTAGATGGGTAGAGTTGTATATATAGTTTGCCACTGCAACTCAGTAAACAGAGCGAGTTCAATTTGCCATCTCCTATACAGAGGTCCGGTCAACGCTGGTGCTTGAGCTGTGTGTGCTCTGTTCTCTCTCCCTTCTTCTACCTCTAGCCATAGTGTATGGTCGGCAACGGTGGTAAGTGGTCGACTCACCCGTGCCGGAGATCTCAGGGGCTAACAATAAGTACATGGTCTCTTTTCTGAGGAGATGCATAATTTATTGATGGTTATCACCTTGGCTTGCTATTGTGTTCTTAACTTGATCATCAGAATGTTTTAGCACAACAGTCCCAAGAGTGATGACTTGGTTATTTGAAATCTCCAGTTGGCCTGTAATTGTTGCATTTTTTTATTTGAGTAAGTACTTCATCACTTTAATGAGGAGATGCATAATTTAGTGATGGTTGTCACCTTGGCTTGCTATTGTGTTCTTAACTTGATCAGTAGAATGTTTCGCACAGCACAACAATGCCATGAGCCTCATTCCATCTCTGTTTTGGTAATCTGTTGATTCTGTACAGCTGTTTTGGTAATCTGTTGATTCTGTACAGCATTACAGACCGATCAAGAATGAGTGACCTCGTCATCATCTTAGCTTGTTATTTGAAATGTCCAGCTTTCCTGCAATTGCTGCATGTTTTATGGATCTGGATAGATAATGGTTCTGTGCGTTGTCACTTTTCTGAGGTAACGCAGAATTTAGGGATGGTTGTCACCTTGGCTTGCTATTTGTGTGCTTAACTCGATCTTCCGAATGTTTTAGTGATGGTTGTCATCTTTATTGAGTGATGGCTGTTGGTTTTGCTCTATCAGTGTTCGTCCTGTCATGTAATCTTGACCTACCAGTCGCCTACCTCTGACGCTGCCATGCCACACGCTCCACAGAGGGAGGGGGACAACTGTTGGCAAAGGGTTAGTACGAAGGAAGAGTATTCTAGTAAGAGGAGATTTCAAACATCAAAGCAGCCCATTCTAAAAGAGGATTGTAAATGACTTCTAATTTCTCTGATAGCCACGCCTAGCAGTTTAGTCCACATTTTCGAGGCGCTTTGGAGATCACCGCTGGTTCGTGCTCGCAGAAACTTGGCCCACTTCTACTCGCGGAAAATAAGCTACTACCCTCCTCCCTCCTCCCAACTCCCTCCTCCCTCCTCCCTCCGTTGATTTATTAGCCTGCCTCCTTGAGTACAGGAACCCTGAGTCGGCTGCAAGCTTTCTAAATTTCAGTCGATTCAATACAGGAAGTATGATAAAAGAGATCTCCAGTGTTCGTGACTTATCATGGTACAGTATTTTTCTCTCATAATAAATCAGCATCAGCCGTTTTATCAACGACCAAAACCATCAGCCAAATAGCTGAGTCATGTTTTGTACTTCTGTGAAAATGTTCTACTATACTTGCTCTGATTATAAATATAAGTATATTAGTCAAACATTTATATCTTTGACTACTTTACAAAAAATTTACATAGAATAAACAACACAAGGTTGGTACTACTCTTTCTGTGCCCATTTCTTTTTGTAATTTCCTAGTTTTCAAGAAATCAAACAATTTAAAATCTAACCAAATCTAAACAAAATATTAATATCTTGATACATCATAAATATCATTGATTAATTATGAAACATATTTTCATAGTGAATTTCTTTATCAGAGACATGCACATTGATATTATTAGATTCCACTCACAACACACATCACCACAGACGTCTCGCTATCGATGGAACAATGCCTACCACAGAAAGCACGCCACAACGTCATTAAATCCTAGAAAATTCACTCCAACAGAGAGTCGAACCGAGGTGCTACCGAAGCTCTTGTACTAAACTAAGGCCTTGTTTAGATCCGGCCTGTAAAGTTTTGGGGTGTCACATCGAATGTTACGTACGGGTGTCGCATGGGGTGTTTGGATACTAATAAAAAAACAAATTACAGAATCCGTAAGTAAACCACGAGATGAATTTATTAAGCCTAATTAATCCATCATTAGCACATGTGTTACTGTAGCACTTCATTGCCAAATTATGGACTGATTAGGCTTAAAAGATTCATCCCGTAAATTAGTCGTAAACTGTGCAATTAGTTATTTTTTAGTCTATATTTAATACTCCGTGTATGAGTCCAAACATTCAACGTGATAGGATGTAAAGCTTTTGGGCGGGAACTAAACAAGGACCAAGCGGCCCTTTCGTAATCAAAGATCACGCCTTCCCAGGGAAGCTAGTCGAGTAGCCGGCTGGTGACTTGTCTCCTTCGTCGTCTTCTT
This sequence comes from Miscanthus floridulus, assembly GCF_019320115.1. Classification (NCBI taxonomy): domain Eukaryota; kingdom Viridiplantae; phylum Streptophyta; class Magnoliopsida; order Poales; family Poaceae; genus Miscanthus; species Miscanthus floridulus. The sequence continues at coordinate 69,805,456 of NC_089581.1, forward strand.
TCGGACTTCCTCACTATGGGGCGGTCCGCGCAAGGCCCTACAACAAGTCAAGAACCTCTCCCAGTGCTCCGGAGTCCGGAGTCCGGAGTCTGGAGACAGACATACAAATAGAGATTGCACGATAAATCAGGTCCGCCAAGCCACCAACCATGTCGTCCACCTCTGTCAGTGGCCGGAAGAGGTCGTGTTCGGCCTCCGCCATCGTCGCCGACATGGCCAGCGGGCACCACATTCTCAGGATTGACAGCTACTCTCACACTAAGGGGATTCCCACAGGAGAGTACCTCAAGTCCCGACCTTTTACCGTCGGCGGCCACTGCTGGCACATCGACTGACACCAAAGACTACATCTCCCTCTTCCTCGTCCTCGAGGAGCCCACCTCCGGCTCAACAGCGAAGGAGCTAAAGGCGCAGCATCGACTTTGTTTCGTCGGTGAGGTGCCGGAGAAGGAGGAGCTGCCACCGGCGTTGTTAGCGGTAGAGGAGGTGAGCAACTACGGGAGCCACCGCGGATGGGGGAATGTGAGGTTCATCAGGAGGGAGGATTTGGAGAAGTCAGAGCACCTAAAGAACGATTCTTTCACCGTCCGGTGCGACATCGTCGTCATCAATGAGTTTTGAGTCGAGGACGAGATAGCCACCTTCATGTCCGTGCCCCGGCCCGACCTACACCAACACCTCGGCGACCTCCTCCAGACCTGGAACAGCGCCGACATATGTGCGTGGTCAGCGGCAAGACATTCCCCGTGCATATGTGCGTGCTTGTAGCTCGCTCGCTGGTCTTCACTACACAGTTCTTTGGCGCGATGAAGGAGAGCAAAAGCGGTAGTGTCGTCCACATTGATGACATGGAGGCTCAGGTCTTCAAGGCTTTGCTCCATTTCATATACACTGACTTGTATTGGGAAACCAATGAAGATGGAGAGGAAGAGGAAGATGTCATGGCGCAGCACCTGCTTGTTGCAATAGACAGGTATAATTTGGCGAGATTGAAGCTGATATCTAAAGATAAATTATACAAATACATTGATGTGGGCACAGTGGCAACCATATTGTCGGCATGGAAATTCGTCTCATGCCAGGCACACGAGCAAGCCAGAAGGGTCTGCTCGATGGAGCTGGAAATCTACCTAGCTTCAATGCAGGGATGATCGATCCTACGTACTCCTCCCGAGACGTGCCAGCCAATTTGACCCTATAATTGACAAAGAGAGAAAGTTTATCAGTAATTTAAGATGAAACATGCTGGTTTGTGCCCAGATAGTTCTAAGTGTGCCGCTTCGAGAGCAGCCAGACGCGAAAGGCGACTAAATAGCCGATCCGCACAGAAATTGGCTGTTACGGACTGTAAAGCTTATGAGTAGCGATTAATTTCATATTGATAAGTATAGTACATGTATATGTAAATAAGATCATCAGCTAGACAAATATTGCTAGTGTAAACCATTTAAGCTAATGAATCTAATCAGGAAAAGATATAGCACACGAACGAATCGACTATCTGATACGAACGGATCTACAAACGCTCTGAATCTAATCTATTACCACCAACAGTGAGGTTTGACCGGATCAGTAGCAGCTATGATGATAGTAACAAACTAAAACAGAAGAATCCACAAACACATTCGTACTTCGACAGGCTTTCCGAAAGACATGCTATACGTGAAGGCTTGGATGAAGCCGATTCAGGTAAAAAGGACTACAACATGTGAACAATCGACTATTTCACACGAACAAACCCGTGGACTCCTTAGACTCAACCCGCTATCCCTAACAGTGGGGTTCGACTGGTTCGATGCAGCCATGAAAAAGATGACGAATCAAGCCCTCAAAGCACACAGATCTATTCACGCTTAACAGAATCATGGACGCACAGGTGATCGGCTATTTAGCCGATGCAAGCATAGCAAACAGCTAACATCACGCCTAACTAGGAACAGATCTACTAACTAGCATCCCCCAATCTATAGTGCCATCAGTGGGGATCAACCGGATCATTATAGCCATAATAGTGAACTATAAACCAGATTCAACTAGCCAGCAAACCTCTTCAAGATTATTCGTGCCTCAACCGCGTACTATGCACAATCAAGATCGAAGTAAAAACAGCCGATGAAGCATAACCCATCGTTCAGAGTAAGAAATATCATGTTGTAACAAAGCGAATGACGGACTGAAAGGATATAAGGCTGATCTAATTCGATCTCGATCAGGCGGATTGATATTGCTGTAAACTAATAATAATGAAAAGCATCAGCAAGATCGGTAACTTAATGAATCTACCCGAAGGACACCACCCTTAGATTGAGCCAATAACTTGACCTTAATCTAGTTCGAGCAGTGGAGGTCGACCGGATCCATGTAGCCGTACTTGAACTAGACAAGAGTCGATAACTAACTTATATCAGTGTCGTAGTGGAGGTCGACCGGATTGTTGCAGCCGTACGAACAGAAGTATAAGCCATGACGGTACTTACAGACAAGCCGAAGGTCGGCTGGACCGATGCAGCCCTGCTCACTGAAGAACTCGCCGAGATCTACTCCACTCCTACTCCAAAGGGGTGGCCGGAGCTGAAAAAGTAAGTAACTTGTATTTGATTGATTGTGTCTTTACAATAGCCGGGGTCTAATATTTATACCCGGGGCCTAAACACGAATCCTACTCAAGTACGACTCATTAAAATCTTTGGTATAAAAGAGAACATTCCTAATCTTAAAATAACTTGGACCCTAATCTTTTCCTTTTTGTAGAGTCCAATATGCATCTCCCGACGTCAACCGTAGCCCATTATCATTACTTGTCGACGTCATTCAAAGAGTGTCGATTCCAGTGTCTCCTCTGAATCAGCTGCTATCAATCTTCATGCAATCGAGTCCTTGATCGACACAATTCTAGAAGCTTCGAGTTCCCACGTTCTTCTCTCCAAATTTTCCACTCTGCATATCAGTATGGTTGGATAAACTTTGCTTCCAGTAACCTTTCAGTCTCCTTTTTTATAGCATCAAGTATGTTTGGGTTGAATCTCCTCGGACCTTGTTTAAACGGTCGATATCCAGGTTTGATTGGCAATTGATGTTCAACAATCGATCAGTCCAGACCAAACATCTCATAGTATTCCTAAGCAAAATAGTCTTTAAATTCTTTTAATAAATCAACTAACGCTCGCTTATACTCAAGATCCAACTTGGCACTTACATACATCGGCCTAGGTCTATCTCCAGAACCAATATCTACCTCTTCTAATTCATCTGCCGATGTGAAGCCATATCCTAGTTTGCCATCTGTACCATCTATTGGATTATCCATTAAGACAATTTTTCAAAGCCAACTGCTTGGATCGGCTGTTGGCTTTCATTATTGATTCTAATGAAGCCTCCTTTCCATAACTTGCCAGAAAAGCATTCGAAGTCTCCTAGTTCCGAAAAGACTGGGTCGGCTATTGCGATACTCACAGACTCATTAGCGCGAACCAACTCGACATCATCTCCATGCTAGTGAATCAAACACTGATGCATGGGCGATAGCACACAATAGTTTGTATGAATCCAATCATGACCAAGGAGTAAACTGTATGACCCTTTTCCATCGATGACGAAGAACGTGGTGAGCAGAGTCTTACTTTCGATTGTTAGTTCAACGTTCATTGTCCCCTAGGTTTAGACGCTTTACCCCCAAATTCCTTAAGCATCATGTCGGTTTCAATCAAATCTCCTGGTCCCTTGCCAAGTTTACGAAAAGTGGTGTAAGGCATAAGATTGATAGAAGCACCTCCATCCACCAATATCTTGTTCATTGGTTTCCCATCAACAAAACCTTTTACATATAAAGCCTTTAAGTGCCGATGCTTGATTGGTTTATCAAATATAGCTTGTTGTATAGCTGTCAACTTGGCAACTATCTCTTCATACTCTGATTTATCAAAATCTAAGTAAACTTCTTGATCTGCTAGAGCTCTGAACTCTGATGGCAACAGAAAAGCCATTCGAATATTAGCCGATGGTTGCCTTCTGTCGGTTGTTTGCTTAGCACGCCATACTTGAGGTTTACCAGATGCTTGAGCCTGTTCCAACTCTCTATTCCTTTGTACTCTTCTTTTCTAGCTTCTTGTTAAACCTCCTGGACACCATTGGCCCTCCTGCCAAACACATCCTTCTTCATTACTTTCTTCTTCATTACTTTCTTCTTCATAATCAGCTCAGTTTTGATCAACAACTTGCTTTCCTAGCCGATCATGAACACTTCTATTTTTAAGCACCGATCCATGTTATTATGATGATACTCGTCTTGAGCATAGACAGACCGGCGGTTGGTTTGAGATTGCCTAAACTCCCAATATTGTTCGCTGCACTCTGGACAATTATTCCTAGTAGGCAACTTCAAACCTTCGTTCCAGCAATGTCTGAAGAAAGGACCATTCCAATGTGATTCAGCTTGCTTTCTTTCATACCTCTCTTTTTCCTGTTGACGCTGATATTCCTGCTCTTCTAACCAACGATGATAATCCTTTTCCTTCTACCGCTGCCATTTATTCAACAAAATTTGAGATGTAACACGTGGCTTTGTCGCCCCATCTTTTTATGTTTCTCCCTACTCATATCGGCTCTTTTGCTTGTCGTGACGTCTTTTAATTTCTCTGTATTCGTCAGCCGATATTTGTATCTCAGAATCGACTGTTCTAGTTTCTCTTGATTTGGTTGATGTTAGGACCCTAGTCTTTCCTTTGAGCAGCCTAGCATTGACCATGTTTTAATCTCCTAGGAAAGGATTATCATCAACTTTCATCTTTCGAGGCTTATTAAATTTGAGCCTCCCTTGTTGAATAGCCCTCTGTATATGCTGTCGAAAAACTCTGCATTCATTAGTAGAATGAGATGTAGCATTGTGAAACTTGCAGAACTTCTTATTTTTCAATTGATCAGGGGGCAACATAACATGATTATCGGGCAACTTGATCTGTCCCTTCTCGAGCAAGAAATCAAAGAGCTTGTCTGATTTTGTGACGTCAAAGTCATAGCTCTCCTCGACTCCTCTTCCCCAAGGATTTGGCACCATTACTGTCTTTTTGCCCCAATTTCATTCAGCAGCGGCAACCACTTCTTATTCATCGTCTTCATAGCTGGCATCGACTGAATATGGATTATAAGCTTCGGCCATTGTGGTACTTTTCTAGAATCGGGTATCTCTGCGCATATTCTGGAATTGGCTATTGAGTACTGCCACTCATTGAGCCAATTGACCCAAGTTGTCAAATTCTTGTCCCAACAACTTTTCTTTCCATGTTGGCAGCATTCATTGAACGGCCAAAGCAGCTAGCTTATCATCAGCCAAGTTTAACCAGAAGCACAAATTTCTAGTCTCTCAGAACCTCTGAAGAAACCCAGTGCCCGATTCATTAGTTTTCTGTCTTATAGTTATCAAATCAGTAATCTTCTTTTCTCCAGTCCCAGTATAAAAATATGTATAAAATTTCTTTTTTAGGTTAGCCCAATTGGCAATGGAGTTGACTAGCAGTGATGAAAACCAAGTGAAGGCTGGCCCTGACAGTGATAGGGAGAAGAAACAAACTCGATGTGCCTCTTCAACGGATGCCTCATCCAATTGTGTAAGATAGCAACTGACATGTTCTATTGTGCTTGTGCTGTCTTGGCCAGTGAACTTAGTAAACTCTGGGAGCCTATAATTTGTAGGAAGAGCGACCAAATCATACCATTCTGGATATGTGCGTTTGTACAAGAAGGTCAGCCCTTTTCGCTTCAGACCGAACTGATTCTTCATCATCTCGGTCACTCTCAGCAATAACTCATCAGCATTTGAATTTGGATTTCTCTGCACCTGCTGACCCATTTGTGGATTAAAATTCTGGGTACCTTGGTACCCTAGATTCAAAATCATGTGAAGGGTATTATAATCTATGCCATAGTGATACCCCTGTGGAATCTCTATCTGTTGGGTCCTTTGCTGGTTTGCCGCTTGAAATCTTTGATTATTGACATGAGGATCTATATCTCTACGGATCCTTTGAATTGATGGTGCTATTTTTTGAGCCGATGACGATATGTGACCTGATGTGCCAAAATTAATCATCTGGTTTTTACCTTGCTCTGCCGGCTGTAGCACATGCTGCACTGACAATCTAGGATTATACTATATCTGATTCGTAGTAGCATCTTGAGCTTGCTCAGATGAACTCTGAACTGCCTGGACATTATCATTACCAGCTGGTGCTGCTTCTTGATAGCTAGTACCGGCTTGATTGGTTCCCTGAGTCAACGGATATGAAATGTTGTAATTGACCGGCCCAATCTGATCAACTAGAAACCCATGAAACACCTCCTTCATGGTGTTGTGGAATATGTTCAAGAAAATTTCATTATGGTTCGATATGGCATCACAAACAGATTTGTTTATAGCTTCTATGAAGAAACGCATGTCTTCAGTCTCATCTGCATCTATCTGCCCATGCAACAGAACTCTTGTTGTGGATTTTTTTCTGAACAATTGTATTGTCACGTGTTTTGGTGTAGGACAACAAACACTTGTTCTAAAATTCTTCTATAGCTTTGCTGATGACATCTTTATCTCCATCAGGTAGGTCTTCATAAGGTACCATAAGGATGTCGTTGTTGTTGTAAGTTGCCATGATGATTGTGGGGTCCCACCAGGCGTGCCAGAACGTGTGTTGGCATGGAAATTCATCTCGTGCCAGGCACACGAGCAAGCCGAAAGGGTCTGCTCGATGGAGCTATAGATCCACCTGGCTTCAACACAGGGATGATCGATCCTACGTACTCCTCCCGAGACGTGCCAGTCAATTTGACCTTGCAATTGATAAGGAGAGAAAGTTTATCAGTAATTTAAGGTGAAACATGCCGGTCTGTGCCCAGACAGTTCCACGTGTGCCGCTTCGGGAGCAGCCAGACGCGAAAGGCGACTAAATAGCCGATCCGCACAGAAATCGGCTGTTACGGACTGTAAAGCATATGAGTAGCGATTAATTTCATATTGACAGGTACAGTACATGTATATGTAAATAAGATCATCAGCTAAACAGATATTGCTAGTGTAAACCATTTAAGCCGATGAATCTAATCTGGAAAAGATATAGCACACGAATGAATCGACTATCTGATACGAACGGATCTACAAACGTTCTGAATCTAATCTGTTACCACCAATAGTGAGGTTCGACCGGATCGATGACAGCTATAATGATAGTAACAAACTAAAACCGAAGAATCCACAAACACATCCGTACTTCGACGGGCTTTCCAAAAGACATGCTATCATGATGGCTCAGATGAATCGGCTAAAATAGCCGATTTAGGTGAAAAGGACTACAACGTGTGAACAATCGACTATTTCACACGAACAAACCCATGGACTCCTTAGACTCAACCCGCTATCCCTAACAGTGGGGTTCAACCGGATCGATGCAGCCGTGAAAAAGATGACGAATCAAGCCCTCAAAGCACATAGATCTATTCACGCTTAACAGAATCATGGACGCACACCGTAGGTGTTTACGCACAGGCGATCGGCTATTTAGCCGATGCAAACATAGCAAACAGCTAAGGTCACGCCTAACCAGGAACAGATCTACTAACTAGCATCCCCTAATCTACAGTGCCATCAGTGCGGATCGACCGGTTACAACCATAATGGTGAACTATAAACCAGATTCAACTAGCCAGCAAACATCTTCAAGATTATTCATGCCTCAACCGCATACTATGCATGATCAAGATCGAAGTAAACACAGCCGATGAAGCATAACCCGTCGTTTAGAGTAAGAAATATCGTGTTGTAACAAACCAAACGACGAACTGAAAGGATATAAGGCCGATCTAATTCGATCTCGACCGGGCGGATTGATATTGCTGTAAACTAATAATAATGAAAAGCATAAGTAAGATCGGTAACTTAATGAATCTACCCAAAGGACGCCATCCTTAGATAAAGCCAATAACTTGACCTTAATCTAGTTCGATCAGTGGAGGCCGACCGGATCGATGCAGCCTTACTTGAACTAGACAAGAGTCGATAACTAACTTATACCAGAGTCACAGTGGAGGTTGACCAGATCGATGCAGCCGTACGAACAGAAGTATAAGCCATGACGGTACTTACAGACAAGTTGGAGGTCGGCTGGACCGATGCAGCCCTGCTCGCTGAAGAACTCGCCGAGATCTACTCTACTCCTACTCCTAAGGGGTGGCCGGAGCCGAAAAAGTAAGTAACTTGTATTTGATTGGTTGTGTCTTTACAATAGCCGGGGTCCAATATTTATACCCGGGGCCTAAACACGAATCCTACTCAAGTACGACTCATTACAATCTTTGGTATAAAAGAGAACATTCCTAATTTTAAGATAACTTTGACCCTAATCTTTCCCTTTTTTGTAGAGTCCAATATGCATCTCCCGACGTCAACCGTAGTCCATTATCGTTATTTGCTGACGTCATTCAAAGAGAGTCGATTCCAGTGTCTCCTCTGAATCAGCTGCTATCAATCTTCATGTAATCGAGTCCTTGATCGACACAATTCTGAAAGCTTCGAATTCCCGCATTCTTCTCTCTAAATTTTAGTGTAAACACATATTGGCCCTAGCCGAGAAGCACCAGTGCCATGGATTGAAGAAGGCATGCTTTCGTTTCCTTTGCTCTCCAGAGAATTTGAAGGTAGCTGTGGCAAGTGAAAGCTTCGATCATTTGAGCAAGAATTGCCCCTCTGTTATGAAGGAGTTGGTTGCCATGCTTGGCAGTTGGCACCTTACTTGAGTGAGGCTGGGTTTTGTGTGTTCTTGTGTTGGTGTGTGCTGATGTGATGTGATGAATCAAATGTTCCTTATTGGCATGGGTTTCTGCTAGCTGGTTGCTGTATGTGTTGTTTGGTACCGATGAATGTAGGTATTCAAATCAAAGAAACTCTGTTCAGTTTTGCAATTTCAGTGCTTCCAGAGCGGACTACCAAAAGAAGACTGGTGATACAACAATAAAAAGATCTTAATGTAATTTTGCTTTCAGATATGTCAAAATTCAGATAGCAGATATCCAAACAGTTACAACATTTTGGAGCTGCCAAGCATGAAATCGGCGTTCAAATATGATAATGACTACTTCTGAAGCGGCGTGTTTGCATATCTCCAGGAATAGCACTCCAAGGATGGGTAAACCCTTGGACCTGCTACTTCGCTTGCAGGTACTGCATCTGAAATCTCTTTCAGGTCATCCTTACTCAGCTTAATTCTTACTGAAAAAATGTTACTGCTCAGGTTCTTCAGTTTTGTAGTTCCTGTGGTCAGGGACAGTTCAGAAAACGTTAGGTTCCTGAAAGTGTAACACCAAACATTTAATGAAAGTTGCATGCTATCTCAGGCTCCCTTCCAGAATACTGATTACTGAAACGCAAATGCTAATTCTGACTTCCGATAGTTTTTAGTAGGAGATTTTTTTTTTCTGGAAAATTTATTCAGAGTTATTGGGTTTGAAAGTCAGGAATGGCTCATAGTTGTAGCTTAAATGAACACAAGATATACTACACTGCCATTTATTTTCTGCCACCTAGTTTCTTTTCAACATAGAGATAGTTCTGGACTGATATGCTTGGAGGAAATTTTCACAATGATCAGAGTAATTTGCCAGCAGCAATCTTCCCAGAATTGAAATATGTCTTCCTGAGAAAATCATTAGCTACAGCATGATGAGTGTCCTTGTAGAATTCACAAAAACGGTTACCAGGGATTGGAACAACATTATCTCCTTGATGAAGGATCCAAGATAGTGCGAGTTATGAGGGGCTACAGTTGTGCTTTTTAGACAAGTTCAGCAGACGCTCATATAGAACTTTTTTTGAACGCACGCTCATATAGAACTTTCTCCGGTGCACCTGGGATCCACAGACTGAAAGGGAGCTAAATAATCCCAGCTATATGAGCAGATTTCTTGTACCTATTATGGTGGAAGGAATTGTAACGAAATCTGAAGTGTTCATCGTTAAAATATTAGTACCAGCAAACTGTTTGGTGGTAGGTTCTCCACAACTGCTTTTCCAGCAAAAATACCCCGACCAAGCGGACTGTATGAAACAATTCCAATGGCAAGCTCCCTAATCCATAGAAATTCAGTCAGCAATAGAAAAAATATTAAATACCGCTGAGGCAAGCACTAAAATAGAAACCATGGAAATAGAGGTAAAAGAAAAGGATGGGAGCTTGTCCTAGCACTAAACTAACTTATGATAACTGAACTGTGGTATTATTCAGTCAAACTATGTATGATGTGTTGAAAAGCAGCTATTTTACTGCCAGAATAGATATATGGAAGCATTCCAAGTGGCACAAATGAGACTGTAAGAACATTGAATTTCAAAATATCATTGCAAGCAGACATACCTGCATAGTGGCACTATATCTTCCTCTATATCCCTGGCCCATAGAGACCATTCTATCTGCACTGCAGTGAGAGGGTGAACAGCATGAGCGCACCTTATGGTATCCACGCTTGCTTCAGACATGCCAATGTATTTCACTTTCCCTTCTTGGACCAGCTCCTTGAGCTCGCTCATCTAACATTGTATTAGAAAGCAGCTATCAGATTTGCAAACCTTTCCTATTTGCTGAGTCAAGTTTACAATGCCAAGGCACAGATACGCACAGTTTCCTCTATGGGAACCGACTGATCGATGCGGTGCAGGTAATAGAGGTCAATGAATTCGACATCTAGGTGTGCGAGGCTGCCTTCGCAGCATTCACGGACATGCTCTGGTGTCCCCTTTATGCAGATGTTGTTCAACTTGAATCCTGCAATGCCACATTTGGTGGCCACTTGCACCTTCTCGCGGGGCAACTGCTTCAGTGCCTGCCCTGTCCATCATCATGTTCAGAAAAAATACATATTCTTGAACAATACTATCAAATATCATAGTTGACAGTTTTATGTACTTATTAAAACCGAGGGATGTGTCTCCAAGATCTGGAAACAAAATTAGGCAGGATAGTTCTGTCAGGAGTTTAACAACATCTATCTGGCAGTCACGAGATTCTTTTTTCAGCATCTACACAACTATTATGTTCTGTAATCAATGAATTGCCCTGAAGTTGCATCTAGTTATGAACCAATAAGCACCATATTCAGAGAAAAAAAAAGGCATTTGATAGAAATGATCCCACTCAACATAATTGGAGACCCACTCACATCTTCAGTCTTCATATAAATCAAAAGGGAAAAGACCCATCTAAGGTCTGTTTGCATTGTTAAATCTAATTGTATACCACGTTCTCGGCCAAAAAAAAAAAGGTGATTAACTCTAGACCCAGTCTGCGAAAGCCACCACTAACATCATTCAGTTTGCCACTTTGCGCTGATCTCCCATCAGTTCACAGTTTGGAAGATGGCCACTCCCGAAACCAGCAATTTTTTTTATCAGAACAGAATCTGATACCATCCATCCTACCAAATCCTATCATTTCACAGCTGAATTGACTTCGCTCGCTTCTGCATCCGAATTCGAAACCTTGCAGCAAAATTCATCCATCTCCAACAAGATGAATCAGAAAGAATAGCGCCTGCACTGGGAATGGGATACAGGGGAAAAGAAAAGAAAAATTCCAACCTTCCCGAGCAGAACCTCGTTGGTGTGCGGCCCGTAGGCGTCGGCGGTGTCAATGAAGGTGACCCCGGCACCGAACGCGGCCTTGACGAGGGCCACGCCGTCCTCGTGGTCGTGGGGCACCGGGGAGTTATAGATGCCGGAGAGGCCCATGCACCCGAAACCGACCTTAGACACCTACAACACACAAAGCTGACACATCAAGAAGAAGCTCGCCCGTTCTCAGTCGCGCAACGCCTGGGGGCTGGGTATGCCGGGGATGGATCAGGCGATCAGCAATGGGGCTAGTTACCTCGATGTTTATGGCTCCAGTGATACACTATGAGGAAGCATCTACAAGTGAGCAGGCCCGGCCCGTCCGCGAGCGCTGGCCCAACATCAGGCTGTCCGGCCCAGAGTGGAAGGCTTAGGCATAATAGTATAAGTACCTGAGTATGCTAGAAAGAGAGGCAGACTAGAATGTATTATGTCTTAGTTCTATTCAAGTACTCATCTATTAAGCACTTATCTGTTAAATTCCGCACATTACAATTCAGTTCATCTAAATTCCAGTCGAACATTTCGATTTCCTTCTTCCTCATGAGCAAGGGATTTCCCATTGCTGGTATCGGATTTTGCCTCCCTCGATCCTACTCGCTCCGTCTTGATCGGGCGATGTAATTCCCGACGGCTCATTGATCCTCGTCCGCACTTCGGTGTGGTTCGTGGAACCCGTAGGTCCGTGCCGAGGTTGTCGTGATCGACGGCATGCACCACAGACGAGCTGGAACCTCACCAAATCCACCACAACCACTTCACCCGATTCCGTCGAACCCTAGGTGCCATGAATCCCAACCTCAAGTTGATCCTCGAGGAGATTTAGAAGTCCAAGGACGACCTCAATCGGAGGTTCGATGAGCACAACGAGCAATGGACACGCCACTTCTTCGACCTTGACATTGCCCGTTCCACCCGCGCCGCCGCGGTGGACAAGCGCTTCGACACCCTAGAGATGGCCTGCACCGACCTCGCCACCAACATCGACAAGCGTGTCGCTGACCTAGAGCGCGCCGACCACATCACCGCCTTGGAGGTGGCGGCCTCAAATCTGGGAACATGGCGCCCAGAAGTCGAGGCGTTGGTCGATGATCTGAAGAATGAGGTGAAGAAGCTGTCACAGGCGCACGACCGCAAGGTGTTCGACACCCAGGCTCAATGGCTCAACGTTGGCGCTTCTCCCTCCGCGACGTTGGGTTTGGGTCCATCATGACACGAGCTACGGCTGGCGTGACCGTCGACTCGCCCAGTGGGCACGGCGCTGCATCATCTCACCGGGACGTTGGGTTTGGGTCCGTCATGACCTGGACTAATGTCCCGATTATAGGTAAGCCTCCCGATCCTCCTCCTCTGCCTATTTCCTCCGCCCTGCCGCGTCCTCCTCCTCCCCTTCATTATCGTTCCCCACCTCCGCTCACAAATCCACCTCGTCCACCATTCCATCCCCCTATGTTCCAGGCTCCTTCTCCAAACACCTTTCACCATCATCCTATCGGTCGCCTTCCTAAACTTCCCTTCAACAAATTCAATGGTGAAAATCCCCGCCTTTGGCGTTCCAATTGCGAGAAATACTTCAACATGAACGCAGTTGATCCATCTCTACGGGTCAGCATTGAAAGCTCTAGTTTGGTTTTGGTTAATTGATGAAACCCTAAGTGCTAACCTAGTTTATCAAGTGGTCATGAGATAGGTAGCATATTCCAAGTGATGAAGCAAATGAAGACCATGACATGATGATGGTGATGCCATGGTGATGATCAAGTGCATGGACTTGAAAAGAAGAAAGAGAATAACAAAAGGCTCAAGGCAAATGTATAAATGGTAGGAGCCATTTTGTTTTGGTGATCGAGACACTTAGTGAGTGTGATCATATTTAGGATCGATAGTCATACTATTAAGAGGGGTAAAACTCATATCAAAATGCGGTTGTCAAAGTGCCACTAGATGCTCTAACTCATTGCATATGCATTTAGGATCTAGTGGAGTGCTAACACCCTTGAAAATGTTTGTGAAAATATACTAACACATGTGCACAAGGTGATACACTTTGTGGTTGGCACATTTGAGCAAGGGTGAAGAAGATAGAGTTGGAAAGGAGTTAGTCACGCTGGTCACGAAGTGACCGGACGCTGGTCTCAGTGGGACCGGTGCGTCCGATCAATGATACAACAAAGACGCTGGCGTCAGTCTTCGACCAGACGCTGGTCTCAGTGGAACCGGTGCGTCTGGTCCTGCTGATGTGGCAACGCACAGAAGAGTCACCATGTGACCGAAAACTGGGTGAGTCTGGTCGAGCATGACCGGACGCGTCTAGTCGTGAAAAGTTGTCTCTGGATGCTTACGGGAAACAACCGTACGCTGGGGCTCAACGTTCGGTCACTTTGAGCTACTGCGTCCGGTCATCACTTGACCGTTGGGATCGAGCGCTTAGTATTTGAAGAGAGGGGACACGTGGCGTGCATCGCACGACCGGACGCTAGGGTGCAGCGTCCGGTCAATATGACCAGAGCGTCCGGTCACCCCGTATTGTGCCCAATGAAGGGGTACAACGGCTCTATTTCATGGGGGCTTCTATTTAAGCCTCATGGCCAGCTCAAGCTCACTCTCTTGGCCATTTACATTGACATAGCAACCTTGTGAGCTTAGCCAAAGCCCTCCCACTCATCTCCATCATTGATTCATCATCTTTGTGAGATTGAGAGAGAATCCAAGTGCATTGCTTGAGTGTTTGTATCTAAAGGCACTTGGTGTTCTTGTTTCGCTACGGGATTCGCTTATTACTCTTGGTGGTTACCGCCACCTAGATGGCTTGGAGCAGTGAGGATCATCGAGTGGAGGTTGATGATTGTCTCCGGCTCCGATCGTGGTGATTGTGAGGGGTTCTTGACCTTTCCCTGGCGGAGAGCCAAAAGGTACTCTAGTGGATTGCTCGTGGCTTGTGTGATCCTCATCTTGTGTTGGTTGTGTGGCACCCTATTGAGGGTTTGGCGTGTGATGCCAATTAGCATGTGAACCTCTAAGTGAGTGAATCGCCACAACGAGGAGTAGCTTGCCGGCAAGCAAGTGAACCTCGGTAAAAAATCATTGTGTTCATCATTTGATTTAGAGGTGATTGGTCTTCATTCTTGTGATTGATTGGTTCATTCCTCGACACAGCGGTATAACTATCTTGCTCTCTTTCTTTACATTACCGTAAACTAGTTATCAAGCTCTTTAGTATAGCTAGTTGTGAGAGCTTGTCAGTTTGGTTAGTGTGGCTCTTTAGTTAGCCTTTGAGAGCACACTAACTTAGTGTAGTGTCATAGTCATTGTGTGGTTAGAATTTATAGAAACTAGAATTGTGGTAGGTGGCTTGCGTTTTTAGTAGGCTAGTGCAACACTTGCTATGCCTCATAATTGTCTAACTAGTTTGCTAAGTGTTGTTGTAGAAATTTTTAATAGGCTATTCACCCCCCTCCTCTAGCCATTAGGACCTTTCAAGTGGTATCGGAGCCAAGGTCACCGTGATTTGAGGCTTAACAACCTTCGGTGTAAAAATGGCTTAAATCAACAACACCAAGAAGCCACCCTAATTTGATGGCTCAAATTACTCCTATTGGAAAGCTAAGATGACAACTTATATCAAGTCAATCAATAGGAAGGTGTCGGTGCGGGACCTACAGGATACCCCGCAAGGAAGGGAGAAGATCTAGTCTAACTAGGATTCTTCCCATGTAATCTTAGTAGTAGTATTATTCTGTAATCCTACTAGGAACTCTCATTGTAAACCGACTAAGATTCTGACCTCCTGACTATATAAAGGAGGGCAGGGTTCCTAGAGACAACACACACATATAACACAACACAACACTCTACAATCAATCCAATGCAAAGGCTAACACCGACTGGATGTAGGGCTATTACTCGATCAAAGATCGAGGGTCCGAACCAGGATAAATCGACTGTCTCTTACGTTAACCGTCGAGTTCCGCATATGCTGAAGCCTGAACATACTGCCCCGAGTACCCCCGTGGCAGGCTATCGGTGGTGAAACATCGACAGCTAGCACGCCAGGTAGGGGCTTTCGACGACTTTGCATCCGAGAGCTCGACGGACCTCGACAACATGATCTTCTCGACGGGATCAACCTTCATCTTTGGTTCATGGATCTGCGAGGCAGGTGATAATGGCAAGCTCCAAAGCCGTCTCCTCAAAAATTTGGATCACCATGAAGACCATTCTATTTCGGCAACTACGACAGAACAACTTGCTGGAAGATTCGCGCAGCTCGCGATGTCCGATCCAACTCAGATTTCGTGACTTTGCGCATCCGACTCAAACTCAGGTTCCACAACCGAAATGGAGTCTTACTCGAGTTCTTCTGAGAAACCAAGTTCTTTTCCGATGGGGCTTAAGAACGCGGCCTTGGCCTATCAAGAATACAACTCGGAGTACAATCAGAGTCTTTTCAAGAAGTCGAGTCCTTTTCTTTTCAGACTCCACAACATGGCAACGCCTTATCGAGCATGGCCCGAAGGATTCCTTGATCCAGTGCTTAGAATGCCACTGAAAGGAGCCCAGGAAGGTCTTGTGTTAACTATAACATCTCAAGACTACATCGTCCACTGGCTAGGTTCCGTTCCTGAGGATAGCGGCACCCAACTAGTCAACAATATGACAACAGCAATTCTACCCTACCAAGAAGGAGACTCAATCTACGACCTTGAAGCCTCTACTAAAGTTATCAACTACTCTGACAGTGTGGAAACCGACACCGATAGCGGAGCAATTCACGCACGAGAAGTATTCATGGTTCGCCATCCTCGATCACCATTGGTCCCCCCAGAAGCGCCCGACGTTAGGTCATCGGATGAATCTGAGTCCAACATATCACCCTTTACCCAGGGGCACGATGATGAGACTGAGAGTCAGAGACAAGCCAAAGAGAGAAAGAACAAATTGAAACAAGGACGTCAACGCCGTGCTAGGCAGCGCAAGGAAGCTTGGATCAGATATGGGTCAGATCTAGTCGAGTACAATAGAAGAAAATCAGAGCGAGAGGTCAAAGAAGGACGTGCGGCGAATACACCCTACGATAAGATCCGAGAAGCACTAGAAGAACTCAGGGTGACTTCACATCCCAGTGAAAAACAAGAACAACTTTAGGACTTTCTCCGATCAACAGTCCTAAGGACGCACGACAGAAGGACCCGCTCAAGACTACCTACCAGGTCAACATCTCATGAGCAGAAAGATCAAAATCAAAGGAAGTCCGCTTTCGAGAGACTTGGACCAAGTGGAAGTCACAACAGAGAAAGTAGAAGAAACCATAGTCAAAACGACCGAGTCGAACAACCAAGAAAGGTCAGAAGCAAAGCACCTACTCGGACAGCCACGCAAAACTACTCTCACCAAGATAACAGTTGGCAAGAAGGGGGTGCTGAATCAGAATACACAGAAGCCAGAATGCATGATAGATTCCCCTGTTTTGCAAACAGACTTGCTTCAATACGACTACCTCACAAGTTCAAACCGTCCAACCACTCCAAGTATGATGGCAAGACCGAACCAAGGCAGTGGCTCAGGATTTACTCGCAATCGATTGAATTGGCCGTAGGAGACGATGATATCAAGACCTTGTTCTTTCCCATGGCCCTAGAAACCAAGCCCCTTCAATTGTTTGACAAATTGAATCCAGGATCAATCAGAAATTGGGAGGACATGCAAAGAGCTTTCTGTGAAAATTTCATGGGTATCATTACACACCCAATCACCCACGCAGAGTTAAAAGGACTCAAGCAGAAAGGAGGTGAAAGTTTCAGAAATTACTATCGACGATTTGGCAAACTACGAGCTCAAGTACATGACATCACCGAACGAGAAGTAATCGAAGCTTTCTCTCACGAAATCATGGCTAGGTGGCAATTTCAAGATTTCTGCAAAGAAAACCCAAGAAACAATGAAGAATTTAGACGAACAGTAGAAAAGATGATTACTGCAAAGGAAAAGACACGAAAAAGGTTCCCGGATAGAAACAACCGAGACAACCCGGACAAGCAAAATCATCGAAACAACAAACATCAAGAAAGAAAACGTGGACCAGACAACACCGTAGCGGTGACTAACAAATCAAGGAAGTTTTCCAAGCCCAGAAGGTATGACGACATCGAAAACATGCGTTGCATCTTGCACCCTAAAGGAAATCACACCATCGGAGATTGCTACACCTTCAAAGATCGATACACAAGAAAAGATAGTAAGGAGAATACCAAAGAAGGCAATCAGAAAAAAGAAGAAGACAACCATGAAGACAAGGGATTCCAAAAATCCAAGGGGACAGTAGCAGTGATCTTCGCCGGGGTTCCAGATTCCAGAAGCAAACATCAAGAAAAGCTAGCGCTGCGAACTATCATGGCAGCAGAACCGGCTACTCCAAGATATCTCAACTGGTCACAATATCCAATCCAATTTTCAAGAGAAGACCAATGGACTAGCATAGGAAACGTAGGCCATTACCCACTGGTTCTAGATCCAACTATTACCGGTATGACTGTCATAAAAGTACTAATCGACGGAGGAGCCAGACTCAACATCATTTTTTTAGAAACTCTAAGGAAGATGGGGCTACAACTCACCGGGATGATTACACCAACAAGCACGTCTTTTTATGGCATAGTACCCGGTAAGGCAGCAATGCCACTTGGACAAATCACTCTACCGGTTACTTTTGGGACTCTCTTGAACTACCATACAGAGTTCATCAAGTTTGAAGTTGCAGACTTCGATTCATCATGTCACGCAATCCTCGGGCGCCCAGCACTAGCAAAATTCATGGTGATACCGCATTATCCGTACCTGTTGCTTAAGATGCCAGGGCCTAACGGTGTCCTTTCTCTTCGGAGTGATTTGAAGCGCGCTTTTGACTGCGATGTTCAGACAATCCAAATTGCAGCAAAAGCACAAGCCGCCGATGGAAGAAAATAAATAGCCATTGTCGCAGCAGAAATGAGTCCAGAAGAGCTAGAGATACCAGCTAAAAAACCCAGCATCCTCGCACCACCAAAAGAAGCCGACGTCAAGCAAATCGACCTGGGCACCAGTGATCCCTCCAAAATGGCAACCATTAGCGCTCACCTCTCGGCAAAATAGGAACTCACGCTCACCAACTTTCTTCGGGACAACAAAAATATCTTCGCTTGGAAGCCGGCCGACATGCCAGGTGTCCCAAGAGAGTTGGCTGAGCACAGAATTGATATCAATGAAGGCTGCAAGCCCATGAAACAATGACTATGATGATTCTCACCCGACAAGAAGGCAGCAATTAAAAAAGAAATCACAAAGCTAATGGCAGCTGGATTCATCAGAGAAATCCTCTATCCAGATTGGCTAGCAAACCTAGTTCTAGTACAAAAAAAGAATATGGACGAGTGGCACATGTGTGTCGACTACATAGATCTCAACAAACACTACCCAAAAGATCCGTTTGGGTTACCATGCATTGATCAGATAGTTGATTCAACAGCAGGATCTGCCCTATTATCCTTCCTTGATTGCTATTCAGGATATCACCATATCGCATTAAAGGAACAAGACCAGAGCAATACATCTTTCATCACTTCATTCGGAGCCTACTGCTACAAAACCATGTCATTTGGACTCAAGAATGCTGGTGCCACTTACCAAAGAGCTATCCAAACATGCCTTGGTGATCAGATCGGCAAAAACATAGAAGCATATGTGGATGACGTAGTAGTAAAGACAAAGAACCTAGATACACTAATTGAAGACTTAAAGCAAACCTTCGAAAACCTAAAAAGATGGAGGTGGAAATTGAACCCAAACAAGTGTGTATTCGGAGTTCCTTCGGGACAACTACTCGGATTCTTAGTCAGTCATCGTGGAATCGAAGCCAGCGCCAAGCAAATTCAAGCCATCTCAAAGATGGGCCCTCCTCAAAGTGTCAAAGATGTGCAAAAACTAACAAGCTGCATGGCGGCCCTCAATCGTTTCATATCAAGACTGGGCAAAAAAGGGTTACCTTTCTTTAAACTGCTAAAGAAGATAGACAAGTTCGAGTGGACAGAAGAAGCCAACGAAGCTTTCAAGAAGCTCAAGGCATACCTCACCTCCTCACCCATTCTCACACCTCCAAAGAAATACGAAGACATGATGCTGTACATTGCGGCAACTTCTACTGTGATCAGCACAACGATTGTCATAGAAAGAGAAGAAGAAGGGCGTGTATATAAAGTACAACGCCCCGTATACTACATCAGCGAAGTACTGTCAAAATCAAAAATCCGGTACCCGCATGTGCAAAAACTACTCTACGCCCTCCTGATCACTTCACGCAAGCTTCACCACTATTTTGAAAGCCACAGGATTACCATGGTGACAGATTTCCCACTCAGAGACATCCTACACAACAAAGATGCAACAGGACGCATATCTAAGTGGGCAGTTGAACTTGGTGCTCTCAATATCGATTTCACCCTACGGAAGGCAATTAAATCTCAAGCCCTGGCTGATTTTGTTGCCGAGTGGACAAAAATTCAACACCCTATGTCAAATACCATCCTTGATCATTGGAAGATATACTTTGATGGATCACTCAAGCTAGGCGGAGCTGGTGCTGGCGTTCTCCTCATTTCTCTAGATGGAAAACAACTCAAGTACGTCCTTCAGATATTATGGCAAGCTACAAACAATGAAGTAGAATACGAAGCCCTCATCCACGGGCTACGAGTGGCAATTACCCTCGGAATCAAGCGTTTACTCGTATACGGCAATTCGGCAGTAGTCATCAATCAAGTCAACAAAGATTGGGACTGCACCAAAGAAAACATGGGTGCTTACTGTGCAGAAATACGAAAGCTCAAAAAACATTTTCAAGGATTAGAAATTCTACATGTCCTACGCGATTCTAATATTACAACAGACGTCCTCGCCAAGGTCAGATCAGACAGGGCAAAGGTCCCACATGGTGTATTCATAGAGGAGTTATCAGCTCCCTCCATCAAACAACCCAGTGAGATAACCCCTGAAATCTCAGCTGAAGGCACCCAGATTTTGGTAATAACCACCTCATGGACCCAAGTTTTTATTGATTATATCAAAGAGAATAAGTTGCCAGCAGATAAAGAGGAAGCTACCCGAGTTATTTGCAGAAGCAAGAACTATGTCCTAGTAGGGGACAAGCTCTACAGAAGAGCCATGTCATCAGGAGTACTCCTAAAATGTGTCTCATTTAAAGAGGGCAAGGAGATCCTAGACGAAATACACTTAGGTTACTGTGGAAATCATGCTGCCTCAAGAACACTGGTCAGCAAGGCATTCCGCACCAGGTTCTACTGGCCAACTGCTTTGAAAGACGCAGAAGAACTTGTTAGAAAATGCAAAGGTTGTCAAATGTTCACAAGACAAGCTCATGTGCCAGCACACAATCTCATCTGCATCCCACCTGCTTAGCCCTTCTCCTCCTAAGGGCTGGATCAAGTAGGACCTCTCAAGAAAGCAAAAGGCGGTTTCGAGTACATCTTCGTAGCAATTGACAAGTTCACCAAGTGGATTGAATACAAACCACTTACAAAATACAGCGCAGCCAAAGCAGTCGAGTTCATCCAAGACATTATGCACTGCTTCGACATGCCCAATCGAATCATCACAGATTTGGGTTCTCCCTTCACAGCCATAGAATTCCAAAGTTGGGCATAGGACTGCGGCTTCAGCATAGATTACACATCAGTCGCACATCCAGAGGCCAACGGACGGGTAGAAAGGGCTAATGGACTCATACTAGCTGGATTAAAACTAAGATTGTATGAAGAACTAGTGGACTATGGATCAAAATGGATCGAAGAATTACCCAAAGTCGTATGGGGGCTATGAACTCAAATAAGCAGAGCCACCGGATACTCACCTTTCTTCCTAGTTTATGGATCAGAAGCCGTACTACCTGCCGACTTGATCTGGACGTCACCAAGGATAGAACAATATGACGAAGGAGAAGCAGAACACACCCGAAGATTAGAACTCAATAGTATAGAAGAAGTCAGAGTAAACGCTACCCTTCAATCAGCAAGATACCTCCAAGGATTAAGACGCCACTACAACAAGAATACCTAGCATCGATCACTACAAGTCGGAGACCTAGTACTAAGAAGAATACAAAAAACCGACGGACGCCATAAACTACTCAATCCATGGGAAGGTCCTTTTATCGTCACAAAAGTCACCGGACCAGACACATACAAGTTGATAACTGAAGATGGAAAAGAAGTCAACAATACATGGCACATCAACCAGCTAAGAAGATTCTACACATGAAAACAACTCAAGGAAGAATATATATACAAGCCACAAGAGATCAATGTTCATGATCAATAAAGATGGTGCTCCTCGACAACATATGTACTATTATGACTTATCAATGTTCATGATCAATAAAGATGGTTCTTTCTCGACAACATATGTCTTATTATGGCTTACCCTGAGTTGTTTCCAATGAGCATACCGACCGAGAGCAAAAGAGCTGAAAAGATGCTTGAGCCCACCGATGAGGGTAGCTAATAAGCTAACACTCGAACCAAAAAGCAAAATGGCTGAAAATACGCCTGAGCATACCGGCCGAGAGCAAAAGAGCTGAAAAGATGCTTGAGCCCGCCGATGAGGGTAGCTAATAGGCTAACACCCGAACCAAAAAGCAAAATGGCTAAAAACACGCCTGAGCATACCGGCCGAGAGCAAAAGAGCTAAAAAGATGCTTGAGCCCACCGATGAGGGTAGCTAATAAGCTAACACCCGAACCAAAAAGCAAAATGGTTGAAAATACGCCTGAGCATACCGGCCGAGAGCAAAACAGCTGAAAAGATGCTTGAGCCTGCTGATGAGGGTAGCTAATAAGCTAACACCCGAACCAAAAAGCAAAATGGCTGAAAATACGCCTGAGCATACCGGCCAAGAGCAAAAGAGCTGAAAAGATGCTTGAGCCCGCCAATGAGGGTAGCTAATAAGCTAACACCCGAACCAAAAAGCAAAATGACTGAAACTATGCCTGAGCATAAATCAGAGCAATTTCAAGACAAGACCCTCCAGCTCCTTGTTCCAAATAGCAAGAGGCTCGGGGGCTACACTCAGAAGATCCTAAGAAGCGCTACATGGTTTCGCTCAGGAAAGCACTAAAACGACACTTGTACCTACTCGACAGGACCTGAAGGAACAAGACAAGGCTTCTAGAACTCAACCATGAAGTGCTCGGGGGCTTGTCGATCCTAGGATGTTTTTGCAACCAGGGAAAGGTCCAGATGTTGACCACATCCCGAGTTAAGCCAAAATACTTGAGATCATCCTAAGTCTTTTCAGTACTAACAAGAACACAAAGTTTGTCAAGACAACGATCTATACCGAGTTGTTTACAAGTCACAAACGAAAGCCAGACAAGCACTCGTCAAATCAAGAAAGTCTGTCAAGACAACAATCTACATATACCGAGTTGTTTACATGGCACAAATGAAAGCCAGAAAAGCACTCGACAGATCAAGAAAGTTTGTCAAGACAACGATCTACCTAAACCGGGTTGTTGCCAAGACGAAGAAATATAGGCAAAGAAGACATCAACAAAAAATAAAGAATCTTCATTCAAAAAGAAGTTTAGTGTTCTATTATAGAAGCTGGAGTACAAAGGTCAATTACATCAAGCATTGTCACCAGGAGAAGAAATATCAATGTTAAGATTATCAACAATCCTCCTAGCTAAATCTTCAACCTCAGGCTCCACCTTCTCAACAACATCCAGATATTCTTGACTCTTGGCTTCATCAGCAACCTTGGACAAAGGAAACTCTAGAGAAAGAACCTAGACCTGGGCAAGAACATTTCTGGTACATAGTTGGGCACACCTCTTCATGAACTCCTAGAAACGGGTCAGCACTTGGGGAATAAACTGAGCCCAAGATTGACCATCATCCGCCGAAGTCCGGAGAAGACCGGCTACTGACCGAAAGGATTTCCACAAAGCATTCCAGTTCTCAGTAGCCGTCGCCAACTTGCCAGTCAAGACTTCGATGGTTTTTTGGGCCTACACAAGATCCCTGTCAGCTCCACGCCTAATCAATCTAGCAAGCGCAAGTTCTTCTTCAGCTCGAGTAATTACCTCCTCAGCCCTATTGTGGTTAGTACGAACAAGTGTCTTCATCTCCTCGATACCCTCCGAAAGCTTCTGCTTTTCAACTTGGAGAGCTAGACCAGGCAACAAAAAAAAGTCAGCAGAAAGGCAAATTTGAATACAAAAGGAAATGAAAAATAACTCGCAATACCAGTGCACTCTTTCTTCATGGCCTCCACATTTTTCAAGGCCTCCTGGGCAACTGAATCCCTCTGCTTTTCTGCCTTGACCAACCGGGCATGGAGAGCCTTCTCGTCCTTCTGATGTGTCTGACGCTCGGTCTCCAACTCAGCCTGATAGAGGTCAAGCTCCGCCTTTAGGGTACTCACCTTAGAAGACAACTTTTTCTTGGTTTGAGACGAGAAAAAGAAGCCGGTATGATCATGAGAAAAAGACTGAGCAAAAAGAGAGAGAGAGAAAAACAAGACATAAGGACAGAAGAAAGATGAACATCCAAAGAAAGAACTTTAGAAAAACTCACCTAGAGCTTTTCCCCAAAAGAAGTCGCAAAGGTCGCCAAGTTTCCCTAGGCAGTGGTCAGCTCTGACAACCGATGAGTAGCATCAAATTGATGCAACACATCATCATCCAAACGCAGAGCACCGGTACCAAGAGAGGCAGAAGGAGAAGCCAGTGCAGGCAAAGAAGGCAAAACCAGGGCTGTATCCTGGGAAGCCCCGTCTACCTCCTCAGATGGATCCACCCCCATGGCCATGGTCACCCCCAGAGTTAGCAAATCCGAAGCAGCATGATCACCAGGGGGCCCCATCTCCCTCAAAGCCAGCTCACCGATCGTACTTTCCAAGTCCTTTGACTCAGTACATGGGGGTGCACCAGAAGACTAACAAGAGGGCGGCTGAGGAGTAAGAGAAGGCGAGGGTCTGCAAGATGATAAGAAAACTCAACGATAAGAATATGAGTCAGGAAAAAGAAAACAGAAGCAAAGAAGCATAACAAGGAATCACTCACTTAGCTACCCTCTTCTTCAGAAAACCAACAGAGGACCTAAGAGGGGGAACCATAGCGGCAAAAACATCATTGCCACCCTGTGACAGGAGCGGCGCGGCCGATACTGGAGCCCCAGAAGAACTCAAACCCGATGACTGCTTACTACAAGAGAACAAGACCAAAGTCAAAACAAAAAGAGGCATTCAACAATAGGAAAATAAGAAAATAACTCACCGACGAGTAATAAGGGCGGCATCATCATCTTCTTCTTCCTCACTCTCGACCAAGGCCACCATGGCACCAGCTGAAAAAGGACAAAAGTACTCAGCCAAAGATAAAAACAAACAACAAAAGGACAGAGCATATTAATATGCTCACCTAAGAGCATGCTAGCTACAACTAGAGTACCTGGACGAGTACTCAACTGGCGAGACTTCTTGGCAGCAGATGGAGTAGAAGAAGAACTATCTGCTCGCCCCTCTTTCCAAAAGTACAAGGAGCTCGAGGAACTAGACGAGGAACATACTCTACAATTACATCAAGGTTTGCGGAAGAAACGCCAGGAAATATTGTGGTGATTTGAAACTTACTAGTCAAGGATGCCCTAACAAGACTATCCCCAGCCTCCACATTTGCAGGGCAATCATCAAGGGGAATCGGATTAGCAAAATTACGCCCCAATTCCTATAAAAGAGTAAAACAACAAGACAAGGAAGACTAAGCAGAAAGTGGATACAACAAAAGACAAACAAAAGTACCCGCATAAGAAAAGAACAACTCATAGCAGG
This sequence comes from Miscanthus floridulus, assembly GCF_019320115.1. Classification (NCBI taxonomy): domain Eukaryota; kingdom Viridiplantae; phylum Streptophyta; class Magnoliopsida; order Poales; family Poaceae; genus Miscanthus; species Miscanthus floridulus. Next base: position 69,830,978 of record NC_089581.1, read on the forward strand.
GGCGGGTTGTTAGCACTATACTCAAGGACAGCAAGCGGGACGACGCTTACTCCTTTCAGCATCTTCTGAAGACGCTCGAGCACCTCCTCATCAGTCAACTCAAGGGCAAGGACCATACGAGAAGGGTCCTCCGCCCTAGAGTACTCAAAACCGTAATTTTCTCGCTCCTTCAGAGGTTGAACTCGGCGGCGAAGAAAACTAGAAATAATCCCGAAGCCGGTCAAGCCTTGCTGTTTCAGAGTACAAATCCTCTCAAAAATGGCTTGATCGCCTGGACCTCAGCCATTGTCACATGATTCTTTTCCCATTGGTCATTAACCAAGGGACCAGACCCAGAATGAACGGAAAGAGGAGGAATCAAATTGGCAGCATAAAACCAGTCGGCACGCCAATCCCTCACAGAATCAACCAGGTCATAGTCAAAGAATTTGCTCTTAAGACCCTGGCGAAACTGAATCCCGCAGCCACCAAGAACATTGGTGTCATCGCGGTGGGGTTGTGGCTTCAGACGAAAGAAGTAACGAAAGAGAGAAAGAGAAGGAGGAATTCCAAGGAAAGTTTCACAAAGATGAACGAAAACAGAAAGATGAAGGACAACATTGGGAGCAAGATGGTTCAGGCTAATCCCAAAATAGTTGAGAAATTGGTGAAGAAAAGCAGAAGCAGGAAGGCAGAGTCCAGCACGGATAAAGGAGATGAAAAGAATAATCTCACCAGGACCTGGAGTAGGGACTCGATGCTCGCCTGGAGCTCTCCAATCAGTAATGTCCTTGCTCTGAATCAGACCATCGCTAACAAGCTCGCGAAGCTGATCTTCAGTCATTGTCGGAGCCAGCCAAATCTTCTGAGTAGCCCTCATGGCCATAAACTCTTGATTCTCAATCACGAAAAGTGATGCCTCCTCGTCTACAAAGGCTGCCTAGGACTTGCTCGCTGATTTCTTCCTGCCCATATACTAGCGGGAGCAATAAACAACTAGGAGGCAATGATGATTCGGACGGCGGCACTCAGAGGATGGCAACAATGGCGGCGGTGGAAGTTTGAAGACTAGGGTTTCAAGGGAAAATCAGGGCAGTAAAGAAAAAGAAGAAGAAAGGCCCTTAAATAGGTTTTACAACAGTAAAAACGTGGCCCACCAGGCCCGTTTTAACACGGCATGAGGACACAATGGTCCATTTACTAACACAGCTAAAATGATGGACAACACAGATCCACACAACGGTACAGTTCAACGGGCAGATTTCAGACTTATCCATCCAGCACCACGGTGGAGTTATCATATTGCTACAAAAAGAACTCATCAACCATGAAGCAACGAAGCGTTATTTCAAAAGGAACGCAACAACCTGGTCCTTATAGAAAGAAGTTAGAAATCTCATAAACAACCAGGACATCAGCAGAATAAAGAATGACAACTTAGAAGACAAGATTCTTTCCATTATAAATGGTTTCAAAAATAGAAGATTACACATCTTACAAGACCCAACGAACTAGGTACTACGACAAGCAAGGTAGCAAAGAGGAACCCGAACACAGCTAGGCTCTGGAACGACTACGTGTTCCAAATTGCTACTCGGTAGAACAAACCGCACTCGGCTACATTGTTTTCTTCAAAAGACGGACGTAGTGCATCCAAGGCGTAAATCAGCAGCATGGTGGGACAACATGGAGCAGAGAAGGACGGCAGGCATCTGTCTACCCAAGTCTGATGTGATGCTGGATATGGTGTTGATCTGCACCGGACAGTCTTAGGGCAGGCGATGAGGATCAACCTAGAACTGCTAGATGAAGGAACGTATCCCACATCACAAGACTCCATCCGACTACCGCCACGTACTTCCAAGTACAATGCTACTGCAGGATTAGCCTACCTCTAATCCCTATCACAAGACTCCCTCTAGCTATGGCAACATACACAAGAACTGCAAAATACGCCCGGAGGCTGCTCTACTTCACAAACTACCATATTCGTGACTATGGAGATTTCAGACCACGCAACAAAATGCTCGATGAATCAAAACAACACACAAGGAGGATATTTATAGGCCAAAAAAGCGGTGCACATGGACCAAGAGCACCAATGGAACAAACCTAACAAAGGACACAGTGGAAAGACAGAATTCAATAAAAGAGGACTCAGGCGTGAAGGAGTAGTACTCAAGAACAAGCATATTCGGAATAATATACCAACACTGTGCAACTCGTGAACAAACATCAAGCCGGTAAGTTCGATTTGTGGAGATCTCGACGTTGGCGATCCAGCTTCAAATCAGACACGATTCGAACCCTGCAACCGTTACACCACTGCTCCGTTGGTTATCAACCAAGCACAACTTGATTGACCTCGCCAAGAAGGCTTTTCCTGCAAGCGAATCGAAGAGCACAAGCAAGAAGGTAAAACACGCAATCTGATATTGCAAATATGAATGACGCGAATATCAATAGAGGGTTCTAGAACTCGGTTCCAAAGGACTAATCGACACAGTGGAGGAGATCAAGAACGGGGGCCCTAGATCACTGTAAAAGGATTTGTCACCACAGTTACAATGAACGATTCAGTTTCTCGATGGAAAACTAAACTCTAAAACAAAACCCAATTGTATAGCAGCGGCGGCGGCTGTGTTTATAGTCTAAGACTCGACCTAGGGTTGGGTACGGCCAGGGGTTGGGCGCCCACAACTTGGGCTTAAGGCCCGACACGATACATGGCCAAGTTGGCCCAAACAGGTGACGCAGCACCTTGTCGTGGTCACACAGAATGATCCACGGACCTTCTGGAGCTAGGACCAGATCCAAAACGACGGCGTCGTCGTCCCCTTTCCAACGCATCCAAGAACGGCCCGTTTCGACGTCGTATGAGGAAGTTATGACCGAAACAGTGACGACGTGTCTGCTGAATCCGAGGGTGACGTGGTAGCTGAGTTGGAAACGAATTGCAACTTGGGGAAGACCATGGCGTCGGTGTGTCCAGCGTGGCGATGTCCTCATCATCCTCCCCTTCTCGAATTGGAGTCGTCCTCGACTCCATCTTGGCGATGTCCTCATCATCCCCTCCTTGTAGAATTGGAGTCGTCCTCGACTCCATCCCATCATCAGCGAACTCCTGCAAAAGGTTAGTGACAGCAGGCAATGCACCAGACATAAAAGGTTGACAAAACATAGTATAACATGGTGCATCAGGATTATCACATAACTCAGCAGTAGCTGGAGTTGTAGCAAGAAAAGCACCTCCTTTTAACTTAATCCCATTATTTTTAGCAATGTCTGTTGGAGGTTTATTTTTGATCTCAATAGCATGTTTAATAATATCCGTAGGAGACAAAGGCAGCAATGTAATTTTCTTGTCCTTATGTATGATAGTGTATGCATTAGTTCTACCATGGTGTAAAGCATCATTATCAAATTCCCATGGTCGACCTAACAAAATGGAACAAGCTTGCATAGGGACAACATCAAAATCAGCAGTATCATGATAAGAGCATGTGAAAAAACTAATGCGTGCTGATTTAGTTACCTTAGTCTTACCACTATTATTGAACCATTGAAGTTTATATGGATACGAATGTTGTCGTGTGGTCAAGCCAATCTTGTCAACCAAATCTGAACTCACCAAGTTGTTGCAACTCCCGCCATCAATGATAGTGAGAACACGACAACCATGCACAATGAGATACATGTGGAACAAATTGTGGCGTTGGATCTTCATCTCTTCTTCATGTCCCACACGTGTACTCAACACACGCTGCACAAGAAGGCTAGGGTAGTCCGCGGCAGCAGCCACGGAGTCAATGGTGATGGCCTCCTTGTCTTGATCGCCCTTGGTGGGATCTGCATCAATGTTAGCAGCAAGGGCTAAATCATCTTCAACATCACTAGCACTTACATATCCATCCTCGGTAGCAATGAAAGCGCGACGACTGGGGCACTCCTTCATGACATGTCCCATGCCTTTGCATCGGTGGCAAATGATTTTAGAGCTGGACGAGGAGGAGCTAGTAGAAGCACCCGGAGTTCCACCTTTCTTCAACTGTGGAAACTGCACATTAGACAATTTACTTACCCCGGAAGAAAATGGAGGTGTAGATGGATGTGGTGCAACAGGAAGCTTGGGCGTCTCCAGCTCGGAACGCTGCTGAAAATTCCTCCCATTGTTAGACCTGAAAGGCTGGTGTTGTTTGCGTCCCTGTACTTCTCGTTCTGCCTTAATAGCAAGATGATACAATTGGGAAAAATTGCGCCATTCTTTGTAATCAAGTATGTTCTGTATATCATGGTTTAAACCACCAAAAAATCTAGCACTAGCATCATCATCATCTTCATTTATACCACAACGTGCTAAACCAATAAGCAATTCTTGATAGTATGCTTCTACTCCTTTATCACCTTGTTTTAAAGTTTGTAGTTTCAAACGTAAATCACGTTGGTAATAAGGAGGAACAAAACGAGATTTCATACGTTGCTTTAAAACATTCCAAGTTTGAGGCACAGCAGCAGCATTATTAGCATTGCAAAGATCACTCCACCAGAACAAAGCAAAATTAGTAAACTCACTAGTAGCAAGTCTAACTCTATGCTCAGGAGGAACATTATGAGAATCAAATTTTTGTTGAACAGCAAGCTCCCAATCTAAATATGCCTCTGGATCAACATTACCAGCAAAAGGAGGTAGACTAAATTTAATTTTAGCAAAAGGATCATTATTACCATGATTATTACCTCCCATGCCGCGACGATTGAAGTTGAGGCGGCGACGGCGACCACCGTCAGCATACGCATCTTCATCACGAAAAACATCCGCATCTTCAGATCTTCCGAGAGGTAGCCGGTAAGTTCGATTTGTGGAGATCTCGACGTTGGCGATCCAGCTTCAAATCAGACACGATTCGAACCCTGCAACCGTTACACCACTGCTCCGTTGGTTATCAACCAAGCACAACTTGATTGACCTCGCCAAGAAGGCTTTTCCTGCAAGCGAATCGAAGAGCACAAGCAAGAAGGTAAAACACGCAATCTGATATTGCAAATATGAATGACGCGAATATCAATAGAGGGTTCTAGAACTCGGTTCCAAAGGACTAATCGACACAGTGGAGGAGATCAAGAACGGGGGCCCTGGATCACTGTAAAAGGATTTGTCACCACAGTTACAATGAACGATTCAGTTTCTCGATGGAAAACTAAACTCTAAAACAAAACCCAATTGTATAGCAGCGGCGGCGGCTGTGTTTATAGTCTAAGACTCGACCTAGGGTTGGGGACGGCCAGGGGTTGGGCGCCCACAACTTGGGCTTAAGGCCCGACACGATACATGGCCAAGTTGGCCCAAACAGGTGACGCAGCACCTTGTCGTGGTCACACAGAATGATCCACGGACCTTCTGGAGCTGGGACCAGATCCAAAACGACGGCGTCGTCGTCCCCTTTCCAACGCATCCAAGAACGGCCCGTTTCGACGTCGTATGAGGAAGTTATGACCGAAACAGTGACGACGTGTCTGCTGAATCCGAGGGTGACGTGGTAGCTGAGTTGGAAACGAATTGCAACTTGGGGAAGACCATGGCGTCGGTGTGTCCAGCGTGGCGATGTCCTCATCATCCTCCCCTTCTCGAATTGGAGTCGTCCTCGACTCCATCTTGGCGATGTCCTCATCATCCCCTCCTTGTAGAATTGGAGTCGTCCTCGACTCCATCCCATCATCAGCGAACTCCTGCAAAAGGTTAGTGACAGCAGGCAATGCACCAGACATAAAAGGTTGACAAAACATAGTATAACATGGTGCATCAGGATTATCACATAACTCAGCAGTAGCTGGAGTTGTAGCAAGAAAAGCACCTCCTTTTAACTTAATCCCATTATTTTTAGCAATGTCTGTTGGAGGTTTATTTTTGATCTCATTAGCATGTTTAATAATATCCGTAGGAGACAAAGGCAGCAATGTAATTTTCTTGTCCTTATGTATGATAGTGTATGCATTAGTTCTACCATGGTGTAAAGCATCATTATCAAATTCCCATGGTCGACCTAACAAAATGGAACAAGCTTGCATAGGGACAACATCAAAATCAGCAATATCATGATAAGAGCCTGTGAAAAAACTAATGCGTGCTGATTTAGTTACCTTAGTCTTACCACTATTATTGAACCATTGAAGTTTATATGGATACGAATGTTGTCGTGTGGTCAAGCCAATCTTGTCAACCAAATCTGAACTCACCAAGTTGTTGCAACTCCCGCCATCAATGATAGTGAGAACACGACAACCATGCACAATGAGATACATGTGGAACAAATTGTGGCGTTGGATCTTCATCTCTTCTTCATGTCCCACACGTGTACTCAACACACGCTGCACAAGAAGGCTAGGGTAGTCCGCGGCAGCAGCCACGGAGTCAATGGTGATGGCCTCCTTGTCTTGATCGCCCTTGGTGGGATATGCATCAATGTTAGCAGCAAGGGCTAAATCATCTTCAACATCACTAGCACTTACATATCCATCCTCGGTAGCAATGAAAGCGCGACGACTGGGGCACTCCTTCATGACATGTCCCATGCCTTTGCATCGGTGGCAAATGATTTTAGAGCTGGACGAGGAGGAGCTAGTAGAAGCACCCGGAGTTCCACCTTTCTTCAACTGTGGAAACTGCACATTAGACAATTTACTTACCCCGGAAGAAAATGGAGGTGTAGATGGCTGTGGTGCAACAGGAAGCTTGGGCGTCTCCAGCTCGGAACGCTGCTGAAAATTCCTCCCATTGTTAGACCTGAAAGGCTGGTGTTGTTTGCGTCCCTGTACTTCTCGTTCTGCCTTAATAGCAAGATGATACAATTGGGAAAAATTGCGCCATTCTTTGTAATCAAGTATGTTCTGTATATCATGGTTTAAACCACCAAAAAATCTAGCACTAGCATCATCATCATCTTCATTTATACCACAACGTGCTAAACCAATAAGCAATTCTTGATAGTATGCTTCTACTCCTTTATCACCTTGTTTTAAAGTTTGTAGTTTCAAACGTAAATCACGTTGGTAATAAGGAGGAACAAAACGAGATTTCATACGTTGCTTTAAAACATTCCAAGTTTGAGGCACAGCAGCAGCATTATTAGCATTGCAAAGATCACTCCACCAGAACAAAGCAAAATTAGTAAACTCACTAGTAGCAAGTCTAACTCTATGCTCAGGAGGAACATTATGAGAATCAAATTTTTGTTGAACAGCAAGCTCCCAATCTAAATATGCCTCTGGATCAACATTACCAGCAAAAGGAGGTAGACTAAATTTAATTTTAGCAAAAGGATCATTATTACCATGATTATTACCTCCCATGCCGCGACGATTGAAGTTGAGGCGGCGACGGCGACCACCGTCAGCATACGCATCTTCATCACGAAAAACATCCGCATCTTCAGATCTTCCGAGAGGTAGCCGGTAAGTTCGATTTGTGGAGATCTCGACGTTGGCGATCCAGCTTCAAATCAGACACGATTCGAACCCTGCAACCGTTACACCACTGCTCCGTTGGTTATCAACCAAGCACAACTTGATTGACCTCGCCAAGAAGGCTTTTCCTGCAAGCGAATCGAAGAGCACAAGCAAGAAGGTAAAACACGCAATCTGATATTGCAAATATGAATGACGCGAATATCAATAGAGGGTTCTAGAACTCGGTTCCAAAGGACTAATCGACACAGTGGAGGAGATCAAGAACGGGGGCCCTGGATCACTGTAAAAGGATTTGTCACCACAGTTACAATGAACGATTCAGTTTCTCGATGGAAAACTAAACTCTAAAACAAAACCCAATTGTATAGCAGCGGCGGCGGCTGTGTTTATAGTCTAAGACTCGACCTAGGGTTGGGGACGGCCAGGGGTTGGGCGCCCACAACTTGGGCTTAAGGCCCGACACGATACATGGCCAAGTTGGCCCAAACAGGTGACGCAGCACCTTGTCGTGGTCACACAGAATGATCCACGGACCTTCTGGAGCTGGGACCAGATCCAAAACGACGGCGTCGTCGTCCCCTTTCCAACGCATCCAAGAACGGCCCGTTTCGACGTCGTATGAGGAAGTTATGACCGAAACAGTGACGACGTGTCTGCTGAATCCGAGGGTGACGTGGTAGCTGAGTTGGAAACGAATTGCAACTTGGGGAAGACCATGGCGTCGGTGTGTCCAGCGTGGCGATGTCCTCATCATCCTCCCCTTCTCGAATTGGAGTCGTCCTCGACTCCATCTTGGCGATGTCCTCATCATCCCCTCCTTGTAGAATTGGAGTCGTCCTCGACTCCATCCCATCATCAGCGAACTCCTGCAAAAGGTTAGTGACAGCAGGCAATGCACCAGACATAAAAGGTTGACAAAACATAGTATAACATGGTGCATCAGGATTATCACATAACTCAGCAGTAGCTGGAGTTGTAGCAAGAAAAGCACCTCCTTTTAACTTAATCCCATTATTTTTAGCAATGTCTGTTGGAGGTTTATTTTTGATCTCATTAGCATGTTTAATAATATCCGTAGGAGACAAAGGCAGCAATGTAATTTTCTTGTCCTTATGTATGATAGTGTATGCATTAGTTCTACCATGGTGTAAAGCATCATTATCAAATTCCCATGGTCGACCTAACAAAATGGAACAAGCTTGCATAGGGACAACATCAAAATCAGCAATATCATGATAAGAGCCTGTGAAAAAACTAATGCGTGCTGATTTAGTTACCTTAGTCTTACCACTATTATTGAACCATTGAAGTTTATATGGATACGAATGTTGTCGTGTGGTCAAGCCAATCTTGTCAACCAAATCTGAACTCACCAAGTTGTTGCAACTCCCGCCATCAATGATAGTGAGAACACGACAACCATGCACAATGAGATACATGTGGAACAAATTGTGGCGTTGGATCTTCATCTCTTCTTCATGTCCCACACGTGTACTCAACACACGCTGCACAAGAAGGCTAGGGTAGTCCGCGGCAGCAGCCACGGAGTCAATGGTGATGGCCTCCTTGTCTTGATCGCCCTTGGTGGGATCTGCATCAATGTTAGCAGCAAGGGCTAAATCATCTTCAACATCACTAGCACTTACATATCCATCCTCGGTAGCAATGAAAGCGCGACGACTGGGGCACTCCTTCATGACATGTCCCATGCCTTTGCATCGGTGGCAAATGATTTTAGAGCTGGACGAGGAGGAGCTAGTAGAAGCACCCGGAGTTCCACCTTTCTTCAACTGTGGAAACTGCACATTAGACAATTTACTTACCCCGGAAGAAAATGGAGGTGTAGATGGCTGTGGTGCAACAGGAAGCTTGGGCGTCTCCAGCTCGGAACGCTGCTGAAAATTCCTCCCATTGTTAGACCTGAAAGGCTGGTGTTGTTTGCGTCCCTGTACTTCTCGTTCTGCCTTAATAGCAAGATGATACAATTGGGAAAAATTGCGCCATTCTTTGTAATCAAGTATGTTCTGTATATCATGGTTTAAACCACCAAAAAATCTAGCACTAGCATCATCATCATCTTCATTTATACCACAACGTGCTAAACCAATAAGCAATTCTTGATAGTATGCTTCTACTCCTTTATCACCTTGTTTTAAAGTTTGTAGTTTCAAACGTAAATCACGTTGGTAATAAGGAGGAACAAAACGAGATTTCATACGTTGCTTTAAAACATTCCAAGTTTGAGGCACAGCAGCAGCATTATTAGCATTGCAAAGATCACTCCACCAGAACAAAGCAAAATTAGTAAACTCACTAGTAGCAAGTCTAACTCTATGCTCAGGAGGAACATTATGAGAATCAAATTTTTGTTGAACAGCAAGCTCCCAATCTAAATATGCCTCTGGATCAACATTACCAGCAAAAGGAGGTAGACTAAATTTAATTTTAGCAAAAGGATCATTATTACCATGATTATTACCTCCCATGCCGCGACGATTGAAGTTGAGGCGGCGACGGCGACCACCGTCAGCATACGCATCTTCATCACGAAAAACATCCGCATCTTCAGATCTTCCGAGAGGTAGCCGGTAAGTTCGATTTGTGGAGATCTCGACGTTGGCGATCCAGCTTCAAATCAGACACGATTCGAACCCTGCAACCGTTACACCACTGCTCCGTTGGTTATCAACCAAGCACAACTTGATTGACCTCGCCAAGAAGGCTTTTCCTGCAAGCGAATCGAAGAGCACAAGCAAGAAGGTAAAACACGCAATCTGATATTGCAAATATGAATGACACGAATATCAATAGAGGGTTCTAGAACTCGGTTCCAAAGGACTAATCGACACAGTGGAGGAGATCAAGAACGGGGGCCCTGGATCACTGTAAAAGGATTTGTCACCACAGTTACAATGAACGATTCAGTTTCTCGATGGAAAACTAAACTCTAAAACAAAACCCAATTGTATAGCAGCGGCGGCGGCTGTGTTTATAGTCTAAGACTCGACCTAGGGTTGGGGACGGCCAGGGGTTGGGCGCCCACAACTTGGGCTTAAGGCCCGACACGATACATGGCCAAGTTGGCCCAAACAGGTGACGCAGCACCTTGTCGTGGTCACACAGAATGATCCACGGACCTTCTGGAGCTGGGACCAGATCCAAAACGACGGCGTCGTCGTCCCCTTTCCAACGCATCCAAGAACGGCCCGTTTCGACGTCGTATGAGGAAGTTATGACCGAAACAGTGACGACGTGTCTGCTGAATCCGAGGGTGACGTGGTAGCTGAGTTGGAAACGAATTGCAACTTGGGGAAGACCATGGCGTCGGTGTGTCCAGCGTGGCGATGTCCTCATCATCCTCCCCTTCTCGAATTGGAGTCGTCCTCGACTCCATCTTGGCGATGTCCTCATCATCCCCTCCTTGTAGAATTGGAGTCGTCCTCGACTCCATCCCATCATCAGCGAACTCCTGCAAAAGGTTAGTGACAGCAGGCAATGCACCAGACATAAAAGGTTGACAAAACATAGTATAACATGGTGCATCAGGATTATCACATAACTCAGCAGTAGCTGGAGTTGTAGCAAGAAAAGCACCTCCTTTTAACTTAATCCCATTATTTTTAGCAATGTCTGTTGGAGGTTTATTTTTGATCTCATTAGCATGTTTAATAATATCCGTAGGAGACAAAGGCAGCAATGTAATTTTCTTGTCCTTATGTATGATAGTGTATGCATTAGTTCTACCATGGTGTAAAGCATCATTATCAAATTCCCATGGTCGACCTAACAAAATGGAACAAGCTTGCATAGGGACAACATCAAAATCAGCAATATCATGATAAGAGCCTGTGAAAAAACTAATGCGTGCTGATTTAGTTACCTTAGTCTTACCACTATTATTGAACCATTGAAGTTTATATGGATACGAATGTTGTCGTGTGGTCAAGCCAATCTTGTCAACCAAATCTGAACTCACCAAGTTGTTGCAACTCCCGCCATCAATGATAGTGAGAACACGACAACCATGCACAATGAGATACATGTGGAACAAATTGTGGCGTTGGATCTTCATCTCTTCTTCATGTCCCACACGTGTACTCAACACACGCTGCACAAGAAGGCTAGGGTAGTCCGCGGCAGCAGCCACGGAGTCAATGGTGATGGCCTCCTTGTCTTGATCGCCCTTGGTGGGATATGCATCAATGTTAGCAGCAAGGGCTAAATCATCTTCAACATCACTAGCACTTACATATCCATCCTCGGTAGCAATGAAAGCGCGACGACTGGGGCACTCCTTCATGACATGTCCCATGCCTTTGCATCGGTGGCAAATGATTTTAGAGCTGGACGAGGAGGAGCTAGTAGAAGCACCCGGAGTTCCACCTTTCTTCAACTGTGGAAACTGCACATTAGACAATTTACTTACCCCGGAAGAAAATGGAGGTGTAGATGGCTGTGGTGCAACAGGAAGCTTGGGCGTCTCCAGCTCGGAACGCTGCTGAAAATTCCTCCCATTGTTAGACCTGAAAGGCTGGTGTTGTTTGCGTCCCTGTACTTCTCGTTCTGCCTTAATAGCAAGATGATACAATTGGGAAAAATTGCGCCATTCTTTGTAATCAAGTATGTTCTGTATATCATGGTTTAAACCACCAAAAAATCTAGCACTAGCATCATCATCATCTTCATTTATACCACAACGTGCTAAACCAATAAGCAATTCTTGATAGTATGCTTCTACTCCTTTATCACCTTGTTTTAAAGTTTGTAGTTTCAAACGTAAATCACGTTGGTAATAAGGAGGAACAAAACGAGATTTCATACGTTGCTTTAAAACATTCCAAGTTTGAGGCACAGTAGCAGCATTATTAGCATTGCAAAGATCACTCCACCAGAACAAAGCAAAATTAGTAAACTCACTAGTAGCAAGTCTAACTCTATGCTCAGGAGGAACATTATGAGAATCAAATTTTTGTTGAACAGCAAGCTCCCAATCTAAATATGCCTCTGGATCAACATTACCAGCAAAAGGAGGTAGACTAAATTTAATTTTAGCAAAAGGATCATTATTACCATGATTATTACCTCCCATGCCGCGACGATTGAAGTTGAGGCGGCGACGGCGACCACCGTCAGCATACGCATCTTCATCACGAAAAACATCCGCATCTTCAGATCTTCCGAGAGGTAGCCGGTAAGTTCGATTTGTGGAGATCTCGACGTTGGCGATCCAGCTTCAAATCAGACACGATTCGAACCCTGCAACCGTTACACCACTGCTCCGTTGGTTATCAACCAAGCACAACTTGATTGACCTCGCCAAGAAGGCTTTTCCTGCAAGCGAATCGAAGAGCACAAGCAAGAAGGTAAAACACGCAATCTGATATTGCAAATATGAATGACGCGAATATCAATAGAGGGTTCTAGAACTCGGTTCCAAAGGACTAATCGACACAGTGGAGGAGATCAAGAACGGGGGCCCTGGATCACTGTAAAAGGATTTGTCACCACAGTTACAATGAACGATTCAGTTTCTCGATGGAAAACTAAACTCTAAAACAAAACCCAATTGTATAGCAGCGGCGGCGGCTGTGTTTATAGTCTAAGACTCGACCTAGGGTTGGGGACGGCCAGGGGTTGGGCGCCCACAACTTGGGCTTAAGGCCCGACACGATACATGGCCAAGTTGGCCCAAACAGGTGACGCAGCACCTTGTCGTGGTCACACAGAATGATCCACGGACCTTCTGGAGCTGGGACCAGATCCAAAACGACGGCGTCGTCGTCCCCTTTCCAACGCATCCAAGAACGGCCCGTTTCGACGTCGTATGAGGAAGTTATGACCGAAACAGTGACGACGTGTCTGCTGAATCCGAGGGTGACGTGGTAGCTGAGTTGGAAACGAATTGCAACTTGGGGAAGACCATGGCGTCGGTGTGTCCAGCGTGGCGATGTCCTCATCAAACCACCACCATACAACTACATCTGACAACAGCAGACTACCTGAGAACATGCCAAGAACCGGTATCCAAGTTCTTTTTGGATAAAAGAACCCAGCAAGAGGTTCGGGGGCTACACTCAGAGAGTGCACTTTTCCTTAAAAAAATGCACATCACTCAGAAGACTTCCTCAAGACAGCAGTTTTTCAAACAACATAAGATTCAAGACCCTCAAACTTTTTGTTCCAAATAGCAAAAGGCTCGGGGGCTACACTCAGTGAGTGCACTTTTTCCTTCAAAAAAAGCGCACATCACTCAGAAGACTTCTAAAAGACAAGACCACTTCAAGGCCACACAACAAAAAGAACCCGGACATAGCTATATCCAAGCTCTTTTTGACAAAGAACCCGGGTATATGCTCAGGAGCCCTTTGACAAATAATCAGAGCGATTTCAAGAAGAAGACCCTCTAGCTCCTTGTGCCAAACAACAAGAGGCTCGGGGGCTACACCCAAATGGGAGTACTTTTTTCTTCAAAAAGGTACATACCACGCGAAGATCTCATGAAGCGCTACATGGTTTCGCTCAAGAAAGCACTCGGACGACACTTGTTCTGGCTTGACAAGACCTGAAGGAACAAGACGAGGCTTCCAGAGCTCAACCATGAAGTGCTCTGAGGCTTGTCGGTGTGGGACCTACAGGATACCCTGCAAGAAAGGGAGAAGATTTAGTCTAACTAGGATTCTTCCCATGTAATTTTAGTAGTAGTATTATTTTGTAATCCTACTAGGAACTCTCATTGTAAACCGACTAGGATTCTGACCTCCTGACTATATAAAGGAGGGCAGGGTTCCTAGAGACAACACACACATATAACACAACACAACACTCTACAATCAATCCAACACAAAGGCTAACGCCGACTAGACATAGGGCTATTACTCGATCAAAGATCGAGGGTCTGAACCAGGATAAATCGACTATCTCTTACGTTAACCGTTGAGTTCCGCATATGCTAAAGCCCAAACATACTGCCTCAGGTACCCCTGTGGCAGGCTATCGGTGGTGAAACATCGATAGAAGGTTTGGAAGGTGGTAGAGACAAAGATTGAGATTGAAGATGAAGAGGCTCCCACTGCTGCTGAAGAAATACTACTCCAAAATAATGGCATTGCTCTTAGTGCCATCCATGATGCTTTGGATGAGAGAACATTTGAGCAAATCAAGAACATTGAGAGAGCTCATGAGGCATGGAAGAAATTGGAGGAATCATTTGAGGGCACTCAAGCCATGAAGGGTGCAAAGGCATACGTTATCAAAGAAAAGTTTGCAAGCTTCAAGATGAAGGAGGATGAGAGTGTGCCGGAGATGGTCCATAGGCTTCAAGTGTTTGTCAATGATCTCAAAGCACTTGGAGAAGAAGTGAAGGACAAGGACTTCTCCCACAAGTTCTTGAGATGCTTACCTTCAAGATTTGGCACATTGGTCACTATTCTAGTGAGGAGTGGTTTAGACACCATGACACCAAACCAAGTGTTGGGAGATATAATGACCGATGATACATATAGAGATGATGATAAGAAGGAAGAAAAGAAGGAGAAGAAAGATGAGAAGAAGGATGAGAAGAAGAAGAGTGTGGCATTCAAGGCCACATCATCCAAGGGCAAGGCAAAACAAGATACATCAAGTGAAGATGATGGTTCATGGGATGATGATGATAATGAGAAGATGGCTCTCTTTGTCAAGAAATTTGGCAAATTCATGATGAAGAAAGGGTGTCATGCTAGAAGAAAGAAATCTTCATCCAAGAACAAGGAAGAGTCAAGAAGGTGCTTCAAATGTGGAAGCAAAGATCATCTTGTTGCTCAATGTCCATACAATGGCGACAATGATGATGACAACAAGAAGAACAAGAAGGAAAAGAAAGAGAAGAAGGACAAGATGACCTTCAAGAAGAAGAAGGGTGGTTCATATGTGGCCACTTGGGATAGTGATTCTTCCTCAAGTGATGATGATGATAGTGATGATGACAAGACCACCAAGAAGAAGGCACTTGCAAGCATTGCAATCAATGAGAAGCCTTCTCTCTTCGACACTCCATGCTTCATGGCTAAGGCCACTAAGGTACAAATTTGTGATGATGGAAGTGATGAGGAACATGATAATGAAAATGAAAGTGATAGTGATGATGATGAACCTACTAAGGATGAACTATTTGACATGCTAGAAGACGCTAAAGAACACTTTGACATCAAGAGAAGGGAATGCAAAAGCTTACATAAGGAACTAAAAGCCCTTAAGAAAACCTTTGATGAGCTCAATGCATCTCATGAGAGGCTAGAGGAAGCCCATGAGAAGCTTGGCAAGGCTCACAAAAAGCTTCAAAAGGCTCATTCCTCTTTGCTTGATGAGCAAAATAAAAAGAAGCATGTTGAAACTTGCGATGTAGGCTTAAATTGTGATATAATTGATGAATCATTATCTATGCCTATCATTGTTGCTCTCACTAACCCTTCTTGTAGTATTTCTACTTCCACCTCATCTAGTAGTGATGGTTCCACTTGTGATGCCTCACTAATGGTTGAGAATGAGAACCTTAAGAAGGAGGTCAATAAGCTCACTCACACCTTGGCTAAGGCCTATGGTGGTGAAGACCGCTTGCTTATGTGCTTGGGTAGCCAAAGAGCTTCTCTCTACAAAGAGGGATTGGGCTATACCCCCAAAAAAGGCAAGGCGGCCTTTGCTCCTCACAAGACTAGTTTTGTGAAGAACAATAGTCGGTTTTGCACTAGTTGCAAGCAAGTTGGTCATAAAGAGCATGAGTGCAAGAACATGAGCAAAAATGCTAACGTATCCTTCATTAAGCTTGATTCTTTCTATGTTCTTACAAAGGGTACAAATGGTGTGAAGGCTAAGTTCATTGGTAAACCATGGATGGGCTCAAAGAAGAAAGCCATTTGGGTACCAAAGAGATTAGTGACTAACCTTCAAGGACCCAAGCAAGTTTGGGTACCTAAAAGGAATCGATCTTCTTTTGTAGGTCAATTACAAAGCCGGAGGAAGGCATTGGGTTCTTGATAGTGGGTGTACTCAACCCATGATCGATGATGCAAGAATGTTCAACTCAATCAACACCAATGGCAATGATGGTTATGATAGTATCACATTTGGTGACAATGGTAAAGGCAGGGTCAAAGGGCTTGGTAAGATTGCAATATCCAATGACATAAGCATATCAATGTATTGCTAGTAGAGAGCTTGAACTTCAATTTGCTATCCATGGCTCAATTGTGTGATCTTGGATTCAAATGCATATTTGGGGTAGATGATGTAGAGATCATAAGTGTAGATGGCTCTAATTTGATCTTCAAAGGCTTTAGATATGAGAATCTATACTTGGTTGATTTCAATGCTAGTGAAGCTAAATTATCTACATGCTTGTTCACTAAGTCTAGCATGGGTTGGTTATGGCATAGAAGGCTTGGTTATATTGGAATGAAACAATTGAATAGATTGGTTAAGCATGACTTGGTTAGAGGCTTGAAAGATGTTGTGTTTGAAAAGGATAGGCTTTGTAGCTCTTGTCAAGCCAGAAAACAAGTTGGAAACACCCATCCTAAGAAAAGCATGATGAGCACTAGTAAAGCATTTGAGTTATTACATATGGACTTGTTTGGGCCAACTCAATACACTAGCATTGGTGGTAACAAATATGGCTTTGTGATAGTGGATGATTACACAAGATACACATGGGTATTCTTTCTAATGGACAAAAAGTGATGTGTTTGCAACATTCAAATCATTTGTCAAGGGCATTCACAATGAGTTTGAAACAACCATCAAGAGAGTTAGAAGTGACAATGGTAGTGAGTTCAATAACACTAGAATTAATGAGTTGTGTGATGAATTTGGAATTAGACATCAATTCTTGGCGAAGTACACTCCACAATCAAATAGCCTTGTTGAGAGAAAGAATAGAACACTCATTGATATGGCAAGGTCTATGCTTAGTGAGTACAATATGAGTCAATCTTTTTGGGCCAAAGCTATCAACATGGCTTGCTATTGTAGCAACCGCCTCTATTGTCACCCATTGAAAGAGAAGACACCATATGTGCTCTTGAATGGTAGAAAGCCCAACATTGCATATTTTCAGGTCTTTGGTTGCAAATGTTATATCTTGAAGAAAGGCACTAGATTGGGCAAGTTTGACAAGAAATGTGATGAAGGATTCCTACTTGGTTATTCCACTACAAGCAAAGCATATAGAGTTTGGAATTTGGATAGTGGTACTCTTGAGGAAGTTCATGATGTTGAATTTGATGAAACCAAGGGTTCACAAGTAGAGAATGAGAACTTGGAAGATGTTAGAGGCATTCAACTCTCAAATGCCATGAAGAACATGGATATTGGTGAATTGAGGCCAAGGCAAGTAAATCATGATGAAGATGATCAAGTACAAGTGCTCTCTAACTCAAATGTGCAAGATGCCACAAATCAATCTAGTACAAGTGGCTCTTATGATAATGAACAAGATCAAGTGGCTAGTATATCACCTCAACCTAATGATCATGCAAGTGCAAGCAATCAAGTTCCAATCCTCCAACCAACCAATGTTGCAAGGGATCATCCATTGGACACTATCATTGGTGATATTTCAAGAGGTGTGCAAACTAGATCAAGTTTGGCTTCATTTTGTGAGCACTTCTCATTTGTGTCATCCATTGAACCAAAGAAGATAGAGGAAGCCTTGAAGGATGTTGATTGGGTAAATGCTATGCATAAGGAATTGAATAATTTCACAAGAAATCAAGTATGGGAATTAGTGGAAAGACCAAAGGGACACAATGTGATTGGAACCAAATGGGTCTTTAGAAACAAGCAAGATCAAGATGGGATAGTAGTAAGAAACAAAGCAAGATTGGTAGCACAAGGCTATACGCAAGTTGAAGGTCTTGACTTTGGAGAAACATATGCCTCAGTTGCTAGATTGGAAGCAATTAGAATCTTGCTAGCTTATGCTTGTGCCCACAACATCAAGCTCTATCAAATGGATGTTAAGAGTGCATTTCTCAATGGCTACATCAATGAAGAAGTGTATGTTGAGCAACCTCCTGGTTTTGAAGATGACAAGAAGCCCGACCATGTGTACAAGTTGAAGAAGGCATTGTATGGCTTGAAACAAGCACCTAGAGCATGGTATGAGACATTGAGGGGCTTCCTACTCTCTAAAGGGTTCACGATGGGCAAGGTTGACACCACTCTTTTCATCAAGAAGATTGGAAAAGATTTATTTGTATTGCAAATCTATGTTGATGACATCATATTTGGATCAACCAATCAAGGCTTTTGTGATGAGTTTGGAAAGATGATGGCAAATGAGTTTGAGATGTCCATGATTGGAGAGTTAAGTTACTTCCATGGTCTTCAAATCAAGCAATTGAAGAATGGTACATTTGTGAGTCAAGGCAAGTATATCAAGGACATGATCAAGAAGTTTGGTATGAGTGATAGTAAAGTCATTAGCACACCAATGGGAACAAATGGCAACTTGGATAGTGATGCAAGTGGCAATATGGTGGATCAAAAATTGTATCAGTCTATGATTGGAAGCCTACTCTATGTGACCCTCATCAAGGGCGGATGTCATGTTTAGTGTATGCATGTGTGCAAGATTTCAAGCCTCACCAAGAGAAAGTCATTTGAAGGCTACCAAGAGAATATTGAGGTACTTGAAGCATACACAAAATGTTGCTTTGTGGTATCCCAAAGGAGCAAAGTTTGAGCTAGTTGGTTACTCCGACTCGGATTATGCAGGGTGCAAGGTTGAAAGGAAGAGCACCTCGGGCACATGTCAATTGTTGGGAAGATCACTTGTTTCATGGTCATCAAAGAAGCAAAATAGTGTTGCATTATCAACCGCCGAAGACGAATACATATCCACCGGTAGTTGTTGTGCACAAGTACTTTGGATGAAGGCCACCTTGAGTGACTTTGGAATCAAGTTTAAGAAAGTGCCATTGCTATGTGACAATGAGAGTGCAATCAAGTTGACCAACAATCTGGTTCAACATACAAGAACAAAGCACATTGATGTCTGTCATCATTTCATATGATATCACCAACAAAAAGGGGACATTTGCATTGAGAGTGTAGGCACCAAAGATCAACTTGCCGATATATTCACCAAGCCATTGGATGAGAAAAGGTTTTGCAAGCTAAGGAATGAGTTGAACATATTGGATTTCTCAAATATGTGTTGATGCACCCCCACTCATATGACATGCCTCTCCTTCGAGCAATCCAAGGTAAATGTTGATTGGCATGGCATACATCCTTGCTAAGGGCATGTTTAGTGCACCTAGACATCTTTCACATTTAATAGGATCATTCATGAAAATCAAATGAATTTGATGATTATATGGTACCACTATTGCTTCTATGCTTATTTTTTGATCTAGTGGTAGCATATGACATGTTTGTGGGCTTGTAAACCTAGTGTTTGATCTAGAAAATGAGCTCTAAGTGTTTAACTCAACATGGTACAAGATAACCCTTATTTGGAGGTGTGAAGAAGCTTGTCCTTGGATCAAACTGAGTTAAATATCTTTGGTAAATGATCTAGATTGGACCAAATTTGGGAAAATGATCCTCACCCCATTGATTGACATTGATAATCTCAACCTATCTATAATTTAAGCCTTTGTGGTCATTGATGACAAAGGGGGAGAAATAGTGCACAAAGATAGTGAAAAGACAACACAAAGGGGAGAGAAATAAAGATACAAGTGATAGAGGGAGAACTTGACATAAGGGGAGAAATATGACAGGAAAGGGATCGATTAAAATTTTGAGCACACAAGTAGGGGGAGCAAGCTCATGAACTTGTATGGTGCATTTGAATGTGCATTTCATATGTTTGCTTGCATGGTAGAAGTTTTAAATTTCAATATTCATGCTTGTGTGGTGTATGCTAGTTATAGGTTTGAATGATGAAATGAAAATCTAGCATGCATAGGTTATCTAGTGATTTCATTTCCGAGTGTTTCCAAGTGGTATCAAGCTAACCATGGTGCTAAAGATGGTATAATGGTGCACTCCTATTGGTATCACGCTTTAAAGGTCCATCTTTTATACCTTAGCATCATTTGGTAAATATTGTCTCCTATATTTCCTATCTAAGCATATGTGCAAGCTACAATCCAAACTCTTAGCACATATGTAGGGGGAGCAATTGCTACCATTTGGGGTTCATGAAACTTATCCATATCCTTTTACACATGGTAAATATGCTTGGGCAAGCAACATGGATTCAATTGAATTTCAATTCATATCTTTGTGAAAGGGTTGTCATCAATTACCAAAAAGGGGGAGATTGAAAGCTCTAGTTTGGTTTTGGTGAATTGATGAAACCCTAAGTGCTAACATAGTTTATCAAGTGATCATGAGATAGGTAGCACATTTCAAGTGATGAAGCAAATGAAGACCATGACATGATGATGGTGATGCCATGGTGATGATCAAGTGCTTGGACTTGAAAAGAAGAAAGAGAAAAACAAAAGGCTCAAGGCAAAGGTATAAATGGTAGGAGCCATTTTATTTTGGTGATCGAGACACTTAGTGAGTGTGATCACATTTAGGATCGATAGTTGTACTATTAAGAGGGGTGAAACTCGTATCAAAATGCGGTTGTCAAAGTGCCACTAGATGCTCTAACTCATTGCATATGCATTTAGGATCTAGTGGAGAGCTAACACCCTTGAAAATGTTTGTGAAAATATGCTAACACATGTGCACAAGGTGATACACTTTGTGGTTGGCACATTTGAGCAAGGGTGAAGAAGATAGAGTTGGAAAGGAGTTAGTCACGCTGGTCACGAAGTGACCGGACGCTGGTCTCAGTGGGACCGGTGCGTCCGGTCAATGATACAGCAAAGACGTTGGCGTCGGTCTTTGACCGGACGTTGGGTCACTTGGTGACCAGACGCTGATAGGGTGCGTCTGGTCCTACTGATGTGGCAACGCACAAAAGAGTCACCATGTGACCGGACGCTGGGTGAGTCCAGTCGAGCATGACCGGACGCGTCCGGTAGTGAAAAGTCATCTCTAGATGCTTACTGAAAACAACCAGATGCTCGGGCTCAGCGTCCGATCACTTTGAGCTGCTGCATCCGGTCATCACTTGACCATTGGGATCAAGCGCTCAGTATTTGAAGAGAGGGGACACGTGACGTGCATCGCACGACCGGAGCGTCCGGTCACCCTGTGTTGTGCCCAGTGTAGGGGTACAATGGCTCTATTTTGTGGGGGCTTCTATTTAAGCCCCATGGCCAGCTCAAGCTCACTCTCTTGGCCATTTACATTGACATAGCAACCTTGTGAGCTTAGCCAAAGCCCTTCCACCCATCTCCATCATTGATTCATCATCTTTGTGAGATTGAGAGAGAATCTAAGTGCATTGCTTGAGTGTTTGCATCTAAAGGCACTTGGTGTTCGTGTTTCGCTATGGGATTCACTTATTACTCTTGGTGGTTGCCGCCACCTAGATGGCTTGGAGCAGCGAGGATCGTCGAGCAGAGGTTGGTCATTGTCTCTGGCTCTAATCGTGGTGATTGTGAGGGGTTCTTAACCTTTCCCTGGCGGAGAGCCAAAAGGTACTCTAGTGGATTGCTTGTGGCTTGTGTGATCCTCATCTTGTGTTGGTTGTGCGGCACCCTATTGAGGGTTTGGCGTGTGATGCCAATTAGCGTGTGAACCTCTAAGTGAGTGAATCGCCACAACAAGGAGTAGCTTGCCAGCAAGCAAGTGAACCTTAGTAAAAAATCATTGTGTTCATCATTTGATTCCAAGGTGATTGGTCTTCATTGGTTTTTATTCTTGTGATTGATTGGTTCATTCCTCGACACAGCGGTATAACTATCTTGCTCTCTTTCTTTACATGACCGCAAACTACTTATCAAGCTCTTTAGTGTAGTTAGTTGTGAGAGCTTGTTAGTTTGGTTAGTGTGGCTCTTTAGTTAGCCTTTGAGAGCACACTAACTTAGTGTAGTGCCATAGTCATTGTGTGGTTAGAATCTATAGAAACTAGAATTATGGTAGGTGGCTTGCATTTTTAGTAGGCTAGCGCAACACTTGCTACACCTCATAATTGTCTAACCGGTTTGCTAAGTGTTGTTGTAGAAATTTTTAATAGGTTATTCACCTCCCCCTCTAGCCATTAGGACCTTTCAAGTGTGGCTTCTATGTATTTGGAGGGCAACGTAGCTTGCTGGTATGAGTCCATTGATAATACACCTGCCATCGCTACATGGGCCGCTTTCTGTCAATCTCTCCATGATCATTTTGATCATGACCAACATGAGGCCTTCATACACCAACTCTTCCAAATTAAACAAACCTCTACTGTCACCGATTATGTTGAGCATTTCACCAAACTCGTTTGTCAGCTCAAGGCCTATTCTGCTACTACCGATCCACTCTTCTATACTATGCGATTCATTGATGGACCCTGTCCTAAGCTTAAAGCAATTATTCTTGTTTCCAAACCAAAAAGCTTAGATGCTGCTGTTTCTATGGTATTGGTGTAGCAGGAGGTGGCCACGGTACTGATGTCTCACACACCGTCCTAGCTGGATTGGACGTCGTCCACCAAATTTATTCCGAAGACGGCGTTGCCATTGCCACTCCCACCGTGGCCTAACAAGCAGCCGACCCCCATTGCAGCAATAGCGTCCCCAGCCACTATCTCCATTGATGCTAAGTTGGCCACCGTCAAGACATATCGATGCACCATGGGGCTCTATTACAAGTGCACCGCAAAATGGAGCAAGGACCACAAGTGCAATCCTCAGGTCCAGCTCCATGTTGTTCAGGAATTGTGGGATCTCCTTTAAGATGATGACTCTCCAGCAGATGCAGCTACCCCTGCAGATACTGAACCTCAGGTTTTCTTGGCTCTTTCTCAATGTGCTCTTACTGGCAGTTCTGCTCCTCGCACCGTTTAGTTTTTAGGGACAGTTCAGGGCATTCCATTGCACATATTACTGGATTCCGGTAGTTCAACATCTTTCATAAGTGAGTCGGTGGCAGCTCAGCTTAGTCAGGTGTCTGTTAAGCAGTCTCCGTGCTAAGTTCGCATTGTTGGTGGTGGTACTCTTACAAGTGCAGTTACCCTGCTTGCTGTTTAGTGGTCTATCGGGCAACTCTGTTTCACTTCTGATCTTCGGGTTCTCCCACTGACTGCCTTCGATATGATTCTTGGGATGGATTGGCTGGAATCCTTCAGCCCTATGCAGGTCCACTGGCAACTTAAGCAGCTGGTCATTCCATATGAGGGCAGTTCAGTTCTATTGCAAGGTGAGTCAGTGGAGGCTCCACGTAAGTTGTTGTTACAAGTATGCAGTCTGGAGAACACAATTGACGCTTCTACATCTACTGGTATTCCTGCTGCTATTCAGTCCCTCCTTGATGAGTTTGATGACTTGTTTCAAGCACCAGACTCCTTGCCACCTTCTCGCTAATGTAACCATTCCATTCCCCTTGTTCCTGGTTCTCGGCCCTTCTACATCCATCCTTATCGCTATCCTCTAGCCCTTAAGGACAAGATTGAACGCCAAGTCCATGAGATGCTGTCACAAGGGCTTATTCAACCAAGTAGCAGCCTGTTCTCTTCACCAGTCCTCTTAGTGAAGAAGAAAGATCTTTCTTATTGGTTCTGTGTTCATTCTAGGAAGTTGAACTCTATGACTGTTAAGTCCAAGTATCCGGTTCCTATCATTGATCAGCTCCTAGACGAATTGACTCATGCAAATTGGTTCACAAAGCTTGATCTGAGAGCTGGATTCCACCAGATTTTGCTGTAGCCTGGAGATGAACACAAGATGGCCTTCTAGACCCACTTGGGGCACTATGAGTTCCGTGTTATGGCCTTTGGATTGACCAGCGCACCTAGTACTTTCCAGGGGGCGATAAATTGCACACCGGCTCCCGGGCTGCGCAAATTTGTCCTCATACTTTTCGACGACATATTAATCTACAGCCGCACTTTGGCTAAGCACATTGATCATCTTACTCAGGTGCTGTCATGGCTTTGCCGGGATTCCTGGAAATTGAAATTGTCCAAGTGCTCTTTTGCTCAACCGATCAGTCTCCTATCTCGGGCATGTGCTCAGCGCAGATGGTGTCGCTACAGATCCTTCCAAAGTATAGGCTATCATGGACCGGACAAGACCAACAACCATGCGCGCCCTTCATGGATTCTTGGGACTTGCAGGTTATTACCGCAAATTCGTTCGGCATTTTGGAATTATTGCACAGCCTCTGACTGAGCTTCTCAAGAAGGATGCACCATTCGTTTGGACATCGTCACAGCAGATGGCTTTTACTGCTCTGCAGTCAGCATTGAGCACTGCTCCAGTCCTGGCGCTCCCTGACTTTCAGTGGCCTTTCACATCGACACAGATGCCAGTGGGGTTGGTATTGGCGCCGTGCTTCACCAGGATGGTCATCCAATTGCATTTATCAGTAAGGCTTTATGCCCTCATAACCGTGGATTATCCGCTTATGAGAAGGAGTACCTCGCGATCCTCCTTGCAGTCGAGCATTGGCATCATTATCTCATCCAAGGGGAATTCTTCATCCACACTGACCATAGGAGTCTCACCCACCTCAATGAACGCAGAACCGATAAAAAGTCTTTACCAAGCTGTTGGGATTAAGTTACAAGATTGTGTACACTTTTTATACACAATCTTGTAACTCAATCCCAACAGAAAGTCTTTACCAAGCTGTTGGGATTGAGTTACAAGATTGTGTATAAAAAGGGTTCGAATAATACAGTCACTGACGCGCTCTCGCGCTGAGATACTAAAGAATTACAACTGGCAGTTTCTTCTTCTTCGCCACAGTGGTTGTCCGACATTGCCAATTCTTACTCTAACAGTCCACTGGCTCAGGAGATTTTGTCTTAGTTGGCAGTTACTCCGGATGCATTACCACACTATTCGCTCAGCAATGGAGTCATCCGTTACAAGGGGCATATATGGTTGGGCCACAGTGAGCAACTCCAGACTCAAGTGCTGGCAGCTATGCATTCTAGCCCACTCGACGGTCACTCTGACATACCAGTCACTTACCAGAAGTTGAGACAGCTATTTTTTTGGCCTGTCATGCATGCGGCCACAACACAATTCATAAGAGCTTGTGATATCTGTCAGCACGCCAAGCCTAACCGTTCTCGTTCTCCAGGATTGCTTCAACCCCTCCCAATTCCTTCAGCAACCTAGGAAGTCATCAGCATGGACTTCGTCGAAGGACTTCCACCATCCGACTCCGCCAAAGCTCTCCTAGTGGTGGTTGACAAGCTGTCGAAATTTGCTCATTTTATTCCTTTGTGTCACCCATTTACAGCAGCTATGGTGGCTCGCCTCTTCATGGATAATATCTACCGGCTTCATGGAATGCTGCTAGCCATCATATCGGATCATGACTGCATCTTTACCAGTGCCTTTTGGAAGACACTTTTTAGCATTACTGGCACATCTCTGTGCATGAGTTCTGCTTATCACCCACAGACGGATGGACAAACGGAGCGCGTTAATCAGTGTCTTGAAACATACCTCCGCTGCTTCACCCACGCCTGTCCTTCCAAGTGGACTCAATGGATCGCCCTCGCTGAGTTCTGGTACAATTCTTCTCACCATTCCTCATTGGGTCGATCTCCATTCGAAGTACTGTATGGCTTTCCTCCCCGGCATTTTGGTATTCGTCCTCCTACTGCAACGCCTGTCGCCGACCTTAATTTTTGGCTTGATGACCGGGCTCTGATGACTTTAGTGATTCAGCAACACCTCAGTCGGGCTCAAAACCGCATGAAGCGCCAGGCCGATAAGCACCATTATGAACGTTATTTTGCTGTTGGTGATTGGGTCTTCTTGAAGGTTCAGCCTTATGTGCAGTCTTCACTTGGCCGCCGTGCTAATTAGAAGCTTTCATTTCGGTTCTTTGGCCCTTACAAGATCTTGGAGCGTATCAGTGCAGCAGCTTACAAGCTGGCTCTTCCTTCTTCCTCATCCATACATCCCGTCTTCCATGTATCACAGCTCAAGGCTTCTCATGGTAAGCTGCCGGTGTCTGATGTTCTTCAAGATGATCTTGCCCAGTTTCAGGTGGCCCAGTAGATACTTGATCGCCGCTGGACTCCAGGAGACTCACCAGTGGAGGAAGTCCACGAGCAGTGGCCCCAAATGCCACCGTCCTAGCCACCTAGGAGACGCTGGAACACTTGAAGCAGCGTTTTCCAAGAGCTCTGGCCTGGGGTCATGCCAGCTCCAAAGGAGAAGGGTTTGTTAGCACTTCTTCTATGGCTCCAGTGATACACTATGATGAAGCATCTACAAGTGAGCAGGCTCGGCCCGTCCGCGAGCGCCGGCTCAACGTCAGGCTGTCCGGCCCAGAGTAGAAGGCTTAGACATAATAGTATAAGTACCTGAGTATGCTAGGAAGAGAGGCAGACTGGAATGTATTATGCCTTAGTTCTATTCAAGTACTCATCTGTTAAGCACTTATCTGTTAAATTCCGCACATTACAATTCAGATCATCTAAATTCCAGTCGAACATTCCGATTTCCTTCTTCTTCCTGAGCAAGGGATTTCCCATTGCTCACACTCGAGACCCTGAGCGCCAAGTTTCACTCTTGGCATCTCGCAGGGCTCCATGAAGCTCCAAGGGAAATGAGATCAAACTCTCCAGGCTCCACATTCCGCTCCACTCTGGGCACCCACCTGGCTGCGCTCGCGTAGTTGCGTTGCGTTGATGGAGACAGGCAGACGGCTGAACCTGCTCTGGATAGCAGCAGCTTGTATTTCCTTCCCTGAAATAACCACTACTACGCAAGTGGCACCAAGAGTAGCGATAAGATTAAAAAAAAAATTGGCCCAGAGATATTTCAGCAACCCAAACTCCCGCCCAAACATGCTAAAGTCTATTTAGAGAATTATTCATATAGCTACTAGGTTAACATCACCTAGATCCATATCTTATATGCTTGGAATTGGTTAACGGACATAGCAGAAAATGAAAGGTATTTGATCTTTGTGGGTCTGCAGCTTTTTTAGAGGCAATTTGATGTACACATAATAATCTTCTTTTTTTTGAGAAAAATAATATATTTCTATTATACAAGATACCTACGTGACAGCATATTGGCTGCGGTTCTAGGGGTTTGTGCAGCATCAGGACACAAGATGAACTATCCATTTGGCAAGTAGAGCTTTGGAGGTTGTTGGTTGTTGCTCTCGACCTCTTCGCCAAGAATGGATGGGGAAGCAATAATAGACTTTGTTTATGTTTTTTTCATTTATTTTGTCATATTTTCTTCCTTTTTTTGTTCAACTCTAGCTAAAAAATCGTAAAAACTTGATTGTGGGTCTCTTCGCGTGGACCGGAAACAATTCCATTTCCAAAAAAAACTCCCATACAAATGTCCAAACCTAGCTGCTGCTTCCTATATTTCAAATTGCAAGGCTTTGTTTAGTTTCTCCATCTAAAGTTTAGTCTCTATCCCATCGGATGTTTGGGCACATGCATAGAGTATTAAATATAGACAAAAAATAACAAATTGCACAGATTGCGAGACGATTTTTTAAACCTAATTAGTCCATGATTTGACAATGTGGTGCTACAATAAAACTATTTATTTTATTATTACTATCCAAACACTTCCATGTGACACCTCGATGTGACATCTCTAAACTTTAGCACCTGGATTTAAACATGGCCTAAGTTATTTTTGTTTTGTTCATAGTCAAATTTCTCTAATTTTGACTAGGTTTTGAAAAAAAAATGTTAACATATACGTAACCAAATAAATCTTAAGCTTAAACAAATTATGATTAAGTGAAATTACTTTGATGTGTTAGATTTTGATATATTCTCCTATAATCATGGTCAAAGTTAGACTAATTTGACTTAGGATAAAACTAATACGACATGATATTCAAATAATTAGAATTTTAAAATTTCCTCTAAATAATTCTAATTGATACGAATAGAATTCAAACCATGCAAATAGGGTACATTTTGATTTAAAATACATTTGAAAGTTGTTGGATCAATTAGCTCATTTGCATATTGAGATCTTAAATTGTTGTGTGCACGTTGGTGGTACTTAATCACAGTTGAAATTCAAACTTCACTTGAATTTTGGTTTGAATCAATTTTCATGAATATGTTAAATCTTCTACCCTTTTTAATTGGTCACAACCCCAATTCCACCTCCCTTTTGGCCCACCCCAACCAACCTGCTCCCTCTCACTTCCTTTCCTTTTGATGTGGGTTGTGGCCCCATCTCTCTCTTTCCATGGCCCGGTCTAGCCTGGCATCGATCTTCACTTTTCCCGTCTCCAATACTTGGGCCCACCCACGTTGTCTTCCTCCTATGTCCACCATGCCTCTATGTATCCCACTCACATCGCCATATCATTCCTAAACCCTAATTAGCAAGGCCTTGATTTATCACCTCTGCCATATCGTCTTCCCCGACATCAGCATAATAAATGCACTTACGAAAAAGCCACTAGCGTCCACAACCTCCATGGACCACTTTAGACCAAGCTTGAGCATCATACCCATGCCCAATTGCCGCTCCACTAACACCAATTGTGAGCCTAGCTTTGCACCATTGTATCTTAATTAAGCCCATCCTTCTTGTCCAAAAAAACATGAATGTCACAATATTTTCTAGTTGGAGGGGGACTAGAATGACCTTGTCAGCCTATAATTTGTCGGGAAAAGCCACTAGCACACCGCAAAAAAACATACAAGACTAATAGTTCCCACATGCCTCTCTTTTCAACCTCTCACAACCCTCATCTTCCCCAATCCACATGGAACCAAGGAGTAGAGCATTGTTGTTGTTGATCCCACGTTCTCTGAGCTATGTGACTAACAAGTTATCAGCCCCATTAGCTATTTCCCTTCCCCCTCTGCACTATTCTCGATCTCCTTCTACCCCTCTGTTCTAACTTGATACAGAAACAATCACCCACTGAGTTTTGTTGCTGTGGTAGCCACTAATGAAGCTTCTTCAACATCCATTACCATACTGACACAATAACACACCATGAATGCTCTGTAACCCCGCAAACCCAATCCAAAAACAATTCTCACACAGTTGTACCTAGCTTCACTAGCCTCGCCAACTCTAGCAAGCCCCTGCTACCTCTCCGGTTACTTTCTATCATCAAGATTAGCCTAGGTAGGTCGACCTCACCAAGTTGATCCCCATTGTATAGTTCTTGACCTCTACCTTGCCTTGTTTTCATCGATGGTGAGGATTTTGAAAAGCCCCATGAAGGACCCTTATTGTGTTGTCCCAATGATCAAAAGCCTTATCCAATCATTGGCATGTCAAGTTGTAGCATGGCTAACAAGGCCACCATCATGGGGCACAGTGAAAATAGCCTTACACCACCCTAAGGATCATTTTGTACTAAATACTTTAAGGGCTATGATTATTAGTTTTGTAGTTGAAGGAGTTATGTAGACAACCCTTAATATGTTTGGAGGTTATTTAGTCTTTTTCATTTATTAGGGTGTGCCTGTCATTTCCTGTTTTAATATTATTGCCATCCTATAGATGCAATGTGTGGAGTAATGTCAAATCACTTTGTGCCCCTATTTGGATCAATACTCTAGGCTCACTCTATGGAATCCCTAGGGACAAAGTGGAAGTGTTAGTGATGTATAGATCCATTTATTTGATGGCATATGGATGAGATGGGCATCTGTATTACATCATCCCTTAAGTAATTGTGCATGGTTACTCATAAAAAATGAGGGTCGCATGGTTTATATTGTGGTGAAACCAAATGAAATTGAAGTTAAGTTGAGAGACAAACAAATATTTTTCCCACAAACAATTGCTCTCGGTTATCGTGCCGAGAGGTGACCGATAGGAAGTAATCAAAACTTGGTGTCAATCCCACCGATCTTTCTTTGTGGGTGGCCTTCTAGTAGTAGAGAAGGAGATGCATAGGCGGGTCGGTATCCTATGTAGCTATCAAAGTAGGAGTAAATTTGTTGTTATTAGGCCATTTTACCTCTTGAGGTAATTCTGGATGCTTTTATATTAGCTAAGAAAAATGACTTGTCTGTTATTGATTATCATGATTTGATGATTTCCAAAATTGATGAAGTCACTGATAAGAGGTTGAAAGTTTTGAAGGAGACTGATAGACAAGGTTGCTAGAGCTTATAACAAAACAATCAAGTTGATGTCATTCCAAGTGGGAGATCTAGTGCAGAAGACAATTCTACCTCACTTGGATCAAAGGACAACAAGCTTAGCAGAACAAGGTAAAGTAGAGGAAGAAGATTACAGAAAGGTCCCTATTGTCCTCTTCTATACACAACTGGAAACAGGGACTTTGCCGAGTGCCTAGGCTTAAAACACTCGGCAAAGGCTTTGCCGAGCGCTGCACTCGGCATAGGCCACTCGGAGAAAAAAAAGTCAGCAAAGCCTTCTTTGCCGAGTGTCATTTGTCGGGCACTCGGCAAAGCCTTTGCCGAGTGTCGACCGGACACTCGGCAAAGAAAAGTAGCCATTAACCATGACGGTTGCTTTGCCGAGTGTCTCAAGGACGACACTCGGCAAAGAATTTATATAATTTTTTTCCCGAAATTGTTTGCCGAGTGTCGGCTCTCGGCAAAGAATTTTTTATTTTTTTTAAAAAAGTCTCTTTGCTGAGTGCCATGGCCTGACACTCGGCAAAGCCTTCCCCTTTGCCGAGTGCCGTGGCCTGACACTCGGCAAATCCTTCCCCTTTGCCGAGTGCCCTGGCCTGACACTCGGCAAAGCCTTCCCCTTTGCCGAGTGCCGTGGCCTGACACTCGGCAAAGAGCCCAGCTTTGCCGAGTGTCCTTGCAATTACACTCGGCAAAGCTGTGAAATATGGTGTTTTCCTCCAGTTTTTGCCAGCTTTGCCGAGTGCAGTGGCCATTGCACTCGGCAAAGAGGCCTTTGCCGAGTGTGACACTCGGCAAAGCGTCTATAATTGCCTATTTTTTTTCTTGTTTTTACATTCCAACACTTCCATCACACATTCAAACAAAAAATTTCACAGATATTCATCACATTCTTCAAATCCATGACATTCATCACTTACATATCACAAACACCATTTAGAAGTCACAAACATAAGTGTCTAAATATATCACATTGAAATTCACAAGTTCAAAAGTTGTTCATCATCTAACATCCAGTTTATTACCACAATTCCATGAACATGGACAAGTTCAAACTCATTACCAAATACGCCTTTGATTGGGCGGTGATCGATACGGATCCTGAGGATTAGGTGGATTATTGGAACCCGCCGACTGAGGCGCCGACTGAGGCTGCACAAAGGAGTATATATTCTATGTGTTAGACATGTACTTGGCTAGCTAATTAGAAATTACTTGCATGTAAGAGACTGCAATTAACTTTCATACTCACAGGTGTAGGTCCATCCTAGGGTGAGGCTGTAGGTGGAGGTGGTGGAGCGAGCAGCTCAGGTGGCAAAGCAAGACCCGTATGTTGCCCAAGGCTTTGAAGAAAGGCCGTGATGCTCAACAACTGAGTCTCATAGGTCTCTGTGATGCCTATCAACCTACTCTCATAGTTCTGATGCTGGGACATCAGCTGCGCCTGCAGCTCTTGACGCTGCCGAGCTTCTTCTTCGAGCCGGGCCTACAACATTTCACTCCAATATTTCAGTAATGCATAGCTAATTACGGTGTGTAAAAGTCAATATACGACGAGTCAAACTGAAATTACCTCAAGGACGTTGACCCGCTGTTGTGCAATGGTCGGCCGTGTGCGTATGGCCGGGCTCTCGCTCGTGCTTCGAGCTCGGATCGTGGAGAGGTCGGGGACAGCGGTCGAGTCGATTGTGCCATCGGCAATCCACATGCGGCCGTGCTTCTTCCCTCCTCCCAACCTCATGACGAGCTCCGTATCAATCTCCTGCATGCACGGGTCGAAGTCTGGCCCATGGACTGACCTTGCCACCGACGTGTACTCGCTGATGCGGGTGTGGACGCTCGGGTTCGTGTACTCCTGGGACCCGTCCTCCAGGCTGAAGGAGACATCAAACGTCGCCTTTCCCTTGTGGGACATGCACCATGCCTAGAAGTCCGAGCACTCCTGGCCTTGATGTGCCACCCTCTACGAGAAAGACATCAAGAAGATTAGAAATCAGTCATAATTGAGCATCAGAATAGATAAATGAATTCGTGTACCCATGCGTCTCTGTATCCGGCGAGGTTGTGGCTGCCTTGATGGTGTGCTGGTCCTTCCATCTCCAAACGCCATTCCCTTGCAGCGTTGTGCGTCGAGGCATACCCCTCTGTAAACCAGTTGTCCACGATCTTCTCCCACGCCTCGGGATACGATCCGCACCACCAGGGAATCATTTGCATGTCATCCGGTAATTGACATATAAGATGATCGAATTAAACCTACTTATTCTCAAAATGAATCAATCTGGATGTTCTCATGTACCTCAATGTACTGCTCCCGGGTTAGGTCCATGGTTCTGGCGTTGGCCTTTTTGACCCTCTGTCCAAGCTTCGACCCGTAGTAGGTGACAACGGCCTGGATCTTCACCTCGTGAATCATGTCGATGACGAGCTTTTTGCAGGCTTTGGTCGCCACCTGATCCTTCCTGCCCTCAAATCCCTCCTCGCATTTGAAATAAGCCTGCAGACAAACACGATATTTGTATGGATATTTTTAAAGAAAAAGTTCAATGAAAGAAGCAATGCTATGCGAGGAGACTTACCCAGAACTCCCCAATGACCCATGCTGCCTTGTTGGAGTACGGCTCCGTATCAGCGGATGGCGTAGTGGTCAAACGAACAGGCCGCCAATGTGTTGTTCTTGTACGTGACGACGCTGGGGTAGTGTTGCCTGCACAGAAGACCCAGGATGCCATTGGGGGCGCGTGCACCAGCACCAGACACAACCACCTAGTTCCTGTACATGTGATTAAGAAAAATTAGTAGTTCATCTTTGTTTGAACTTATCATATGAAGTAGGGGCAAATAAAATGTCAAGTTTACTTACTTTTGCCCTTCAGGGCGAATCACTAGGCGGCGGTGAGGAAACGGAAAAGCAGGGAGGCTCGCGGGACCTCGTAGGTACACCCTCGGAGCAGAGGAAGAGGAACCCGTGCCTCCCGCCAAAACCTCCTGCTTGTCGAAGGACGCCTCCTCCTCGTCGCCCTCGGGGGGCGTCTGCGAAACCTCCTCCTCCTCTTGCTCCTCCTCCTTGTGCGCCCTCTCCACGGGCGTCACCGGCTCTGCCTCCTCCAACACTTGGAGATGTGCCGGGGGCCTCCTGCTCCTCGGGTTCCTCCTCCTCCTCGCATCCGACCCCTCGGCCTCCTCCCCCGCTTGGTAAAGCGACCTGACGGACCTGTGACACCCACCCGCCATCTTTGTTGAATCACCTAAAAAAAGAAAAGTATTACATGTATTAGAAATAATATTCATGCTTAAAAAACACTTAATTAGAAATAGATGCAAAATGATAATCAACTTTAGTATTACATTTATTAGAAATAATCGTCATTATTTGGATTAGCTGGATCATAGGTCTCATCATCGCTATCAACATTGTCCAAATCATCAACACTAATTGAAGGCGGAATGTTGTCTTCATTGTCATTGCCTAAACGTAATCGCTCAAGCATTTGTAGATCATCCACATTTTGGACCTCATCTCCATCATCCTCATCATCAACCCTTTCATTGTCTACTTCCATTTCTATCGCTTCGATTAAGTCTATCACAAAGCTTCCTTGTAGCCCCTCTTCTTGAAAGAACTCTTCCTCATATGTGCTTGGATTGAAGTTGTAATCTTCATCATTTGGGGCAGGTAGTTTACCATGTGGTGGTACCTTGTGCACAATAGCCCAACCCTTAAGCTCTTCGTCTTGGCACGCGTATGGCATATAATACACCTGGTAGGCCTGTTGAGCCACAATATAGACATCTTTTCCTGGGTAGACGGAATCTGGTTGAATCTCCACTAGCCCAAGATTAGGGGTCCGTCTCGTTGCTCCAGGGTCAAACTAGTGGCATTTGAATATGACAGGATTAAGAGCTTTGGAACCATAAAATGAAAGTTCATAGATTTCCTCAATTCTTCCATAATATTGGACCTCATCAGTGCCTAGTGTTAAAACTCCGCTATT
Organism: Miscanthus floridulus; assembly: GCF_019320115.1. Lineage (NCBI taxonomy): Eukaryota > Viridiplantae > Streptophyta > Magnoliopsida > Poales > Poaceae > Miscanthus > Miscanthus floridulus. The sequence goes on from NC_089581.1 coordinate 69,865,595, forward strand.
TGTGGTGTTTCGATTGGGCCAACTCTGCTCATAGCATGTTGTTTGAAAGCGATATCCATTCACGTCGTAGCCGTTAAATGACTTGACCCTAATGGCACAACCGTTTGCAACCTGTCTTAACTCGTCACTTATAGTAACATCAGTTTAGGCCTTCCATTTGAACCAAGAAATGAAATCGGGCCTCCCTGGTCCCGCACCCTTTGAAAGAAGGGTATCAGTTTCCTGCAGGGTTGGATCCCTTCGTCCTTGCCAGGTTTGACGTGAATTCCCTGTACCAAAGAGAAATAAGGGGTTTGGATGCGAAATAGTGTGACGGCGTATCAAAACAAGGGGGTTGAGAACTTACCCAATGAACGGCTGCACCTCGACAAGGTTGGTCAACACATACAGCATGATATTGCGCCACTCTTCATTTTTCAATTGCTTAGTGGTCGATGCACTTGCGCTTCCGAGCTACCCTTGGAAAAGGCTGAGCTTCGATTCATTTTCGCCAGCATTGTAACGAGGGGGTGGATTATGCACGCTAGGAAGGAGGTTTGGTTTGTAGTATTTCTGTGTGAAGGTTCCCACCTCCTCCCTAACGGTTTCCTCTACAATGGAAGCCTCAATTTTGGCCTTATTTCTACATTTTGTTCGAATAGTCTTCAGACATCTCTTGATTGGATAGCACCACCGGGCCTACACGGGCCCCCCCATACGTGCCTCATAGGGGAGGTGCATAATCAAATGCTGCATCGGCAAGAAGAAGCTGAGTGGAAAGATCTCCTCCAACTTACAGACCAACACAGGTGCCGCTTTTTCCAAGTCACGAACGATGGACCGGTCAAGCTCCTTTGCACAAAGCTGGCAAAAGAAATAGCTCAACTCTGCAAGCACTTACCATATATGATCAGGGACATAGCCTCGAACCATTGCTGGAAGAAGCCGCTCAATCCAGATGTGGAAGTCATGACTCTTCATCCCGTTGACTCGCAGAGTGCCTAAGTTGACTCCCCTCCTCAGATTTGCTGCATACCCATCAGGGAACATTAGTGTTTGGATCCATTGAAGTACTTCCCTCCTCTGATCCCTGGTCAAGACGAAATCGACCTTAGGCCGCCTCCATGTCTTGTTGCCTCTAGGAGGCTGCATCTCTTGCTTTGGTCTATCACATAATGTTGCCAGGTCCACTCTAGCCTTAGTGTTGTCCTTAGACTTTTCAGTGTCCATGAGTGTTCCCCAAAGTGCCTCGGCGACATTCTTCTCGGTGTGCATTACATCGATGTTATGTGGTAGAAGAAGGTCATCGAAATAGGGGAGCCTCGTCAAGCCTAACTTATGTGTCCACTTATGTTGCTCACCATATCCCACAAACCCACCATCTGGAGCGGACACGAGAGCATCTATCTACGAATGAACCTCGGCACCAGTCATCATCCGCGGTGGAGGGTCTATCACTACGACACCTTTCGTAAAGTTCTTGATGTCTTGTCTGAATGGATGCTTAGAAGGGAGGAATTGCCAATGTGCGTCGAACGACGAATACTTGCCACCCTTCCGTAACCAGATGAACCTCAAAGCTTCCTTGCATACTGGGCATGGGAACTTCCCGTGAACACACCAACCGCTGAATAACCCATACGCCAGGAAGTCATGCATGGAGTACTGGTACCAAACGTGCATTTTGAAGCTTGTCTTTGTAGCTCTGTCGTATGTCCATACCCCTACCTCCCAAGCATGGATCAATTCATCAATCACCGGCTCCATGAACACACCCATATTACTCCCCGGGTGTCCAAGAATTATAAACGACAAGAATATGTTATGTCATTCAAAGGAGACAACGGGGGTGGAGATTGAGGGGGATAACGAACACGGGCCAACATGTGTATGGGGCAGCCATCATTCCATAAGGATTGAACCCGTCTGTTGCCAATGCAACACGTACATTATGAGCCTCTCTAGCTTTTTCACGATATATGTCATCGAAGTGTTTCCATGCTTCACCATCGGCTAGATGCACCATCTTCTCCGGACTGTACCATTTTCCATTTTTGTGCCATGTCATCTGTTTCATGGATTCCTCGTTCATGAATAGCCATTGGATCCTCGATAGGAACGGAAGATGTCATATGATCTTCACTGGGACTGTCGTCTGACTCTTCTAACCATCACTAGAGTCTGTCTCCAGGTACCTAGACGATTCACACTTTGGACAGTACTTTGCGTCCACATGTTCTTTCCAGAACAGGACGCACCCCTTCGGACAAGCATGTATCTGCTCGTACGGCATCTTAAGTGCCCAAAGGAGCTTCTATCAATCGTACATGCTCTTTGGCAGAATGTGGCCCTCCAGAAGCAGGGTGCCAATCACGATCAACATCTTATCGAAGCCGTCTCGACTGATGTTTAACTCGGACTTCAACGCCATCAAGCGTCCAATGGCGTCAAGTTCAGACACCGAGGACCAATTGTAAAGGGGCTTCTGAGCAGAGTTCATCATCTCGTAGAAAGCCTTTGTGGCTGCCTCCATCTCCTCCTTCTCGCGTTCGTCAACATCGAGTGCTTAGTGAACATCATCTAACAAGTCTGGTACACCGGCATCATCATCAAAAGCTTCGACGCGTGGTCTCACCACCTCCTCTCTCATACGAAGGGCTTCACCATGGTAGATCCACTAGGTGTAGCTCGGCATATATCCATTCTTCACAAGATGTTTACCCACGTCGACCATGTTTATCCTTCTCCTGTTTGCACATTTGGAGCAGGGACACGGCTCTAGCAGATGTGATGACGAAGCCTTGCCAAATGCCTTGTTCAAAAAAGCCTTGGTCTTGTGAAACCATTCATCTGTGTACTCCATGTGACTTTTCCAGCCCATGTACATCCACTGACGGTCATCCATCCTCTAAAATGCCAGCGAGTAATGCAACCATCAACTACATCTACACGACTTTCATACTGTCTAATAGGTGAGGATAGGTCCTAATCCCACCCATGGATGCGTAGATGAGGTTAGTTACCATGGTCTGCTCCTATCCCAGACATAATTTCAGCAGCACCTCCCTGTTGTTCTCCCGATACACGTCCTGGCAGGGAGAGTGTGTATCTGGAGAACAATGGGGAGGTAATGCCGAAACCCTATCTCGGATCGGAGCAGACCATGGAAACTAAACTCATCTACGCATCCACGGGCTGTCCAAATAACGTGGACAATCTAAAAAAGATACGGCTGTAGATATGCAAAGATATGCATACCACCAACCATATCTCTTTCGGACGGGAGACGCCTAACTTGGTTACGCGATCTACGACCAAGGTACGCAAAAGAGGGGTTATTCCTAGGGTGTCGGGTGGAGTCAGGCTAGCGGGACGGTGGCGAGTCGGTGCAGTGGCGAGGCGACGCGATGCAGGCAGACCCACAATGCCGAGGAAGATGATCGGTGTAGCCAAGGCGCTCCGGCTCCGCTCAGACAGTTCCTTCACCTGCATGAAAAACAAATAGATTTTGGTTAATTCTAAATTTTGGTAGCACCTCCCCTGCACGGGGAGGTTTCCAAAACCTACAAAAAACAATGGCACGAAGGCCAACAATCACAATGGCTCAAAGGCCGACAATCGCAACGGCTCAAAGGCCGACAATCACAATGGCACATCATTATACCTTGGCGGCAGAGGCGTCGACGAGACGGGAACACGGGGAAGATGGCGCCGAGAACGGAATGGGAAGGCAACCTCCTTCCTCCTTCCTCATTCCTCCTTCCTCTCCTTCCTCCTTCCTCTCCCCCTTCTTCCTCCTTCTGCACCGGTCGTTCGGTGGGGCATGACGGGGCGGGGAGCGGTGGGGCAGTGGCCGGCAGGGCCGGGTGCGGCGCTCTTCGCCGGTCGCGGCGCGACGCAAATCGGCGGCGGGGAGGGTTGGGGCAGGGCTTGATGCCGGCGTTGGGGCAGCGCGCGCGTGTAGCGGCGGCGCGGGCGCGGCGGGCGGCGCAAGCTACGCAGGCACGCGCGGGCACGCGCGGGCGTTGGGGTAGCATGGGCCGAGGCGCAGTGGCAGCGCGTGCGGCCGCGCGCAGCGTCAAAGGCGGCGTGGGCGCGCGCGGGCGGTGGGGCAGCGCGGGGCAGGGCGCCGTTGCAGCGCGGACGGGCGCGGCGGCGGCGTGGGCGCACGCGGGCGGCGGGGCAGCGCGGGGCGAGGCGCCGGGCAGCACGCGTGGGCGGCGCGGGCGCGGGTGCGGCGGCGCGTAGGCGGTTGCATAGGGTTTGGCCGGCATGGGCCGGCCGGGGCCCATTTTGATGTTAGGTCCTTTGCCGAGTGCCACGGGCCGGCACTCGGCAAAGGTTTTTTTATTTTTTTTTGTTTATTTTCTTTGCCGAGTGCCCTGTCTCTGGCACTCGGCAAAGATTATTTATTTTTTTTGTTTATTTTCTTTGCCGAGTGCCCTGGCTCTAGCACTCGGCAAAGGTTTTTATTTTTTTTTGTTTATTTTCTTTGCCGAATGCCCTGTCTCTAGCACTCGGCAAAGGTTTTTTTAATTTTTTGTTTATTTTCGTTGCCGAGTGCCCTGTCTCTGGCACTCGGCAAAGACCCCCTTTGCCGAGTGCCAGGTCTGGCACTCGGCCAAGAATTTTTTTTTTGCTCCTAGATTTTCTCTTTAGGGTTTCTACAGTGCTTTAAAGTACATGTTAAAATTTGGTTGAATTTTGTGACTTTTTACCATATTTTTAGAATTATTTTTGTTTTGTTGATTTATTTCGCAAAAAGCAAGTTTGAACTGCAAGTGCATCGAATAATGAAATCTAATCATTCGAAAAATGATTGTCACGCTAGTGAGTGTGTTTTGCGGCCGTATCTAGGAACTTGCGGGATATTTTTCACATCTTGTTAACGAAACATGAGGACAAAGTTGCGGCCAAAGTGTTTTTAAATTGTATAAAATTCAAACGAATTCAGAAAATCACGAAACTTGTAGATGCATCGTTATATAGGATGTGGAGCCTATGGTAAAAAATTGAAAAAGTTTCGTGCACGTTGTGTGGAGATGTCCTGGTTTCTAAGCACCGTACGTGACAACGTGCACGTAACTTTTTCAAATTTTTACCATAGGCTCCACATGCTATATAACGATGCATCCACAAGTTTCGTGATTTTCTGAATTCGTTTGAATTTTATACAATTTAAAAACATTTTGGCCGCAACTTTGTCCTCATGTTTCGTTAACCAGATGTGAAAAATATCCCACAAGTTCCTGGATACGGCCTCAAAACACACTCACTAGCGTGACAATCATTTTTTGAATGATTAGATTTCATTATTCGATGCACTTGCTGTTCAAACTTGCTTTTTGCAAAATAAATCAACAAAACAAAAATAATTCTAAAAATATAGTAAAAAGTCACAAAATTCAACCAAATTTTAACATGTACTTTAAAGCACTGTATAAACCCTAAAGAAAAAAACCTGGGAGCAAAAATAAAAAAAAATCTTTGCCGAGTGCTAGACCTGGCACTCGGCAAAGGGGTCTTTGCCGAGTACCAGAGACAGGGCACTCGGCAAAGAAAATAAACAAAAAATTAAAAAAAACGGAAGATGCCGTACGATCTTCATTGGGACTGTCGTCTGACTCTTTTGACCATCACCAGAGTCTGTCTCCAGGTACCTAGACGATTCACACTTTGGACAGTACTTTGCGTCCTCATGTTCTTTCCAGAATAGGACGCACCCCTTCGGACAAGCATGTATCTGCTCATACAGCATCTTAAGTGCCCGAAGGAGCTTCTGTGAATCGTACATGCTCTTTGGCAGAATGTGGCCCTCCGGAAGCAGGGTGCCAATCACGATCAACATCTTATCGAAGCCGTCTCGACTGATGTTTAACTCAGACTTCAACGCCATCAAGCGTCCAATGGTGTCAAGTTCAGACACCGAGGACCGATCGTGAAGGGGCTTCTGAGCAGAGTTCATCATCTCGTAGAAAGCCTTTGTGGCTGCCTCCATCTCCTCCTTCTCGCGTTCGTCGACACCGAGTGCTTGGTGAACATCATCTAACAAGTCTGGTACACCGGCATCATCATCAAAAGCTTCGACACGTGGTCTCACCACCTCCTCTCTCGTACGATGGGCTTCACCATGGTAGATCCACCGGGTGTAGCTCGGCATATATCCATTCTTCACAAGATGTTTACCCATGTCGACCATGTTTATCCTTCTCCTGTTTGCACATTTGGAGCAGGGACATGGCTCTAGCAGATGTGATGATGAAGCCTTGCCAAATGCCTTGTTCAAAAAAGCCTTGGTCTTGCGAAACCATTCATCTGTGTACTCCGTGTGACTTTTCCAGCCCGTGTACATCCACTGACGGTCATCCATCCTCTAAAATGCCAGCGAGTAATGCAACCATCAACTACATCTACACGACTTTCATACTGTCTAATAGGTGAGGATAGGTCCTAATCCCACCCGCGGATGCGTAGATGAGGTTAGTTACCATGGTCTGCTCCTATCCCAGACATAATTTCAGCAGCACCTCCCCGTTGTTCTCCCGATACACGTCCTGGCAGGGAGAGTGTGTATCCGGAGAACAACGGGGAGGTAATGCCGAAACCCTGTCTCGGATCGGAGCGGACCATGGAAACTAAACTCATCTACGCATCCGTGGGCTATCCAAATAACGTGGACAATCTAAAAAAGATACGGCCATAGATATGCAAAGATATGCATACCACCAACCGTATCTCTTTCGGACGGGAGACGCCTAACTTGGTTATGCGATCTACGACCAAGGTACGCAAAAGAGGGGTTATACCAAGGGTGTCGGTGGAGTCAGGCTAGCGGGGCGGTGGCGAGTCGGTGCAGTGGCGAGGCAACGCGATGCAGGCAGACCCGCAACGCCGAGGAAGACGATCGGTGTAGCCAAGGCACTCCGGCTCCTCTCAGACAGTTCCTTCACCTACATGAAAAACAAATAGATTTTGGTCAATTCTAAATTTTGGTAGCACCTCCCCTGCACAGAGAGGTTTCCAAAACCTACAAAAAACAACGGCACGAAGGCTGACAATCACAACGGCTCGAAGGCCGACAATCACAACGGCTCAAAGGCCGACAATCACAATGGCACATCATTATACCTTGGCGGCAGAGGCGTCACGAGACGGGAACACGGGGAAGATGGCGCCGGGAACGGAACGGGAAGGCAACCTCCTTCCTCCTTCCTCATTCCTCCTTCCTCTCCTTCCTCCTTCCTCTCCCCCTTCTTCCTCCTTCTGCACCGGTCGTTCGGTGGGGCGTGGCGGGGCAGGGAGCGGTGGGGCAGCGGCCGGCAGGGCCGGGTGCGGCACTCTTCGCCGGTCGCGGCACGACGCAAATCGGCGGCGGGGAGGGTCGGGGCGGGGCTTGATGCCGGCGTCGGGGCAGCGCGCGCGTGTAGCGGCGGGGCGGGGCGGGGCGCCGGGGCAGCGCGCGCGGGCGCGGCAGGCGGCGTGGGCTACGCAGGCAGTCCGCGGGTGGTGCGGGCGCGCGCGGGCGTTGGGGCAGCGCGGGCCGAGGCGCAGTGGCAGTGCGTGCGGCCGCACGCGGCATCAAAGGCGGCACGGGCGCGCGCGGGCGTTGGGGCAGCGCGGGCCGAGGCGCAGTGGCAGCACGTGCGGCCGCGCGCGGCGTCAAAGGCGGCGCGGGCGCGCGCGGGCGGCGGGGCAGCGCGGGGCGGGGCGCCGTTGCACGTTGTGTGGAGATGTCATGGTTTCTAAGCACCGTACGTGACAACGTGCACGTAACTTTTTCAAATTTTTACCATAGGCTCCGCATGCTATATAACGATGCATCCACAAGTTTCGTGATTTTCTGAATTCGTTTGAATTTTATACAATTTAAAAACACTTTGGCCACAACTTTGTCCTCATGTTTCGTTAACCAGATGTAAAAAATATCCCGCAAATTCCTGGATACAGCCTCAAAACACACTCACTAGCGTGACAATCATTTTTTGAATGATTAGATTTCATTATTCGATGCACTTGCAGTTCAAACTTGCTTTTTGCAAAATAAATCAACAAAACAAAAATAATTCTAAAAATATAGTAAAAAGTCACAAAATTCAACCAAATTTTAACATGTACTTTAAAGCACTGTATAAACCCTAAAGAAAAAATCTGGGAGCAAAAATAAAAAAAAAAATTCTTTGCCGAGTGCTAGAGATAGGGCACTCGGCAAAGAAAATAAACAAAAAATTAAAAAAACCCTTTGCCGAGTGCTAGAGACAGGGCACTCGGCAAAGAAAATAAACAAAAAAAATAAAAACCTTTGCCGAGTGCCAGAGCTAGGGCACTCGGCAAAGAAAATAAACAAAAAAAATAAAAAATCTTTGCCGAGTGCTAGAGACAGGGCACTTGGCAAAGAAAATAAACAAAAAATTAAAAAAAATTAAAAAATTCGTTGCCGAGTGTCTGACGGCGACCACTCGGCAAAGCCTAACAGTGGGTGGCCGCCGTCACCTCGGTTAGCCTTTGCCGAGTGTTTAGCTTTGCCGAGAGCCCGACACTCGGCAAAGGGAGGCTTTGCCGAGTGCCTGGCACTCGGCAAAGATGGATATGCCGAGTGTTTGTCCTTGCCGAGTGCGGCACTCGGCAAAGTAGGAAACACTCGGCAAATCCCCTGTTTCCCGTAGTGATAGTTTTAAATTTGTTGTCTGGAGATGAATGTAAGTAAAATAGAGATGTATTGCCATGATATATGAATCAAATCCCTTCCCTGTTAAAAAACACTTTTCTCATATTTTTTGTACTAGCATGATATATGAATGAAATCCCTTCCTGAAAGGACCAAGTCGATGCGTAGAGGGGGGTGATGTTGAATACTTGAATAGGCCTATAAAAAATCCCTGCAAAACTAAGCAATTATGCAGAGACTGGCAAAACTAGTTATGATGTCTTGAGCTTCTTGCTTGTTCTAGTCTTCAATGTTACTCTTGGATCTTCATTTAAGGTGTCGATTCCTTGATCTTCAACTTAGCCAAGCTCAAGTCCATCTTTTACTTCCATATGACTAAGTATCTTATATACTAGCAAATATTGTTAGTCCTAATGGTTATGTTGTCAGTTAACCACCAAAATCACTAAACCCTTGCTAGAGTCTATGTTTCTTACATGGTTTACAACTTTTGATCTTATTATTAGTTGTTGCAACTTTTTATCTATGAATTAAGTGCAAACTATAGTGCTTATTATGCATTTTATTCAATTTTTTAGAAAATAGATTATGTGTCCTAGGCTCTTAGTGGCTACAAGAACAAAAAGCATTATTTGAACGTATACCATGGCATTCAAGATTTTGAGTTTCCTATATTAGGGAATTATGTCTAGTACTGTTGCTTTATTAGAAAACATAAAATGTTTAAAATTAAATTACCAATATTGATATGTCAATATTTCATTCCATATACATAAAATTATCTAAAGTAACAACTTACATATTTAATTTTTATGGAGTCCCAAAAATGATTTAAAGTGAGTTGCCAGTGTTATTGGTATGTGGTTTAAGGGAATTTTTTTATTAATGATAAACTGTTGAAATAAATAAATATCTAGCATGTGCATCTTTACTTGGTCTACATGGTGGAAAATAACTTGTATGCATACTTTTAAATTAACATGCACATATGTTGTATTTCCCAAATTAACACATATGTTGTATTTCCCAAATTAACACATATGTTGTATTTCCCTAATTAACACATATACTGTATTTCCCAAATCATCTAGCCTTTAAATTAACACATATACGTGGTGGAAATGTAATAAACACTTATAAGAGTGTCAAGTGTGCAATATAGAAACACATATACTGTATTTCCCAAATTTAAAGGCTAGCTAGATGATGCTTATTTATGATTATTATGAAAAAATTATAATTTATTTTTTCTTTGCACATCTCTTAATTATAAGAATTATCATGGAGCCTCTGTTTAAGGACTTAAATTAGTAATATCAAGATGCATAGACATAGAAAAATCAGCCATCCAATTGGCCTCGCATGCCCCCTCATCGATACTAAAACACAGCTATAATAAACTATTAAACTCTAAAGAAGCCCAGCCTGCAAACACATACACTGGTTCTCTCCATGTGTGGTGTGGGTGTGTGATGACCAAATAAAAGAAAAGGCTCATGTCTTGTCTTTCTTCGCCAAAAATTCCAACTAAGGTGGTCAGTTCTTGTATCCTGACTGATGCTAGATCGCTGTTCTCGAAAAGTGAAAGACAGGGAAGCTGAATACCACTAGCAACATGATTCTTGTCTCAGAGAAAGCGAGATCACATGATCTTGTTGGCTTATGTTAATCAAGTGAGATGCCTCTTGCTCCTCTTGAAGATCAGCAATTGCATAGCTGCATATTCTCCAAAAAAGCATGGTCCCCGCCTTCTGTTGTCTTGACAGTCCTGCTCAGATATATTGCTATGCTCACTAGTTACTCACATATTGATTCTCTTTTTTTTTGCCAAACAAGTGAACAGTCACACATACACACACTGGTATTTTTTCCACGAACACGTCCGTCCACGCGTATTTCGTTAAAAGATAATAGAGGCTGAGAGAACGGCTTACACGATGTAGCTACAGGCGAACCTATAGCACACACTCATATATATAAGGACCTCTGAGAGACTGAGCTAGCAAATCTTAAGATTAACAAGTCACTAGTCACTATATCGGTGGGCGCTATGTCAAGCTTGACATGAGAATAGGTGCAGCTATGTCAAGCTTTCTCTATAGTTGTATAGTTGGTTGATAGACGGTTTGAGCTATATGTTGAGTCTAAAATCCTAAGTTTCTTAGAGCATACTACTAGGTCATGTTGTTCTTTCATTCTGACTTTTTTTTATTCCATCTTAAAATAACTTTCTTTTCCCTAAATTTCTAGGAAAAAAAACATGAGTGTCTTTGCCAAGTCAAGTACGTGAACCCGCTGAATTGGTTCCACCACAAAACCTACGTTCAGTTCATACTAGCTCATATATTAATTCTTGTTGGGCTGAAATAATGTGCAGTTTCACAGATAAGACATGCTGAGAGTATAGATATGATGCTACCGAAACGCTTGGTAATCAACAGAGCTGGAGTGATAGCAAATGTTTTGAACAGTTTCCTTCAAGTTGTTTTTTTTCTGAAGGATGGCAAAAGCTTTGCCGCTATTTTCTTTTACTTTTTTTTTGAGGTATTAAATGCATACTATGTTTATATATTACTTTTAAAGTATTCATCGAGTTTAAAACATTTTTAAATTACAAAGATAAACTGACTACCATTCCGTAGCTTTGAGTACGACAGATATCTTCTTCATTGCATTGTGTCTGTAAACTAAAGCAAAGAGCCAAAGACAGGACCTCCTAGACACAGTTCACGCCAGTGAAATTGCCTACTGCATCTTTCTCAAAGCGTAAGCTTGGAGATGCACAACAGACTTCAGTAACAGCTTTTAAAAAGGCCATCTTACATATAGAAATGCCTTGGCGTGCATGACACAATAGGTGAGCATGCGAATAATCTATATATTTCTCTGCATCCTGTTCTCATGGACCACATACACTCTGGATTATTCTTTCAAATCAACTTCCGTATAGCAGTTGACCAACTCTCAAGCAGGCATTAGCACCAAAGTGAGACTCCATACTATAAGAAGCATTGCTTACCCTTCTCACACTCCCCATCTTTTCACACTCCTCCCCCCTCCGATCCCCAACCCTCACCCCTCTCCTCCGGTAGATCTCCGTCCGGTGCACCAGAGGTGGATGAAGCTGCCAGCATGATCTGAGACACTAGTGCTTGATCCTTTTACTGATTTGCAACTAGCCTGCATCTATATATCTTGATGCATTAATCATGGTCTGATGAGAGTTAAGCGATCAGATCGTCCGGCAGTTTCATCTTCTTATGGCAGCACAATAAGCTCAACAAAACCCTAGGCATGAGCTAGGTACCTAGCATGTAGGAAGCTATTAGCACCTCTCCAAGATCTACCAAGGTGAAGACGACTGAAACTACATGCGTGGTAAGTAGAAGAGATACGGTGCTGCCTTTTCTTCAACAGTGAAGACTGTCTACTGAGGAGAGAGGAAGGTCAGAAATATGGTGATTTGTGAGACTGTATACTCCTCATCCCATTGATTTCATGCATGATTCAGCAATATATATATATATATATATATATTTTTAAAAAAACATTTTCCCTTCACTTGGTTTATTAGTTAGGATGTCATTCTATTGTGCTGAACCGAGGAAAATTGTTCTATCCAGTGCAAGTGGTTTCGATAAATTATACGCTGCTCAGCATCATTTGGCAGTCCTAGTTTATTAGCACAAAGAGGCATTGAACTGTAGCATTATTGAGATCCAGATTGTCACAGAAAACGACTTGGATAGATCTACCCATTATAAACCATACCTTTCTAATCATATATTTGTTAGTCTCTCTAGCTAAAAACTTTAATAAACTTTTGTACTAGCTTTGGTTAATTAATCAGTATATTTAGATATACTATATCTAATTAAAATGTTCAACTTACTTTTTGAGGCAAAAATGTTAAACTTATTGCACGTTTTCATCTAAATTTGTGAACCTTTTGCTGAACCTAGCATATATACCACATATTCTACTCCTTTGAAATGTATCATTGGTATCTACATTTTAATAAGAAGTTTTAATTTCTAAAACACATGCATTATTTGAACAATAGTAATTCCTAGTGCAGTACTAAACCATCTGTGAAGTGGGACGATATTTCTCTTGAATGTGGGATCCTTTTAATTTGGTAATATATGCATATAGACTGTAAAATTACTCTATTATCCTAGTTTATATATATATATATATATATATATATATATATATATATATATATATATATATATATATATATATATATATATATATATAGTGTGCATGTATGGGATGGGACAAACCTCCTGGCAAGCAATAGATAGATCGACTTCAAGTTTGCAGATCTAATGGCATTGAAGATATCTTTGTTGGATAATTTGGATATGTGATGCTGACATGATAGACATACTGCCTCATTAAGTAAACTAGTAAATAATACTGTCATAATCTAATCCGCTTTAGTTAATTGTTGTTAACAAAGTGTTAAGGTATCAGAGGCTCAGAGCCCTTGAACATGAAAATTGCACAGCTACGAATGATATAAAGCAGTATGATTGTTAGTTTCAAATTTCTAATCTAAAACCTTATGCAAGTGCATCTAGTTAAGCATCGTTCTAATTGGAGTCAAATTAAAAACTCATTCACAGAATGCAAGACGACTTAGATCCTTCCTATATATAATCCTTTTTTTAGGAAATCCTATAATCCTATTTAACTAGCAACATATGATCTTGCACGTGGTACTGTTAATCAACAGTAGCAAAATGTAGCATGTCTAGGCTGGACAGTTGATTCTTGCAGGCCAATAACAGAACTTTGTTAAACCCTGGTTTCTAAAAGGATTCGTTATCATCCTTTTCCCTGTTATCTCACATGCATCGTGCAATTAATCAAATTAACCTGTACGCGCCTCCTAGTGTCTCTCAATTTTCAGAAGAACACTTGCGCTGTGCAATATTGAACAACTAGTAATTTAACTCAGACAAGTGCAATGCATATTACGACTTCACTGCAGGAAACATATTCAGCAAATGGTTGGGAGCTTAATTCTGTAATAATTCAGCAAATGCCTTCTGTATTTAATTTGTGTCTTCTAGAAAAATATGGCTTGATGACTATATATTGGAAGTACTATATACGTACCTATATACTCCGTACAAGCCATGTGAATAAGGATAATTCAGCTATAGGCATGCAAGTTTTGGCTTCTGGATTTTTCATTCAACTGTTTTTTTTTTGGTAGAGATGTGAAATGCATAGAGGAAATAAATTAACATTTTTATTCCTGCACACAGAAATTAGTCGTGTTTTTCCTTTTCTTGTATAGAGGAAATCACCGATTTTCTGTCTAATGAAGAAACGCATAACGACGAACAAAGGTAAGGGCATAATGGGCCTGCGCCAATTTGTGGCTGTAACTTCAGCAGGCCGCAGAGACTAGATTCATTCGGCAACTGCCCCAGCCTGACACGGCTCCATCAGACAGGAGAAGCACAGACCTACAAATTGAGCCTGCGCCAATTCGCCCTGTTCGGCTTGCAGGAATTTGGTTACTGTGTTGCTTTTGCTGATTTGTTGTGAGTGAAAAAAATACTATTTCTTCGCTGAAAAAATACTGCTGAAGTAATGTTGAACCGAAAAGTGGAGTAGTTTGATGACGTAGCACTCATTCCTTTTCTTCTTTACAGCTGCACACGCAAATGGGGTTTCAGACCACTTTATCTTTTAGTAACATTTTATATTTTTTTCTACAACAGTAAAACCGAATTTCATTACCAAACTAACGAAATTACATCGAGTCCACAGTTCCCTATGCAAAAAGTAAAAACGATGGCCAGAATATAGACTGATCCAAGCAAATGATCACAAAGGGAACAAATGCCTGGACCCAACTATCAAAAACTCCCAGAAGGTAGGCTAAGAAGCGCCAGCCCAAAACAACCCCGCACCTCAACAGGGGTTTCCACCAAGTTCATAACAGACAACCACCAGTTTTTAGGCTAAAAACAGAACTGCTCCATACACCGCAGAGCATTATATGCTGAACTCCATTACGCAGCCAACAAACTTCCATCATCAAGTCTTCAATCATCCAACCAATGAAATCAGCTGACGTTCATCTTGAGCCCGCTTTTGAGCATCCTGCTTGTGGAAGAAGAGCGCCGCCGTCTTCAGCGCCTCCGCTCCCTGGATCACCTGCTGCTTCAAGTCTTCTTTGGCCTGCCCAGTATGTGAGAAAAGAGCAAATCATACACATAATCTCAGTAGGAGATTTCACCCTTCGATCCTCGAAGCACATAGCATTACGAGTTCTCCAGACCGCCAAGCATACTGCAGCCAACCCAACTGCATGCATAAGAGGGCACTGGGGGAGTATATTGTTTATCCAGATCCAGTACTGGTTTATGTTACCAGGTCTGCATTCAGCTCCTAAGGAGTACGCTAACAAGCTCCAGATGTACTTAGCTGTTAGGCACTCAAAGAAAATATGTTGAACAGTCTCCTGATCCGTGCAAAAAGCACAAGACATGTTTCCTTTCCATTTACGTTTACAAAGGTTATCCTTGGTCAGAATGGCTTCATGTGCAACGAACCACATAAAGATTTTGATTTTCAACAGCACTTTCGCCTTCCACATTCTCTTGAAACTTAGGCCATAGTCATCTTTACACAAATGTTTGTATACCGATCGAACAGAAAAAAAACTACAAATTTCTCCCAGTCCCATTTAGCTGTCTTTTTCTATTAGTGTTCAAACGATGAACCATGTCATATAAGCGTCTGAGTTGATTTTGTAAGTCTTCATACAGCCATCTTCTAAATTTCAACCTCCAATTTCTCTGTTTCAAGGCGTCAACAGTCCTGGTCCTCACTGATTTCATAAAGTTGAGGGAACTTGTCTGCAAAGGAGACAAGACCACACCACTTGTCATGCCAAAACTAGTGCTTTTGCCATCTCCTGCCACCATAGATCTTCCTTTCAAATAGATATGTCTAACCTTCAGCAGGTCATTCCACACGGGGGAATTCCTGATGCTTTTTTTCACCTGAGCTATACCACCATTTTTAAGATACTTCTTAGTTATAATTTTATGCCAGATGCCAGCCCCATTCTCAGCCTTCCACCACCATTTGCAAAGCAGACTAATATTCATCTTCCTTAAGTCTTTCACCCCTAGACCCCCCTTGCTTTTAGGCTTAGTGATTTTAGTCCACTTTACCAAATGGTATTTCTTCTTCGGATTACCCCCTTGCCAAAAGAATCTCTTTCTAGCAGTGCCCATTTTGTTCAAGGTTGAAACAGGTAACCAATACATGGACATGGCATAAATTGGGAGATTGCTCAAACAAGAATTGATGAGCACTAATCTACCACCCAAACTAAGAGCACTACCCTTCCAACCATCCAATCTTTTCAGCATTTTTTCACAAATAGGTAACCAGTCCACTATATGTAACCTGGACCCAGCCACAGGGACCCCAAGATACTTAATTAGCCAACTCCCCACAGCACAGTTGAACATGTTAGAGAATTCTATGCTTTTAGCTTCATCTTGACTTATCATAATGACCTCACTTTTAGAAAAAGTAATCTTCAAACCAGACATGGCTTCATAAAGATATAACAACAGTTTTTGATGAGAGGCTTGTTCTTTTTCATCCTGGATATAAATGATTGTATCATCTGCATACTGCAAGATTGCTACCCCATTTTCCACATACTCAGGCACTAGACCTTTTATCAAATTATTTTTCTGTGCAAGGCACATCATTTTTGCAAGGGTGTCAACAGCAATGTTGAAAAGGAAAGGGGACAAAGGATTACCCTGTCTAAGCCCCTGCCAGATTTGAAATAACTCCCATTTGTATTATTAACTTTAACACTTACAGTTCCAGAAGTCATCACAATCTTAACCCATTCACACCACTTATCACCAAAACCCCTTTGCCTGAGACATTCAAACAGGAATTCCCAGTTGAGTTTGTCGTAAGCCTTCTCAAAATCCAGTTTTAACACAAGGCCATCCTTCTTTCTGATTCTAGTATCATGCAAGATTTCATGCAAAGCCATAATTCCATCCATAATGTTTCTGTTCTTCAAAAATCCAGACCGGCTCTTGTTAATGATTCTACTCATGACTTTCTCAAGCCTCAGCATTAAAGCTTTTGTAAATTTTTTATAGATGACATTTAGCAGGCAAATAGGCCTGTATTGCTTGATATTATTAGCCTCTTTAACTTTAGGTAACAGAGTAATAATACCTTAGTTGAAACGACCAATGTCCAAATTAAGATTATGAAAATCATGGAACGGGGCAACCAAGTCATTTTTTATGAGATCCCAGCAATGCTGGTAAAATTCTATTGGGAAATGATCAGGCCCAGGGGCAGTGTTCTTCTCCAAAGAGAAAATAGCCTCTTTGATTTCATTTTCAGAAAAAGATTTTTCCAATTCCTCATTTTCCTGTTCACTAACAGTTTCAGATTGTTCCCAACAATCAGGGTCCAAATGAATGTCAGAGGGGACAAAAGGACCAAAAAGTTCTTTGTAAAATTGAGTGGCATGCTCCACCAGGGCAGCATCACCTTCAATAATTTGGTCATTATGATTAAGAGAATAAATTGTATTCTTCCTTTTCTTTCCATTTGCCACTGTGAAAAAAGGCAGTATTATTATCCCCTTTCAGCAACCACATACTGTTTGATCTTTTATGCCAATAGGCTTCCTCTTCTTCAAGCAGTCTAAGTAATTCAGTTTGAATAAAAGTCTTTCTGTTTAGCAAATCAGCAAAAAGAGTCACCTCCTCTTTTGTTTTTCTAAACTCTCCAATTCTTCTTTTAGAATAAGCTTGTATTTTCTGGTGTGACCCTTCAGACTTTGGCCCCACCCTTTAAGAAACTTTTTAACCCTGCCCATCTTTATACACCAGGTATCAATAGCAGACTTAGAGTGCACTTTTCTCTCCCAAAATTCCTACACTTTAAGTGTGAATTCTGCATGTTGCAGCCAAGAGGTCTCAAAACAGAAAGGTCTTGAACCAATCTTATGTTCCAAATCAGTTCTCACAATCAGAGGATTGTGATCAGACAAGTATCTTGGGATTTTCCTAAGGTTGCAAAGGGGAAATTCCATTTCCCAGGAGCTGGATATCAAGATTCTATCTAATTTCTCAAGGGTTGGGTTTTTCCTATTGTTACTCCAAGCGTACTTGCCCCTAGATAAAGGTAACTTTCTAAGCTCATAAGTATTGATAATGTGGTTGAAAACATCAGAAAAGTTATTTTCAGTGAATTTCTTGTTTTTATCAGAGCTAAATCTCAAAATGTTAAAATCCCCCCATGAGGATGGGGTATTTTGCCTTGAAGCATAAATTAGCAAGCTCTATCAAAAAAATATCTCTAAATTCATCATGGGCTGGTCCATAGACATTAACCAGAGACCAAAGTTTATTGACATTTTTATCCAAAACATTTGCAATTATCATGTAATCACCATTTTCAAAGCTTTCCACAACAAATCTATCATTTTTTATTCCACTCAACATCCCCCTAGATTTGCCATCAGAAGGAGTCCAGTGCCAGCTGAACTCTTTGGTATTATCAATCTTTCTAAAAAATTTATCAGAGTAGGATTTCTTCATAGTTTCCTGAATCCCTATAAAATCAACTTTATGGTCCCAAATTAGCTCTTTAATATAGGAGCTAAGACCCTTTTTTGCCACCCCACAACAATTCCATATGATGCCTATCATTTGATAACCTTTTTTATAGTCTTCCTGTCTCTGAGATTGAATCTAGGGCTAGCCTTAGATTCAACTCCAACAGAGTTATCCAAACCAGCAAGAGGCTGGCTGTTACTAACTCTGGCTTTCCTCTTATATTTCTTTTTAGAAGATCTACTTTTTCTTGCACTCACTGTTACAAAACAAGGTTCTTCTTCAGATTCATCAGAGCCCCACTCCAAAAGAGGTTGATCTTCTAAGGGAAGATTTTCATCTTCCAGATTATCAATGTGCTCAGAGGTGGCATTAGAGTGTTCATTTAACTTCATTCTAGCATTCTCCAAATACTTTAACAAGTCAATTTTTTCAAAAGTTAGAGACTCAGAATGCATCCCCATATTAATAGCTAGAGAGACAATACTAGTGTTATTAAGAACTGCAAAGGAGTTCTAGTCACTAGAGCAATTACCTTTATCCTCCAAATTTGTTGTCATCTTGTTCTGGGCTTGATCTCCCACCCTCACCTATGAAGTGCCATTGTCCCTGAGTCTCTTGCTCTGTCTAACCTCCTTCCATTCTGTCTAGTCAGAGTTGTTATCCCTTAGCCTAGCTTTAGTCTCAGCAGACAAGGCAGACACATGCTTATCCCAAATGTTCAGCTGCTCCTGATCACATTCCAAGCCACTTCTCTCAGTATTGTCCATTTCAACAGCATTGGCATCTTTATCCACCTCCATGATAACAGCATTTACTTCCTCATTAGTTTCCTTAATCTTCTCATTTACTATTTCCACCTCATCAATTTCAGATTTTTGGCCATCCTCTTCCTAGATCAGATCCCAATCTATGTCCTGACTCCCTATGTGAGGTACATCTTCTTGATTGGATATGTCAACTTTAGGAGCTCCTTGGCTGCCTTTGGCAGGACTCATAGACACAGCTCTAGCAGTAGTATGATTTTCCTCTTCTAAAATAGTGGGGAGGCTTTTACTTGGACCAGACTTTAACATATAGTCTTCTAGCTGAAAGAATTCAGATCTCTTGCAACCATGCAAAGCATCTTTAGCCTCAATTGCAGTCAGGGGATCATGTTTGGATTTTTGCAGATTAGAGCCATAGTCATTGATAACAGTATGAGATGAGTCATTCACAATGATGCTGCTGAGCATTCTAATATCCAGATTCTCAAAAATACCAAATCTGAGCTGATCGGACCCTGGGACAATCAGATCACCCATCTTTAGGCCCTCATCTTCACTATCCTCATCATTACTCTCCAAAACTTGAGTCAACAGAAACTTGCTTCCCTTTGACATTGCTTGCACTCTTACTGGTTCTAGCTTCAGAGGGCTAGCCCAGATCTTTTGTAGGTTCCATTCTCTGTTTCTTAGGGGATGGGAAGTCATCCTTGGGTTTATCCCTTTTATTTCTGATCCATTTATTGCCAGAAGGATTAGTTTACCCATCTTGGGGCACCTCTCTCTGAAAGAAGTAGTCATAGAAGTTAAAATCCAGAACACCATCCGCAGAGGCAGGAACCTTGGTGACATCCCTGCAGCCTATTTTGATTCTAACATAGTCATTCTTATGCAAGTTTTCCTTGTCCACTTCCAGGGGCAAACCCACTTTTGATGCAACCATACAAACATTGGAATATGACCTCTTCTCAAAAGGGATGTTAGTAATCCTGAACCAAGCCACACTAGTGGACCTTTGGAACCAGTTGTAGGGTTCCATTTTTCAACTTTGACTACCACCTCAGGCATGGACCTCATCCTTAGTTCAGTGAAGTGAGCTAAATCATCAATGGTCTGTGCATTAGGAAACCTCATCTGATACTTTCCTTCCCCAATTCTCTTTGCAAACCACCTCCAAGTAGAGTTAGGACCAGCTTTCAGTCTAAATTCATTTTCAATCTGTCTAACATTTGCCTACCCAACAGTCACAATGATAAGAGCTGTAGTAGACATGTCTTTTATCCCCTCATCTGTATTGGCACTCTCAATAACATGGAACCCTTGCCCATAAGCAGATAGACCACAAAAGGGTGAGATAAACTCCCATGGCATTTTGTTCATACAGACCCTAGCCACATGTCCCTCCTTATGACACCTTGAGCAAACAATAGGGCTTGGACACCCATTAGTGGTATGCCCAACCTTGCCACATCTGTGACAGAATTGTTGTCTCTCAGGTTGCTCTCTAGGAGCCTCCCTCTCACCATCACCATCATTCTGGACTGCTTGTTCATCATTCACAATGAGTTGAGTACTGTTGTTTACAGATGTTTCCACCTCAGCCGATTCGGGTTTTTTACTAGGATTAGACTCCTCCCTCTTCTCCGATTGAACCGGGTTACCCTCCTCACGCATCTGGTTCCCAGTTCCCTGTTGAAACCACTACCCCCTCTGACCTGGAACCTCCCTCCATCTCTACCACCTTCCCTCTGCACCCAACCTCGATTGCCTCCTTGCCAACCACCATGGAAACCACCACAATTCCCACCATATCCATAGTTTCCACCATACCCAGTATTGAATCTACCCTGATTATACTGATTTTGATCCATTTTTGGCTGCGAAGGAGCCTGAAGGACCTATGAGAAAGACCTAGTATCACCACCGAGAGTAGACCAAGTGGATTTCACAGGAGTCGCGCCACCAAGGGGAGAAGTCTCCTTGTGAGAATTATGAACAGAAATCATAGAGCAAACCCCAACTTCCACACTACAAGCCCAGATGTGGACAAGCCTAACACTCAGATCCATGTCAGGGTGGTCACATACCTCGTGCGGGAGCCGAACCCTCTTCTCAGCCAGACCGTCCGCTATAGTTCTAGGGGAACTAGGGTTTCTGCCCTCGCTCGGAGAGGAAGCAGAGGGGGAGGGAAAGGGAAGAGAATGAGCCAGCGAATGCCCCTTGAAGGCATCTAGGCCCCTAGTTGGGTTTTGGTAATTAATGACGACACGAGATTACTATGACTAACATGTGTTTTGCAGAGGCAACTTGAGTTAGGTTATGGTAATGATGATTGTTTGGGCAATTATGGTTGTCATGCCCCTATCGAGGGAAATCATTTTGGTTTTCAAAGGATAAACGATAAGGTTAAGGACAGACTAGTTCTAAGTGTGGTTTGGTATTGAAGAGATACTTAGAGTAGTTTAGGACTTTGTTTTTCTTTTTGCTATACTATTAAGGGGGTACGAACTATTAGCTTGACCTAGGTGAGTCTAATGGGTTAGGTGTGGTGCACACTTGTCAACTTAGCACTAGGTAGCTCAGGAATAACCTAAAGATCAATTGGAGTCAATCTCATTCACAAAGGATTCTGAATTGGAAGTGAATGGAGGCTCAAGTGTTGACCAGACGTTGTTTTAGTGATGACCGGACTCACAGGTGCTGCGTCCGGTCAGTGATCAGCGCGCACAATAGAAGCCAAGGAGCAACCGGACATAGCACGGTGATTGGAACTGGACGCACCTCCAGTCGTATCTGTAGTAGTAGGGCCTTGCTGTTAGGGAGGACCGGCCACTGAACAGTAAATGACCGGACGCTGAGTTTGCAGCGTTAGGTCAACATCAAAGAGGGTCAGAGACCAAAATTCTTGACCGGACGCTTTTGGTGGATGTTGACCGGACGCTGGCCAGCGTTAGGTCACTCCTGCAGCCTTCTCTAATAGGCTAACGCCACGTAGCCATTGGCTATTGATCGGACAAGTCCGGTCACTTTGACCGGTGTGTCCGGTCACCCTAAAAACTGCTGAGTTGGACAATAACGGTTATATTTTAAAGTGGAGAGTATATATACTTCTCATCAAACTTAGCTCTCTTGTCCATTTGTTCAGCTGAGAAACACCTTTGGAGTGCAAGGGACTACAAGAGCCTAGTGGGGTGATTGAGATTTGATAATCCAATATTAAGGACTTCATTAGTGCACAGGGAGTAGCAAGTGTGCATCCACCTTTCTCATTAGGCTTGTCTTGATCAAGTGAGAGTTTGTGTTTGTTACTCTTGGTGATCGCCATCACCTAGATGGCTTGGTGGTGATAGGAAACTTGGTGATCATCCGGTGGAGCTTGTGGATGACCCAAGTCATGGTGTGAACGGTTGTGGGTGATTCACCGTGACGGAGAGTCAACGTAGAGAGCACTTGATCCTTGTGCAGATCAAGGGGGAGCTACACCCTTGCACGGGTGCTCCAACGAGGACTAGTGGAGAGTGGTGACTCTCCGATACCTTAGAAAAATATCATCGTATTCCTCTCCTTCTCTTTACTTTAAGCATTTATATTTGAGCAATTCAATTCATGCCTTTATATTCTTAGAATTGTCATTCTAGAGTAGGATTGAAACCTAGGGTGCAAAACTTTTATGCGATAGGACAATAGAAACACTTCTAGGCACAAAGGGGGTGAAATGGGCTAAATGTAGGGCTTAATTATTGAAAGAAATTTAGAATTAGCCAAATTCACCCCCCTCTTGGGCATCTTGATCCTTTCAATTGGTATCAGAGCCTCATGCTCCTTAAATTAGGCAATATGTCCCACGGTGATGGACCCTCTCCCGTCTTTGAGAGAGATGATTTTCCTTATTGAACAATTCGCATGAAGACGTACCTAGAGGCTTTAGATGTTGGAGTGCTTAGAGTCGACTCACAAGGTTTCCCAACACCAAGGGATCTCGCTAACCTTCAAGGAGATGAGGTTCACTACGAGAAGTGGAATACAAAGGCTAGAAACACTCTTTTTAGAGGCCTTTACAAGGATGTCTTTAACCGTGTGTGGAACTACAAAAACGTCTATTCACTATGGTCGGACATTTGTGCGCTCCATGAGGGAACCAAGAGTGAGAGTGAGGAACGCTATCACCTTGTAATGAAGAAGCTTAATTCATTTGAAATGCTTCCTAGTGAAAGTGTTAATGAAATGTATTCACGCTTGAATGTTCTTATAGAGGAGGTCAATGGGCTTGGACTCACTCAAATGCAACCATCCGATGTTGTGAGAAAGATCTTGAGTATCCTTCCCATTCACAAGTATGTGCATATTGTAACGGTGCTTCATCAAGGTGATCTTTCCACTGCTATGCCAACTCAAATATTAGGGAAGATTAATGCACATGAGATGTACATGCACATCACTCTACAAGATGGCTCTTCTTCCACCAAGAAGAAAGATTTGGCATTCAAGGCTAGCCAAGAGAAGAGGGGCAAAGCAAAAGTTGATCATGATAGCTCAACTAATGATGAGATTGATGATGCAAGCATTGCCCTCATGGTGAGAAGAACCACCAAGATGCTTAAGAAGTTAAACAAGAATGGTGTCAAGTTTGATGGCAAGAAGAAGAAATTCTTCACTAGTAGTAGAAAGAAGCCCATTTCTGAAATGGATTGCTATAATTGTGGAGATCTTGGTCATCTAGCCCATAAATGCCCCAAACCCAAGAAAGACAAGTACAAGAAAAAGTAAAAGGGCAAGAAAGATGACTCAAGTGATGATGATGATGATGATGATGAGAAGAAGAACAAGCCATACAAGAAGAAACATGGAAAGAAGAAGGAATTTCACAAGAAGAAAAAGAATGGCAAGGCCTATATTGTTGGTGATTGACTCACGAACATTGAATCATCAAGTGGCTCATCCGATGATGAAACTGAAAATGAGAAAGAGAAGGTGGCCGCTCTTGTGATTGGCTCTTGACTATCTCCATCGACACCGCTGTCATTATCCTCTACACATCTATGCCTCATGGCCAAGGGTGAACGAAAGGTACAAAAAGATGATGATAGTAGTTGTGATGACAATGCTAGTGATGATAAGAATCGTCTTGATAGTGATGAAGAATTTGAATCACCTTCTTATGATGATCTTGTCAAATTATTAAATCAATACACTAAAATCATTAGAAAGACAAGAGCTAAAAAGGAGAAGCTAGAGCTTGAGAATGACTCACTCTTAGCAAAGTATGAAATAACCAAAAAAGCTAATGATGAGCTTAAAGAAGAGAATAAAATTGTGTCATCCAGACTCAAGAAACTCAAAACCTCTAAAAGGGAGCTTGTAACACCCTAAAATTAGCTACTTTCTAAAAAGAGTAAAATAATTTATGTTAATTGTTTTGTGCTCATAAAAACATAGGTAAAAGAAAATTTTCTTTAAATTAAAATCCAACATAAGGGTAGCAACATGTTTGCGCATACATGACGTTGCATTGGTACTTTTGTGGTGAGTGGTTTGAAAAATAAATTCAAATCTTAATCTTTAAAATATTATTTTTTAAGTAGTGGTTTAAAAATAAGTTTAAAACTTGCAAAAACAAAAGTTAGATAAGATGCTTTGTTTTCAAAATCCAAAGACTTGGAAAAGGTTTTAAGACGCGTTAGAACGATGCCTCTCTTTCCGAGAATCTTTCTGACCTTTTTCAGGATTAAATTCCTATTTCTTGGAGCTTTGTCTTTTTCCTCGATCAATCCAAAAGTCTTTTCCGGGAGCTAAAACCAATTTGGTTGTGTTCCTTATCCTTCCATCTATCTCTAAAAATTTTTATGGAATTTTTTGGAGCTCAGAGATATTTTTTAGAGCCTAAATAGTAATTATAGATTTTTCTAGAATTATTTTAATTCCGAAAATCAATGATTCCTAAAATATCTTGAATTTCCAAAATTTCCCAACCCTACACCTATATATATGCCCGCTGGTTCCAGAAGTACGACCGTTTTTTTGAGCCGCCACTTGTAGCCCCACAGATCGGACGCCGAAGTTCGGAAAAGCTAGACCGACGAACTTCCGGCGAACTTTTCCGGCCAAACCATCACGTCCCGGCGTCAACCACCACCACCACAAGGTAGATCTCGTCGTTCTCTACACCTTAGTGTCTTACTTTTCTTGAATCCATCACCGTTTGACCCCTTGCCTTTGTTTTCCTTTTTCTGCTTCCGTTTTCCTGTGAGGTTCACCATGGCCGGCACTCTTTCTTCACCGTTTCTGACTAGCGCTGGTCTCGTGCGCGCCACCGGACGCCTTCAGGCCAGCCATGCCCTGGCTCTGCGCGCCACCGCCGGATCACGCCCCGGCCCCCAGCACTGCGAGCTGGAGCAGCCGACGCTGCTCGCGTAGGGTAGACCGCTGACGCCCTTGTGCGGTCGTGCGGGCCAGTCAGACCCTGTCGACCTCGTGTGCCCAGCCTAGATGCGCCATGGCCTGGTGCCGCCGCACTGCCGGCCAGCCCGGCCTGGCCGAGATCCCCTCCCTTCCCTACGTGGAGCAACACAGCAGCCTCCCATGGCCATTGTTGTTCTGTACGTAGATGGACCAAGGAAGATGATGAGGTATTCACGGTTTTGCCACTAGTTCGTAATCTCCGTTGTTGGATCATCCCAATTCTGATTTGGTTCATTCAAATTGCGTTAGATTCATGTCGCCGAGATCTACGTAGTAGAGTTATTAGTTTATATGTCACATATTTATGAATTTATTTTATTAAAATATTAATTGTGTCTATAATTAATTGATCGTTGTTTAATTAAAGTCAATTTAGGTTTTCGATTTCGATTCGATTGCATGAGTTTCATCGCAACGTGTGATTAAGGATGAAAACGGAATGGAAATATCTCGAACCGAACCACATCGTTTTCTATATTTAATCCGATCGAATCTGCATTTTCTTGTCCGACTTTACCATTTTCGCTTTCGCATTTCAGATGTTTCGTATTTCAAATGTAAAAGTAGAAAACAGTTTAGACATTTTTCGACCATTTTCTACTTTTCTACTTTTAATTTGAAATATTCCGAATTGAAAATTTGGTTTAAACCGAATTTGGCCAACTGCACAGGTCATACAGCCCAATTACAGGTTGTTCACCACGCAGCTGCGTTCTTTCTACTAGTGACCAGCTACCCTCTCTTATAGACGGCGCCCAGCCTCATCTCTCTTCACCTCACGAGATGGTGCTAAATGTCAGGAAACCAGCAGCATCTACACGAAAGCCCACCTGGGCCATAGCCCATCAAGCTCATCGGTTTAACCCCCACCTGCAAAGTCAATCATTTGATAGTTTTTGCATCAGACGAATAAATCTTTGTTACTCAAAAGAAAAATCTGAATAAATCTTTAAAATAAAATACTACATCTATTCTAAAAAGATTAATAAATTTATTCTGACTTAGTTCGAGTTCATGTTTCTATAATATGCACTTGATAATTATTATATGCACTTGAACTTGATCATGTATGTACTTAGTCATGCACTTGGTCTACGGGTCGGTATTCCGTATTGAGTTTTCGTATATCGACCGTGTTCGACATAAATCCGCTCGAATTGGTTTGTTTTTGAAATTCTCGATAATTTGTAAGTTCGCGTTCATTTTCGTGTCCAGTTTTACCATTTTCGTTTTCGTTTTCGTATTTCAAATGTAAAAGTAGAAAACAATTTAGGAGTTTTTCAACCGTTTTCGACCGTTTTCATCCTTACGTGTGATACGTGTTCATGACAATGTGTTCTATGTTACCTTATTATGCTTTCATAATTAAATATTAATTTGATTAACATTTATTTAATAGTCTTTTTAATTAAAATCAATCTAGTTTTTTAATTATGTTTCCGATCTACGCTTGCTTTGTAACGTTGTATGCTAGGCGATGATGATGTTATATACCATGTCCCGTGTTTATAGTTTTCAACATAAATATTAATTGGATTAATATTATTGCTCACACCGTTTTTCGTACTAAAAGCAAATTAGGTTTTATTCTTTATATATCGAGTCGTTCTTGTCGCGTTACTTTTATTCGGCGTGTTCTACGCAGTGGCGTTAGTGGTTCTCATGTTACTCAAATGTGTTTTGACAGTTAAAAAGTTAATTGTATTAATACTATCACTTGCATCGTTTTTGGAATATAAAGTCAATATAGGTTTTATACTACGCTCTTTCTTAAGCAATGAATCAAGTTGATTAATGAAAATATTTACATGTGTTTCTACAATTAAAATAAGTTAGATGGATAGGTTTTATTTTCTGTTGCACTAAAAATCCTTCGATAATCGCTTTTTCGTTGAATCACATATAGCGTGTCTTTTACGTTTGTGTGTTCGTAGCGATGCGCCATTTTGCTTATTTTATTGGTTGGTGTACTGTTCTCATATCTTCTTGTTTGTATGCCATGTATGGATGTTTGTGTGGTGATATATGGTTCAGTCAATCGGTGAGGTTTACGTGGTGATTAAGAAGTTGTTCTCTAAAGACTAGAAGCTGAGAATTGGAAGCAGAAGATTGAAAGTTGAATACTAAAGGCTTTTTAGCGTATTGCTTTGGAGGAAAAGCAAGTTAAGGCAAGTATAATATGAGTCTCCTTATTACCTATTCACTTTAATACAATCTCAATTCATATGCATATGTTAATGAACCGTCTGGAGTCTATTTATCTTGATATTGATTATCCTGTCCTTGATTTACCTATGGGTTTTGCATGTGGGTAGTATGCTCAGTTTGCTCCAACTAATATTGACTAAAGAATACAATTAAAGATATATGCAACATGGTATTAAAAGATGCTTTTTAGCAACATGGACAGAAGGGTGCTAGAGCATTGGGCCTTTTTGGGTGCTCTAGTCTGCCCTCCATAAGGACTGAATCTTAAAGCGGTAACCCAGGACTTACCATACAGCCACGAGAACTACATGGCTCTGGTCTTAGCCTAGTATCTTGATCTGTTCTAATTCGTCAGCAGTTTATCGAAAGGGCAAGAGGGGGGGCTCTAGTTGGTATGCTTTTTTCCTGCCAGGGTGTGTACTATGTCGCGACCATAAGTGCCACTCCTGGAGGAGGGCTACATATGGCTAAATGACTGAAACCTTAGTGGCTGCTACTTATTAGAACGACTAGTGAAAAGCTTCATAGTGATCCCTGTCGACTTATCTTGGAAGTGAGTCAAGAGGCTGATCACCTCGGGCAAAGGGCAATCACAGCTCGTGGTGAAAGTGTACAAACTCTGCAGAGTATAAAACTGATATATCAGCCATGCTCACGGACATGAGCGGCCTGGATCCTTTTTGAGACAGATAGTTCTATGGATGGTTTGGGATATGATCAAACTTGATGTTAAATATACTTTCACCTTGGGAGCTTAAGCATAATCTAGCAACACAGGTTTAACAAATAAAATATGACCAACTAAAAGTGCTTACCGTAGTTCAGCCATGTCTAGCCTTTTGAGCCTTGCATCCCCTCATGTTATACTTGTTGAGTATGGTGCGCTCACACTTGCTTTACAATCAACAAAAATCCCAAATGGGTACTAGATGGTGGATCAAGTGAAGAGTTTCTTGTGGAGTCCATGAGTACCAGGCGAGTGTTTCCCCTAGTCAACCGTCCCTGTGGAGTATGGAGTCCCAAAGAGAAGATTAAGAATAGTTTCCGCTATGCTTCTGTAATAGTTGTAAGTCCTGTTGTAATTATGTTCGACATATAATAACAGTGTTTTCCTAAACGCTAAATGGTAAACAGCCGGTCACCTACCGTTTAGCCATTATTCGAGCAAAACGTCCCATTAAATGGGCTAAATGGCCAATGAAACGTGGTAAACAGGTGATTGAACGGAAACGGTGCACCACCATGTAGCATTTACACGGTGTTTAAACGGGCTAAACGACCGTTTAGGCGAACAGTGTATAATAAAGCATTATCTCTTGATATTCTCCATATTTGTTGCTATATGTGTAGTGTGGACATCCTGGGCACACATATAGTTAGCGCTTGGTATTCTTTGGAAAACCGGGTGCAACAGAGCTTAGAGAAAAACATGATAAGCTTAAGGAGATACACAATGAGCTCACCACTAGTTACAACTTGCTAAAAGAAGAGTACATCAATCTCAAGATTAATCATGATAATCTTGTTCTTTCTCATGAGTTATTGTCCACTGAGCCACGTGATGCTACTAACAATGTTGTTAAGATTGATATAGCCACATCATGTGATGACTTGATTGTTGAGAGCATTGAGCAAGGTTCTAGTAGCAAAGGCAAGAAAGTGGTTGAATCTAACAACTATGATGATTATGTCAAGCTCAAGAATGAAAATAAAAAGCTCAAGAAGGATCTTGAAAAGCTATCAACCACCAACACAATTGTGATAGAGAATCTTGACAATAATAATGATATAGCTCTTGAGAATGAGATGCTTAGAGAAGAGAACAAGAGACTCAAGATGGAGAAGAACCATGATGAACTTAGAGAAGAAAATAAGAAACTTAAGTTGAAGAAAGAGCATCTCAAGACCTGTTTGAGCAAGTTCACAAGTGGCCAATATCTTCAAAGTGAGCTACTTATGAACACCGTGATGAAGATGGATAGAAGTGGTATTGGGTTTGTGGGGGTATTAACCCCTATACCCTTACAGGTAAGCTTGGGTCGGCTCGGACCAGGGGGTCTGGCCCACTAGAAGACGATGCGTGGCCCAGCCAATCTGTTCAGAGTCCCACGCAAGGAATCAAGATAGATTTGGAGATCAAGTAAGATCCTGGTCGGTTAGAGTAGGAATCCTTATCTGGCCTCCTATGACAATTGTAACTGGTTAGGATTAGTTTCTAGATCTGTAACCCTGGCCCCTGGACTATATAAGGTGGGCAGGGGACCCCTCTAAAAAACATATCTCATTGACATACAGCAATACAATCAGACGCATGACATAGGTATTACGCCTTCACGGTGGCTGAACCTGGATAAAACCTCGTGTCTGTCTTGCGTCACCATCTCATTCGTAGCTTGCACACCTGTCTACCGATAATCTACTACCTTGGGCATACCCCTAGGTAGACTGCCGACCATATTTCGTCGACAGTGGCGCGCTAGGTAGGGGGTGTGCGTACTGCTCTCCAAGCGAACAAGATGGTAATCATCCCCGGTTCCATGGCTACGCCGAACAGCCTCGCGTTCACTGTCGGCCAGATCACCTGGACCACCGGCTCCGACGACTTCATCGCCATGACCACGGAGGAGGCGCGGATTCAATCTATGTCAACCACTGCTTCACCTGCATCGGCTATGGCTCTGACCATAGTGGATCTGGCTCTAGCCACGCCTGCATTGTCTTCAGCCACGCCGACAACCCGTCGTCTACTTCCTCGCTACAAAGGGAGGCAGATCGGCAACACCGACCTGCTCGACTCCATCGATCAGGTCAGCACCAAACTTGCCGAAACCTTAGCTCTAGTAAGTTCGATTCAAAGTCAACCTAATGAGCAGGTAAACACTACCCACAATAGATCTACCTGACCAGCTCGGGCCGGTCGTCCTGCACGACTCGATACGGATCTCATGGTCACATCTACTCCTGAAGGGCGCTCCGTTCGTCGCTAGCCAGCCTCCGCGACAGGTCTCCGGCTCTCCAAGTATGAAGCCCCGATGAAGAACTACCAGGCCTAGCCCTATGGCCTATGCAACTTTGTTAACATGGTTTGGATTGAGGATTATCAGGAAGGATCCGTCCACATAGTTCAAGAGGGTGGCTCAAGCTCCTCGTCTGGCATCGCATCTAATGCCTCCGTCCACACCGAGCTCCACCACCATGGTGATGAAGGTGTTGAGTACAATCTGGATATCCCAAACCACGCCCTGGGGTTCCCACGATTCCCATCTTTCCCACCAAGGCGAGGGGACTTGATCAATGTTGTTAGCAATGACGAACCACCGGCAGTCAGTGAAACAGAACAAGAAAGGCTAGCATGCGAAGCATGCAATATTGACCGGTTTAATCACCGACAAATCGAAGCTAAGGCAGAAGAGGAGGCCTGACACATAAGGGTCCAGCCATGCGACCTTAACAATGCCTTTGACAGGGTGGGGGACAAGCAGGTCTTCAGGACTCCAAGCGCCAATGTAGCTATTGCTATGGCGACAATGCATCGACTACCCAATACCCCAGAAACTCAGGCAGTTCGTGATGATATACAAGCTTACCTAACGGCTACTATGGCCCAGACCGCAGAGATTGTAAATCAAGCCCGGGCTCCATCTGTCTCGGTCGAATCAAGCCATAGCCGCCAGTACTCGAGTTGCTCATAGCCACCCAACCAACGTGGCTCGCGCAACAACGACCCATCAGACAACCGTCAAGGCGGAAACGGTGGCCATGATGGTGGTCGGGACGACAACCGCCACCGGGATGACAACCGCCGCGACTACCGGGACGACAACCGCCGAGACAACCGCGATAATCGTCGTGATAACCACGGTCGCAGGGTTAACCAGGGTGGCAACCGGGATTGCCGTGATGGTAATAATGATCTCCGCCATTACCTCGGAGAACGTGATCTACACGATCGCATTAACCAAAGAGCCAACGATCATGCATCCCACGAAAGCTATCGCCGTATGGAATATGACACTGCCCACGGCCCTTCGGGTTTGAAGCAGTTTACTCCGCACCTTCGCCAAGTCATATGGCCCAAGAACTTTAAGCTCGAAAAACTTCAGAAGTACGACGGCAAGGAGAACCCCGAATTATGGGTCATGCTCTACGAAACCGCGTGTAGATCAGCCATGGCTGACGAGCACGTCATGTCTAACTACTTCCCAGTCGCTGTCGGCCATGCAGGCCACCAATGGCTGGTCAGCTTGCCGGCAAACTACTTTGATTCTTAGCAAGATCTCAGGCAAGCATTCATCGACAACTACATTGCTACTTGCGAGTAACCCAGCAACAAATATGATCTGCAGCGGATTCGAGATCGGAAAGATGAGCCACTACGCGAGTACGTCCGACGTTTCTCGGAAATGCGCATCAAGGTCTCGTCAATCTCCGACAATGAGGCAATTGAGGCTTTCATCACTGGTCACCGCTTCCACGATGCCCTATGGGACAAGCTCCTCCGCAAGAGACCTAAATCAGTCACAGCGCTCCTGGCCACTGCTAAGAAATATGCAGATGCCAACGATGCTAAAAAGATAATCTTTGAAGAAGCAGCAAGGGTTCCACGCTCTAACCACCCCCCACACCGCGACGACTACCGCGACAACCATGGTCGGAATGACAATTTTGATTGCCGCAACCAGCACAATGACTCCCATGACCACCGCAACCAGCGTAATCAGCGGTGTAGCCACCGTGACGATTACAGGGGCAAGCGTGCTCGGGAAGACGACGGTGAGGTCAACACTGTTAAGAAAGGTGGCAGACGTCGCAACTACGAAGAGGACTACGCCAAAGCATTGAAAGGACCCTGCCAGCTCCACCCCAAGTCAAACCATACCATGGAGAATTGCCATGTTCTCAAGTCTATCTACATGCGTCAACAGGCTCCGGATACATCCGACAAGCCTAACGACGCAAGGGAACAGCGCAACGAGGACAACGATGATGAAGATGCAGATCCTCGTCACAAGTACATCAAGCCAACCGATCACGTCCACATCATCATTGGAGGCAAAGTGTCCATCGAGACCAAACGAGAACGCAAGCTGCTCGCCCACTCCTGCTTGAATGTGGCCAACACCGACAACCTCATCGCTGATCCGCGGCTCCCTCCTTGGTCTCATCGCGAGATCTCCTTCAGCAGAAAGGACCAATGGGCTACAATACTTGAGCCAGGATGTTTTCCCCTGGTCCTCGATCCTTGTATCAACAAGGTTCAGTTCGATAGAGTGTTGATTGACGGCGGTAGTTCCATCGATATACTATTCAAGAATAGTCTGCTAGCCCTGAAGATAACCTAGATGGATCTCAAGCCATACAAGGCATAGTTCTAGGGTGTCCTCCCCGGACAGAGCTCTACACCTCTCGGGCAGATCACGCTACATGTGCAATTTGGTACCCTAGACCACTTCCACACCGACTACGTCAACTTCGTGGTCGCTGACTTCGACGGCACCTACCATGCTATCCTTGGTTGACCATCGCTCACCAAATTCATGGCCATACCTCACTATAGGTATTTGGCGCTCAAGATGCCTACCGAGAAAGGGCTTCTAACTCTCAGGGGCAACGTATACGCAGCCTATACCTGCGAGGATGATAGCTTCAAAATAGCAGAGGCTCATGACCTCTCTATTCGCATGGCTGAGACCATGCTCGACACCAAGAAGACCTCAGTCGACCACCTAGAGATCCCAGAGCTCGAGGCTCCACGCAAGAACATCAAGTCCAAAGAACACAAGGTGATCCAGCTGGTCGACGGTGATCCCAGCAAAATGGCCCTTATCGGGGCCAACCTGGATCCTAAATGGGAAGACACGCTCGTCAGGTTCTTGAGGAGCAACGTAAGTGTGTTCGCATGGAAACCTGCTGACATGCCCGGTGTACCTCGGAACTTGATCGAGCACTCCTTGAATGTCGATGGCAAGGCCAAACCTATCAAGCAGAAGCTATGACGGTTCACTCGCGACAAAAAGGAGGCGATTAGGGTAGAAGTTACACGGCTTTTGGCAGCCGGATTTATCAAAGAAGTGTATCATCCGGAGTAGTTAGCCAACCCGGTTCTTGTACGCAAAAAGAATAATGAATGGAGAATGTGCGTTGATTACACTGATCTCAACAAACACTGCCCTAAAGACCCCTTTGGCTTACCTCACATAGATGAGATCGTAGATTCAACTGCCGGTTACAAGCTGCTTTCCTTTCTCGATTACTACTCTGGTTATCACCAGATCGCTCTCAAAAAAGACTACCAAATCAAGACATCCTTCATCACGCCTTTTGGCACCTACTGCTACACAACCATGTCGTTCAGGCTCAAGAACACTGGGGCTACCTACCAACGCACCATACAGGCCTGCCTCAAAGACAAGATAAAAGACGACCTCGTCGAGGCTTATGTTGATGATGTAGTTGTCAAAACCAAGGAAGCACATACCCTTGTTGACAACCTAGAACGCACTTTTGCAGCCCTTAATACATTCCAATGGAAATTAAACCCAAAGAAGTGCATCTTTGGTGTTCCTTCTGGTATATTGCTTGGCAACGTCGTCAGTCACGATGGCATACGCCCTAACCCAGAGAAAGTCAAAGCTGTCTTGGACATGAAGCCGCCCAGAAAGGTGAAGGATGTTTAGAAGCTTACCGGATGCATGGCTGCCCTCAGTCATTTCATATCAAGATTAGGCGAAAAAGGACTACCATTTTTTAAGCTGCTCAAAGCATCTGAGAAGTTCGAGTGGTCAGAGGAAGCAGACGCTGCCTTCACATAGCTGAAACAATTCCTTACATCACCTCCGGTCCTCACTGCTCCCAGAGAAGACGAAACCCTCCTGCTTTACATTGCGACAACTAATCGAGTGGTCTCCACTACCATGGTGGTCGAGCACGATGAGCCTAGCCACGTCTACAAGGTACAGTGACCAATCTATTTCATTAGTGAGGTACTCAATGAATCCAAGACTAGGTACCCACAAATTTAGAAACTGATCTACGCCATACTGATACACATCCTGAAAGTTGAAATATTACTTCGACGGATATCGTGTGGTGGTCATGACTGAGTACCCTCTAGGAGACATCATTTGCAACAAGGATGCGAATGGGCGCATTGTCAAATGGACAATGGAGCTATGCCCTTTCTCCTTGGAATTTGCAAGCCGTACTACAATCAAGTCTTAGGCACTTGTCGATTTCATCGTCGAGTGGACAGACTTAAGTACACCTGCCTCTCAGGGGCCCGATGGGTATTGGAAGATGTACTTCGACGGCTCTCTCAATATTGACGGTGCAGGAGCAGGAGTCCTTTTTGTGTCACCATCCAAGGAGCAGCTCCGATACGTCCTCAGGATTTATTTCCCGGCGTCTAATAATGCCACCGAGTACGAAGCATGCCTGCATGGTCTGCGCATTGCGGTTGAGCTTGGTGTCAAACGTCTCTATGTCTATGGAGACTCAGCTCTGGTCATCAACCAACTCAACAAGGACTGGGATACGACTAGCGAAAAGATGGATGCATACTGCAAATCGATCAGAAAGCTAGAAGGCAAGTTCTATGGCATCGAGTACACACATGTGGTTCGAGACAAAAATCAAGCAGCAGATGCACTGTCAAAGTTAGGATCATCCCGAGCTAAAGTCCCACATGGCGTATTTGTTCAAGACCTGCTCACGCCTTCCATCGAAGAGGAAGATCCCATGGTCGACAAGCCTCTAGACCAGCTTTTGGTGGCTACGGTTCTGGCATCAAACATCATCGAACCACCTCCAACCACTAAGGAGCTTGACTGGAGAATACCTTTCATCAAGTACCTGATAGATGGTAGCGGTTACACCGATCAGACAGAAAACGAACGCCTGATGCATCGTAGTAAGCAGTATCTGCTCATCGATGGCAAATTGTGGCGCAAGAATGCAAAGGAGGAAATCTTGATGAAGTGTATAACCCAGGAGGATGGCGAACATCTCTTGGACCAAATCCACTCTGGTTCCTGCAGCAACCATGTGGCCTCAAGAACGCTGGTTGGCAAGGCTTTCCAAGTAGGGTTCTATTGGCCGTCAGCCGTAGCCGATGTAGAGAAGCTAGTCTGCCATTGTGAAGGTTGTCAGTTCTTTGCCAAGAGAATCCACGTACCAGCACACGAGATTCAGACAATACCGGCCTCTTGGCCCTTCACATGCTGGGGACTAGATATGATCGGGCCCTTCAAACCGGCTCCTGGGAAATTTACATGTGTCTTTGTGCTAGTCGACAAATTTTCTAAGTGGATAGAGTACATGCATCTAGTACAGGCATCTTTAGAAAAGGCTGTCACGTTCATCGACTAGGTCATCCACTGCTTCGGCATACCCAATAGCATCATCACTGATCTGGGTACTCAGTTCACCAAGAACGCTTTTTGGGACTTCTGCGATGAGAGAAGCATAGTAGTAAAATATGTTTCGGTGGCGCACTCTAGAGCTAATGGATAGGTCGAGCGGGCAAATGGTATGATCTTGGACGCACTTAAGAAGAGGATGTATAGAGAAAATGACAAAGCTCTCGGAAGGTGGCTCAAAGAGTTACCAGCCATGGTCTGGGGCCTCAGAACCCAGCCTAGTCGCAATACCGGCGTATCACCATACTTTATGGTTTACGGCGCTAAGGCAATGCTCCCAGCAGATATAGCCTTTAGATCAGCACGGGTAGAGAACTTCAACGAAGACAAGGCCAATGAAGTGCGGGAGCTAGAAGTGAATAGTGCAAAAGAGAAGCAGCTCGATTCTTGCGTACGTACAGCCAAATACCTTGTTGTTTTGCGCAGGTACTACAACAAGAACGTTAAGGAGCGGTTCTTTGTGGTTGGGGACCTAGTCCTAAAGTGGAAGACGAATCAGGATGGTGTCCACAAACTCGCAACTCCATGGGAAGGGCCCTTCATGATCAAGGAGGTTACACGACCAACATCTTACAGGTTAGCTCATCTGGATGGTACAGACGTACCCAACTCATGGCACATCGACAAGCTTAGGCATTTCTATGCTTAACTACTAAGATATGTACTCCTCTTGTACTTTTGATTTAATTCAATAAAGCTATTATGATTTCTCCGACCACTCTAATGTGTCACTTCGAAGTCTATTGTTATTCTAACTCAACCAGTCAAAACCGACCACCATTCCTTCCTGAGTTTTCGAAGCAGGCCCTATCTCTGGTTCCTCCCAATGCGTGCATGGGATCTGCTCTCTACGCTATGGGTGATCGGTAGGTCCCCTCTGGTTTGACTTGTGTGCGTCTACGTGTGCACAGGCTATGCACCTCACACTCCAACCACAGGACAAACTAGGGCCATACAAACCTTTCAGGATGACGTGTCGACTAAACTGGTACAACTAAATAGAATGCTAACATGTTCCCACTTAGTTACACCAACACAAGATCCAAGCTTAAATACATTTTCTACAAAACAAACAAGCTTATGCTAATATACAGTTATGTTATTACAAGCTTGCCTGAAAAGGTCCAAGTTTACAATAACACAACTACATCTTCTTCTACAGCTATAGCCTATACTATTGGCTGGTTGGGGCACGCAGCACCTACTACTCGCTGGGCCTGACATCGTGCTCGAGTCTCGGGGACTCTTGTACTGGTCGAGCTGAAGAAGATGGCCCCGCCGATGCCTGGCTGGTCGAGACCGCAGGCCTCGCCGGTTGGCTTAAAAATGACGGCGCTTCTAGCTGACTTGTTGATGGTGTACCCTGTATAGGTGTTGTCCCGCCTCCACATAGGTTAATGTTGCCAATTATTTTTGCTGACAAGTCCAGCTGGGTCATCCGGAGCTCCTCGGCCTTGTCTGGATCTACCTCCTTCGGGTATCCAGCCTCTAGGCGCTTGAGATCGATCAAGGGGTGTGAGCACGTACCATGCTTAGCACATGTGCGCTTGTGTACTCACCCGCCTCCTTCATGAACTCCTAGAACCATCCCCATGCCTTTTGGCATCTACGACCAGTCCCAGCTGTGGCGTCCTTGGCACGTCTTCTGTAAGCGCTGGATCGATGAGGTTAAGGACTGGCAAAATGCCCGTTGCCACCTCCTGGCACCGGTTTTTCCATGTGTCCTGATCCTTGGTGATCTCTTGGCACTACGCCTTCCAGCCGTCACGGTCTTTTATCATGGCCTCCATATGCTTCTTGGCATTGACTTTTAAAACTAGAAACCGCACAAGCTATCAAAATGTCATACCGCGACAAGATAAGGCAGGCAACAAAAGTGAGCAAAGGGGTTTGGAAAACTTACTTTTTAGTTCCTCTTTCATCTTGGTCATGTGGTCCCAGAGCTACGACTGGTCATGCGCCAGTTTTCTATTGTCCTCCTTCAGGCGGTCACACTCCACGACCGCATGACTGTTCTCCTCTCGGAGACGGACCACTTTGGCTTCTAAGCCTACACTACAGCTATTACTACCAACAACGCAACAACACTTGTCATGCACTCGTTGTGATAAAGTGACTACTTACTTGTTCTTTCCTGCTCTTTGTTACAGAGCTAGACGACTAGGTTCTGGTTCTTGGACTCTTGCTCCATCCTCTCATGGTTGGTGGCTTCAAGTTGGTGGCGTAAGCGTTCCACTTCCGCCGTCAGCTCTTTATTGCTTGTAGTGATCCCCTCGATCTGGTCGAAGCATTTCTTACGGTACCTTGCGGTCTTCATTAAGTCCTATGTGCAAAAAGTTAAGTAAGAAAGTTTGACTAGACAGCAAGATCCGGTGGTGAAGCAAAGCATACCTGGACCTCCATCACTAGTCGTTTCGTCGCTCGTTGAACTTTCTTGGTCTCTTCGACCTCTGGGATTTCCTCATGAACAACCCATTGGTCGTTCCGCCAACGCAACACATACACATGTTGTCACTTGTCATGTGGATGGCCTAGGACCTCCTCTACTTCGTCCTCTTTGGGCTCTTCTTTGGGTATCGGTGCTGGTTTGGAGTTAGCAGCTTCTGCGATCACTATGGCCTTCCCACGGGCTGTAGCATTGACTAACGTGCTCTGTGCTCTCACCTCTGTCCACTGCTCCTCGGTCTATTCTGTTACCCTTGATGCTGAGGTGTTGCCCTCAGCAGGTTTAGCGCTCAGAGCACTTGTGCTTGGCTCAGCTCTTCCCTCAACCCCCTGCTCGGGAACTGTTGTCTGACTACTTGTTTGTTGAGGCCTCGATGGACCTTCTATTATGGGTTCCTCGATGGCCGGCTACTGGGTAGTCTTCTCTGAAATTGCTGGCGGGGCCACGCTGCACCCGGCTAGTTGGTCTAGATTTTCGGTGGACGCCAAACTAGTACATCCGAGATAAGTTCAGAATGCAACCATATTCAATACAAATTGCTAGCTTACATCGAGGTTACAAATACTTACATGTTGAAAGCGTGGAATGATGTGGTGAAGGCGCGTCTCTTCGACTGTGATTGCTCCACGTGTTGTGCGGGAGACACCTGGTCTCCCTCTACATCCAGCACTACCACTGGGCCTTGGTGCTCGACCCCTACGTCGCTTGTCCTTCGTGCTGCAGTGGTCGGTGATGTAGGTTCCACTGGCACGGAGGAGCCACCCTGCTCCATCGATTCCAGTTGCTTCCTCCTCTTTCGAGGGACAAGTCGAAAGATGTCTGCATCCTCTCCCTCCTCTGTGTCATTGTTCGACAAAGTAAAGATCGCCTGACGACGCTTGCTGGCCGCCGGCCGCTTACTAGCAGCTTTGGCCGCTGCCTCCTCTCCAACTCTGAGCACGGCCTAGTCGACATCCTCGACCCCGATGCTGGTCTAGGTGGTTGGGTCAGCAACTTGTGGCCAATCTACACCAGGGGGTGGCGATACAAACACTGTCACTCTATCCCGACCATTAATCTGGGAAACAAATAGGAGATAACACATTAAGTTTCTACTACAATATAAGACTATGGGTAAAAGGCAAGATGAGTTACCTTTGGGGGAGGTCGGGCGAGCTTGAAAGCGTGCTCGATGTCGCTCAATCTGACATAATTTGGATCAGCTAAGTTAAATAGCTCTCAATTCTGGCCCTGACTTCATTCTTGTCAAGCGCCTCCTGCCTCGTCCTCATCGGGTATGCGCTACCTTGGTACTCGTAGCTAGGATGTACCCTCATCTGGCAGGGCTGGATCCGTTAGCTGATGAAGCTCCCGACCATGCTCGGACTGTCCAGTTTCTTCCACAGGATCATCCCAAATATTTTTGGAATCTGTTCCAGGTGCTCGGGCTTCTTTGACCAGCTTGTCCTCTTCTCCGGAATGAACCCCACGTCGCACAGTGTGATTGTGTTCGGCTCTTCGCGGATGTAGAACCATTTCTTGTACCAGTCATCAAGCGACGTGTTCCATGGGCAGTGTAGGTACTAGGCCTTCATTCCATCACGAAGGCTAAGGTACACACCTCCGGCTGTCTTTGAGTCGCCGCTTCCTTTCTTCCATAGATAGAAAAGATGGCGAAAAAAATCGAAATGGGGCTGAAAGGTGGCGACAAGGAGGATCGAGTTGGGATGCAGATTGCAAATCCCAATCTCATAGTACAGACAGAGCCCCTAAAGGAAAGGATGTACCGGAACCCCAAATCCCCGCTTAAAGAAGTATTCGAACACCACGATCTCACCTGGTTATGGATCGGGGTACCCTTCGCCCTCCGGCGCACGCCATCCTACGAGCTCCTTGTTGTGGAGTACTCCCATGGTGACGAGGTCTTCAATGGTCTGTTCGTTGCTTCTCGATTTCCACCACTCCTTCGCCATGACCCCTGCTTTCTTCTGTGCGTCACTTTTTGCCATGAATCTGGACATGCTGATGAATGAAGAAACGATGGAGGATTGATTGGTGGTGATTTTGGAGGTATTAGGGTTGGCAAGAGGAAGAAGAAGGCTGTGGCTGCGAATGGCAATGAGGTTCAGTAAAAGGAACTTACCTATCCTATACCGTATTTAACCCGAGAGTTATGCCGTTTCGTCTGCCCGAGATTCTTGGGAGATGTGCGCACGCGCCGTAGACAGTTGTTTTCACAGCCTCGAGATCTATGCCAGTATATGTGCCTCTTCATTGCCAGTGTATGCGCCTCTTCATTGCAAGCGTGAGAGGGCCCACACTTACGCATCTACTTACAGGTGCCACGCAACTGTTTGCTTGAGAAGACAAGAAGGCAGTATGAAAAGACAAAAGGACAGTATGACGTGCTATACCTGTCTACTTTTTTTGACCAGACGTGTCAGATTGGACTTGACGGAGCAAGTAAATAAAAAAATATATAATAAATAAAAAAATATATAAAGTACAAGTGGCATATGGTCTTTCGCCACACTTCTCGTGCTCGGGGACTGTCCAGACCACTATCGTGCTCGGGGACTATTCCGACCACCATCATGCTCGGGGACTGTCCAGACCACCTTCTGCATGTGGACTGTCCAAACCACTACCGTGCTCGGGGACTGCCCAGACCACCTTCGTGCATGTGGACTGTACAGACCACTATCGTGCTCGAGGACTGCCCCGACCACTCTCTGAACATTGCTTGGAGACCGCTCTCCTCGGCTACATGTGATTTGTACTCACATACAGTTGAGAGGCATTTATTTAGACTTTGCTACAAGGCTAATACCTCACCTTCCAGCAAGCTTGAGGAATACATCGGTATGATGCACCTGCTGGTGCATCTCGTATTGCTTGTACGATGATTGGATTCTCAACTTCAGTGGAAATTCTTTTTAGACCCTAGCACCATGTGCCTACGTCACCTACTACCAGGCTCGGGGACTAAGTGGGCACACTTCACCTTACGGTGAATGTGTTTATTTTATCAACCCCTACGCTCGCAATGTTGGCCAGAACTACTATTGTCCAAGGGTCACTTATATTTCTTTTCAGAAATACAAGTGGGCACACTTGATAAGGATAGAAATCTTTTTCTTTTTTCTTTAGAGCACCATGCATTCTTCGGACAACTAGAATCTTTGGCTATAATCATGGTCTACCTCTTTCTGTTCTAACCAGAATACTGGCGCATTCGATTGGTCAATGTTTCAATCAGTTGGAGATGACTAGAAGACGGATCGCATTAGCCGAAGGAGATCGAACGACGTGT
Source organism: Miscanthus floridulus (assembly GCF_019320115.1). NCBI lineage: Eukaryota > Viridiplantae > Streptophyta > Magnoliopsida > Poales > Poaceae > Miscanthus > Miscanthus floridulus. Next base: position 69,907,469 of record NC_089581.1, read on the forward strand.
CGCAGCATAATACATGGAGCTTGGGGACTAGTTGTGGGGGTATTAACCCCTATACCCTTACAGGTAGGCTTGGGCTGGCCTGGACCAGGGGGTCTGGCCCACTAGAAGACGACGCATGGCCTGGCCAATCTGTTCGGAGTCCCGCGCAAGGAATCAAGATAGATTTGGAGATCAAGCAAGATCCTGGTCGGTTAGAGTAGAAATCCTTATCTAGCCTCCTATGGCAATTGTAACTGGTTAGGATTAGTTTCCAGATCTGTAACCCTACCCCCGGACTATATAAGGCGGGTAGGGGACCCCTCTAAAAAACATCTCTCATTGACATACAGTAATACAATCAGACACAGGACATAGGTATTACACCTTCACGGCGGCCGAACCTAGATAAAACCTCGTGTCTGTCTTGCATCACCATCTCGTTCGTAGCTTGTGCACCTATCTACCGATAATCTACTACCTTGGGCATACCCCTAGGTAGACTACCAACCATATTTCGTCGACAGGGTTCTTGACAAATCAAGAAAAGAAAGCTCAAGCTCAACATCAACAACAATACAAGTCAAAGCTTAAGCCAAAGAGATGCTTTGAGTGTGGACAAGAATGTCACTTTTCTCATGTGTGTGAAACTCCACCACCACAACCCTTGCCCAAGCATGCTAGACCCTTTGCCTTCAATGCTCACTACATGCTTAGAAAAGATTCTAGTAGAAAGATGAAAGTCATGTTCTTAGATCCACCCAACAAGAATAGGCCTAAGCAAATTTGGGTTGCTAAGTCACTAGTTGAGAAAGTCAAGGGCCCTCATCAAGTTTAGGTCCCTAAATAATAAGCTTGATCTCTTGTGTGTGTAGGTGAACTACAACACCAGTGGAAGTCATTGGGTTATTGATAGTGGTTGCACTCAACATATGACCGGTGATCCTCGTATGTTCACCTCACTAGATGAACAAGTAGATGGTCAAGAAATGATTACATTTGGTGATAATTCAAAGGGCAAAGTACAAGGGTTGGGCAAAGTTGCAATATCAAATGATCACTCAATATTAAATGTGCTATATGTTGCTTCATTGAGTTTTAACTTGCTATTCGTTGGTCAATTGTGTGATCTTGGCTTTTAATGTTTACTTACTGAGAAGGAAGTGGTTGTGTCAAAGAAAGATAATGATCAAGTTATATTCAAGGGCTTTAGATACAACAACCTATATCTAGTGGATTTCACCTCCGAATATGCAAACTTGAAGACATGCTTATTCACCAAAACATCACTTGGGTGGCTTTGGTATAGAAGACTTGCACATGTTGGGATGAGCTCACTCTATAAGTTAATGAAAAATGAATTGGTGAGAGGTTTGAAGGATGTGAAATTTGAGAAGGATAAGCTTTGTAGTGCATGTCAAGCCAGCAAGCAAGTTGCAAATACTCATCCAACCAAAGCTTACATGTCAACAACAAGAGTGCTAGAGCTTCTTCACATGGATCTATTTTGACTAATAACTTACAAGAGTTTGGGAGGCAACCTCTATTGTCTTGTGATAGTTGATGGCTACTCTAGATACACTTGGGTGTTCTTCCTTCATGATAAGACCGAAGTGGCTGCATGTTTCAAGAAGTTTGCCAAGAGAGCACAAAATGAATTTGAAATGAAGCTCAAGAAGATAAGAAGCGATAATGGGAAAGAATTTGACAACACAAATATTGAAGCATATTGTGATTAAGTTGGGATCAAGGATGAGGTCTCCACAACCTACACTCCTTAATAAAATGGTGCAGTAGAGAGAAAGAACCGGACACTAATCGCCGTTGCAAGAACAATGCTTGATGAGTACAATATACCTCAAGATCTATGGGCGGAAGCCATAAACAGTGCATGCTATGCATCCAATCGCCTATTTCTCCAAAAGTTTCTTGGCAAGACTATGGGGGTATGGCCCCTGGTATCCTCAAGACAAGACATGGGCCACACCATCAGACGTGGCCTGGCCCACAAGATCAAGGCATGCACGGCGCTGCTCGGCGTGCACCGCAAGACATTGTATAGTACCAAATAGGCTACTTTACTTGTAACCCTGTCCTTCTAGACTATATAAGGAGAGGCAGGGGTCCCCTAGCGGACAAGATACAACAGGATCCATCACGATCCATCTAGATCTCATTGACATACGGCAATACAATCAGACGCAGGATGTAGGTATTACGCCTTCACGGCGGCCGAACCTAGATAAAACCTCGTGTCTGTCTTGCATCACCATCTCGTTCGTGGCTTGCGCACTTGTCTACCGATAATCTACTACCTTGGGCATACCCCTAGGTAGACTGTCGACCATATTTCGTCGACAGTGGCATGCCAGGTAGGGGGTGTGCGTATTGCTCCCCAGACGAACAAGATGGTCATCATCCTCGGTTCTATGGCTATGCCGAACGACCTCACGTTCACCATCGGCCAGATTACCTGGACCACTGGCTCCGACAACTTCATCGCCATGACCACAGAGGAGGCGAAGATCCAATCTGTGTCGACCACTGCTTCACCAGCATCAGCTACGGCTCCGACCACGTTGGATCAGGCTCCGGCCACACCAGCATCGTCTTCAGCCATGCCGACAACCCGTCGTTCGCTTCCTTGCTACAAAGGGAGACAGATCAACAACACCGACCTAGTCAACTCCATCGATCAGGTCGGCACCAAGCTTGCTGAAACCCAAGCTCTGGTAGATTCGATTCAAAATCAAACTACCGAGTAGGTAACTACTACCCACAACAGATCTACCCGACCAGCTCGGGCCAGTCGTCCTACATGACTCGGTACGGATCTCGTGGTCATGTCTACTCCTAAAGGGCGCTCCGTTCATCACCGACCAGCCCCCGCAATGGGTCTCTGGCTCTCCGAGTGCGAAGCCTTGATGGAGAATTACCAGGCTCCGCCCTACGGCCTGTGAAACACTACTTCCAACTATGCGTACAATATACAACGCTGCTTGGATCTGTGTTATATACACCAGACGCTCCGTCCATAGCTAAGTCATGCTTTAATATTTTTCTAAATATTCTCCAATCTTCGTATATCACCATAATGTTTCTCCGAGCTGTTTTCTCTATGTTTGCTCTTCAAACATTTTTCTTTCATGTATACCATCTTAAAGATGACATACAGCTAAGTCTAAGGCGAACCCTCGAACAATCACGTTGATGCTCGGACGCCTCTAGAGACAGCCCTGTCTCCGGCTCCTCCCTACACGTGCACGAGCATCTGCCCTCTGCGTTATGGGTGGTCGGCAGCGGCTCCTTGGTCACGCCTATTCCTCCTACACGTGCACGGGCTCCGCGCTCGACATTATGGACTATGGGCTAGCTAGGGCTAGAGACTCAGCTACACACTAACTATTTGGGCGGTTTATATTAAACATAAATATATTTTCACGCCAACTGATCGCCAAACTGCATACGCCATTTCATCACCATTGCTGATTTTTCTCCAGAGTTCATTTATTTTTACATCATGTACTACCCATTCTACATGTTTGTATTGTAGGATCATCGTCCACCTGGTGCTCAAACTTCTCCACCAATCAACTGGTCGGACCACTTAGCTCATGGACTCCGTCGCCGACTAGTTGATTGAACTGATCGCCAGCTATGCCGGTTACTCCTCGGCGCACGGATACTTTGTGCTCGAGGACTAAGTGGGCACACTTCACCGCACGGATGTTGTCAGCTACGTCGGTGCTCGGACCTCGCCACCTACACCGAGGACTCCTCGGTGCTTGGACATCGCCGCCTACACCGGGGACTCCTCGGTGCTCGGTCATTGACAGCGACGTCGAGGACTCCTCGCTCCTCGGTGCTCGGTCATCGCCAACGATGTCGGGGACTCCTCGGTGCTCGGTCATCGCTAGCGACGCCGGGGACTCCTCGCTCCTCGGTGCTCGGTCATCGCCAGCGACACCGGGGACTCCTCGCTCCTCGGTGCTCGGTCATCGCCAGCGATGCCGAGGACTCCACGCTCCTTGGTGCTCGGTCATCACCAACGACGCCGGGGACTCCTCGCTCCTTGGTGCTCGGTCATCGCCAGCGATGCTGGGGACTCCACGCTCCTCGGTGCTTGGACATCGCCAGCAACGCCAGGGACTCCTCGCTCCTCGGTGCTCGGTCATCGCCAGGACGCCGGGGACTCCTTGCTCCTCGGTGCTCGGTCATCGCCAGCGGCACCGGGGACTCCTCGGTGCTCAGTCATCACTAGGACGCCGAGGACTCCTCGCTCCTCAGTGCTCGGTCATCGCTAGCAACACCAGGGACTCCTCGCTCCTTGGTGCTCGGTCATCGCTAGTGATGCTGGGGACTCCCTTGCTGCTCGGATCTTGCTACGTCTCGTCAGTGTGCTATCAAGCTGCTCTATGTTGTTCGGATCAGGGTGCTGATCTTGGGTAGCACATCTGGGTTCTTGATACATGCATGTCAGACGACGTCGGTGAGCTTTCATACTTCTTTGACCCTGCTACAAGATTCATTCTTCATCTTCCAGCAGGCTCAAGGACTAAGTGGGCACACTTCACCTTGCGGTGAATGTGCTTGTTCTCATCTCGAGGCTACGCCTGAGGACTGGCTGCCTGCTCGGCTGGTCTTCTACTTTCTGACCCTGGCACCACGTGACTACATCACCTACTATCAGGCTCGGGGACTAGCTGTGGGGGTATGGCCCCCGGTATCCTCAAGACAAGACATGGGCCGCACCATCAGAGGTGGTCCGGCCCACAAGATCAAGGCGTGCATGGCGCTGCTTGGCGTGCACTGCAAGACATTGTATAGTACCAAATAGGCTACTTTACTTGTAACCCTATCCTTCCAGACTATATAAGGAGAGGCAGGGGTCCCCTAGCGGACAAGATACAACATGATCCATCATGATCCATCTAGATCTCATTGACATACAACAATACAATTAGACGCAGGACATAGGTATTACGCCTTCACGGTGGCCGAACCTGGATAAAACCTCATGTCTGTCTTGCGTCACCATCTCATTCATGGCTTGTGCACCTGTCTACCAATAATCTACTACCTTGGGCATACCCCTAGGTAGGCTGCCGACCATATTTCATCGACAAAGACCCCTTATGAGTTGCTCAATGGGAAGAAGCTAGACGTCTCATTCTTCTGGGTGTTTGGTTGCAAATGCTACATCTACAAGAAGCGGCAACACCTAGGGAAGTTCCAAAGACATTGTGATATTGGTTTTCTTGTTGGTTACTCATCAAAGTCCAAAGCATATCAAGTATTTAATCATACCACCGGCTTGGTTGAAGAAACATATGATGTAGAATTTGATGAATCTAACGGCTCCTAAGGAGCACATGAGAATCTTGATGATGTAGGTGATGAACCATTAAGGGAGGTCATGAAGAACATTCCGGTTGGAGACATCAAGCCCAAACATGATGAAGATGATGTTCAAGTGATTGATCCACCCTCTTCATCAAATGTGCGACAAGATGATGATAAAGATGGGAGAGTAGAAAATGAAGATACTCATGTCACTCATGACCAAATGGTGGCACAAGCTCAAGATGTTGATGCTCCACAACCTCATCCTCAAGTGGTTGATAGAAGAAACTCTCCTATACTTCAAGCACATCCACAAGACCTCATCATAGGGAGTCCTTCAAAGGGTATAATGACTCGTTCTCAAAAACTTACTTCATTTATTGAACATCACTTGTTTGTTTCTTGCATTGAACCTAAGAATGTAGAAGAAGCTCTTCAAGATCCGGATTGGATAAATACCATGCATGAAAAATTAAACAACTTCACCTGCATTGAAGTTTGGATACTTGAAGAGCGACCACAAGATGTAAGAGTCATTAGAACAAAGTGGGTGTTCCACAACAAGTAAGATGATCAAGGCATCATTGTGAGGAACAAGGCAAGGCTAGTTGCAAAGGGGTTCTCTCAAATTGAAGGGTTGGATTTTGGAGAGACCTTTGCACCGGTTGAAAGACTTGAAGCCATTCGTATCCTTCTTGCCTATGCATCTCATCATGAAATAAAATTATATCAAATGGATGTTAAATGTGCATTTTTAAATGGCTTCATAAATGAACTAGTCTATGTTGATCAACCTCCTGGGTTCAAAGACCCTAGATATCCTAATCATGTTTATAGGTTATCCAAGGCGCTATATGGGCTAAAGCAAGTCTCAAGAGCTTGGTATGAGTGCCTTCGGGACTTCCTCATTGAGAAGGGCTTCACCATTGGGAAGGTTGACACCACGCTATTCACTAAGAAGCTTGAGGGAGAGATCTTGATTTGTCAAGTATATGTTGATGATATCATATTTGGCTCCTCAAATGAAGACTATTGCAAAGAGTTTGGTGAATTTATGTCGAAGAAGTTTGAGATGTCTATGATTGGAGAGCTTACATTCTTTCTTGGTTTTTAAGTAAAGCAAATGAGAGAATGGATTTTTATCTCTCAAGAAAAATATACCAAGGATCTTCTCAAGAGGTTTAAGATGGATGAATGTAAGCCAATCAAGACACCAATGTCATCTAATGGACATCTCGACCTAAATAAGGGAGATAAATCGGTTGATCAAACTCTCTATCATTCTATGATTGGTAGCTTGTTATACTTGACCGCATCTAGGCCCAACATCATGTTTAGTGTGTGTATGTGTGCTAGATTTTAAGCAAATCCTAAGGAGTCTCACATGGTTGCCGTTAAAAGAATCCTTAGATACCTTAAGCACACTCCAAGCATTGGTCTTTGGTATCCTAAAGAAGATAGATTCCAACTAGTTGGCTATTCTGATTTGGATTATGCCGGTTGCAAAATTGATTGAAAAATCACATCCAGAAGGTGCCATTTGCTTGGTAGATCACTAGTGTCTTGGACCTCTAAGAAGCAAAATAGTGTGGCCTTATCCACCATCGAGGCAGAGTACATTGCCGTGGGTGCATGTTGTGCACAAATCCTTTACATAAAGCAAACTCTTCTCGACTATGGTGTAGTCCTAGAAAAAGTACCTCTTTTATGTGATAATGAGAGCATGGTAAAACTTGCTAATAATCTGATTCAACACTCTCGCACCAAGGACATAGATATCCATCATCACTTTCTTAGAGATCATGTTGCTAAAAATGATATATCACTAGAAGGTGTAAGGACCAACGATCAATTGGTGGATATCTTCACAAAACCACTAGATGAGGCTACTTTTTATCGGTTGAGGAATGAGCTCAATGTGCTTGAGCTAAGTAACTTCACTAAAAATGAGCTTGTGTTGTCCCTTGCATTGCATTGCAATATAAAACATGTTTAATTTTTAGTAATACACTTAGGGCTTGTCTAACATGGTTAAGATAACCGTCGAAAAGCGTGTGAAAAAGGTTAACCTTGGATCAAACTTGACAAGCAACTAGATTTTCTTTCAAGTATTGCATTGCATATGCATATGTGTTGCTTTGTCGTTTCTTTTCGGTTATCTTTTGAGCATCTGCTGTGTTCGTCAATAAATAGGGAGAGCATTTGAAGCTCCTATTGGTTATAAACCCTATTAAGTTGCCAAATGTTGCTCCTCGACTCCCTTGTTGCCTATTTTTTCTAGAACGAACTATAGTCAAAGGAAAATTATTTTTAAAAATTTTGAGGGTTTGAGAGAGGTCTCTCATATCTATCCTAATTGGTGTTTATTTTGGTCTTATCGAACTTGGGACTTGATTGGGAGAAAGCGTCACAGAGAAAGGAGGATAAACTATTGCTATAGAGGGACCGGACGCAGGGACTAGACTCACCCTTTGCAGCGTCCGGTCAGTACATCAGGAGGAGATGCAATTGCTAAAGAAAGATCAGACGATGAATAGTGTTCCACGCGTGTCCAGTCAGAGCGAGTTGGATCATAGGATTGACCAAACTCAGCTCTGCATCCGGTCATGAGAAATTGGACGTGTTCGGTCGCTGTCTGAGGCGTTCTAGAACTCTATGTTTGTGATCAGACACTGGAGGAGCAACATTAGGTCATTTGCATTTACACGTCCAGTCACAACTATCTTCGCGAGATCTGCTTCAAAATCTGATTGACGTGTGGGGGCACCTCTTCTTTTTCTCTTGACTGCGCCCGTCCTTCTCTCCATATGTCGTGTTGCCACCAATCTTACCCTAACCTCCCTCGCTGCGCCCGTATTTCCCTCGCCATGCCTCCCACGCCACGCCTACGCCGCCGCTTCCACACACCATGCTTCCCCGCCGTGCCTACATTGCCACTGCCGCACTCATCGTGCCCATGGCCATGCTACTCTGGCCACGATGCCAACCATCACTACTTGCGCAACTCTAGCCATGCTTGCCACTCCAGCCACCGCGCACCATTAGCAGCTCTAGCCTCCTCATCCGCCTGCCCATGTGTTGCACCATCACCATGGCTGCCCATTCACCCCGTGCTCGCACCACCCTCATGCCCGCATTATGTCGTGTCCCTGCTTACCATGATGAGGGCAGTCGCCACTGCATCTGGGATCTCAGTGCTCGTGTTCCTGGGTGTCTAGAGATCCATGTCTGGTGTTTCCTCAGTTCATTGACAATTTCTCCATGCCATGATTGTGTGGTGCCCGACATGTTTAGTTCTTACCTTTTCAAAGGGATTTCTCAGGTAGCAAGTCATTACTCATTCCTTTCTTATCCAATTACTTGCTTCAATAGGACCTAGCTCATCTCTAGGTTAATATGTTGCTTATATACTTACCATTCCATCTATTGTAGCAAGTTTGGGCAATGAATTGCTTGGTCAGTGTTTCAGTGGATCTCTCTTGTCAGTAGTAGTGAGTTAGGGGGAGCATTTGTGATTTTCAGTGGCAGTTATTCTCTCAATTGTCAGTCATGGCTAGGTGCAAGAATGTCAGAGGTGGTCCCAATGATGATGAGAGGTGTCCGCCTCGCCTGATAGAGCAGGAAAAGGGAAAAGGGCCAAAGAAGACCACTTCAAAGAAGAAGTACAAGAGAGATGAGATAGAGGCAGAGAGAGCAGCAGTAGTGGCCACCACCGCAGAGCGTGCTGAAAGAGGTGGTAGAGGCTGTGGTATTCGCAATAGCGATCAATTGTCACTAGCTCAGAGGACCATAGTTGAGCAGTTTGAGGCTAGTCTTGGTAGTCCACATGGTACTATCATGCTTGGAGGTCAGCGTCTATCTCTGGAGGATGCACCAAAGGACGCTCAGGTGGAGGAGATTGGACCTCAGGAGGAGACCGAGCAGCACCAGGAGCAGGCAGAGCAGCCATGGCTTCGACGCTCTAGTCATACTCGCACCCAGGTGTCACCGAGGCCTGAGACATAGAGATGTGGTTCTCGTCCACCTCCCATACCACAGGGTCCGCCTCTAGTGCTACACTTGGACTTGCGGGCAGCCACAGCTAGATAGGTACAGTAGCTCCATTTTGTGGAGTTTGAGCAGTGGTTTCCACTGAGACGGGATGAGCGTGCTTCAGAGCAGTTCTACATAGTGCTACAGGAGGACATCTACAATGCCTACCTCAATAGTGGTGTGGCATTCAGATCTCGGAGAGTATGCTCCTTAGAGGCTATAATTGTCGTTGTAGGAGAGTAGATCTGTCCCCACCTTAGCTACCTGCCAGGTCTGACTGATCTCCTAGGATGGACTGGTTGGTATGTTCCATCATGGGTCAGAGAGTTCTATGCTTCGTTGTGGATTGACCCAAGGCACAGGTACATTCACTTTGCTTTCATAGGCTGTAACTATAGGCTACAAAGCTCGAGGGCTAGAGAGATATTGAGGATTCTAGAGTATCCTATTTGGATTCACGAGATCTGTTATGGAGAGATAGAGCCACTGAGACGCCCTCACAGCAGACTAGTACCACCCATAGACTTGGTCAGAGCCTGCTTCACTGAACCATTTGGACAAGGATCGAGATGCACACCGCGCGACCTTACACCTACAGCTCATATCCTTGATGCAGTCATGAGGAGGTCTTTGCTCCCGAGGAGTGGCTATTGTGAGGGGTTGACACGTATTCATCTTTGGCTAGTCTACCACTTGATCTCTTAGACTATGTTTGATATTTGGGATGTGATACTCTCAGAGATGGAGGACACCTTAGTAGAGGGTTTTAGAGGCCATCGTCAGTTGCCATATGCTCGCTAGATCACATTTCTTATCTTACAGGTAGTTTCACAGATGTCCCTAGAGATAGTGGCTGAGTGGAGTGGTGCTACTATGGAGTTCCCACAGTATGATATGAGCCAGCTATTATGTCACAGTTATGGGAGGACTCCTAGCCAGCCAAGCCATAGACCAGAGGTGCTAGAGACTACAGCTGAGCAGGACAAGGCCATCAGGGCCATTGCTGAGACTGAGTTAGATAATCTAGAGGCACAATAGGAGGACATGGTCGAGAGCAACCCGACTGATAGCTCAGATGAGGACTACCAGCCCATCCTACATATGCCACCACGTGCACATGACAGAGAGGCTGGTGGCTCTAGCTCAGCTATAGCACAGCCATAGCTGCCGTAGATAGACCCACCTTGCTAGCTATATTTGAGCACATGTAGCAGGACCAGGCTCGTTAGGCACAGGAGACAGTAGCTGCCATTACTTAGGTGTAGGCACATCAGGATCAGTTCTAGTAGCAGCAGCTAGTCATTCAGCAGCAGCTTCTTGGATTCATGTAGCATGTCTTTTTGGCTACAGGGATTGCTCCTCACCAGCCCATGTTGCAGCTCGATCAGCCTGCTACTACTACCTTAGTGACTCTAGCTATACAGCCCAGTGGGCTTTAGAGTTAAGGACAGTCGGCTACATAGTTTGCCTCCCCTACCGAGCAGGTGTCTTAGTGGTTTGCTTCACTAGGATAGAGCAGGCTCAGCACTTCACTCCTATAGTCATAGGCTTTACTCCTACTCAGTCCATGTTAGTGCTAGTGATGGACACCCCTATTTCTAGGAGTCTAGGTGCCACTTTTAGTGAGCTCACAGGCCAGACTACACCACTTGATCTTTGAGTCCTTGCTCCTACCATAGCCGCTCTAGTAACAGGGACTACTAAGACGATCCTATCTTCTGTTGCTTCGTCCAAGCCATCTCTTACAGTCATTCCCACCCTTGAAGTTTCAGCGATAGCGACAGCGGCAGTTGTGGCTCCACTTCCCATAGTGACACCTTCTGAGCCACAGGGTTTGGCTACTACCATAGTTTTAGAGTTATCATAGGTTGACCCAGCTATTGAGTCCACCGAGCAGACTCAGACCGCTTCACCTCCACTTCTAGTGACAAAGGGTCTGATCGCTCAGAGTTCAGGGTCCGAGGATGATGCAGCTCAGTTTTAGATCTCTCACTGCACCTCAGTGCCCGACTCGTCTACTTCTATCCCACTGTCCGACCCTTAGGTTTTGGTGCTTGACGCTAAAGGGATAGAGGGAGCGAGTATGTTAGATTTAGGGGGAGCTTGTGAGATGGACTCGATCTTTTGTGTGTGATACTTCATGCATTCACGTTTACTCTCATGCATTGTGTTATATGTGATACATGTGTGATTGTAAAACTTATGTGACATGTGTGCCCTCTACTTTGATATGTATGTCATGTCACTTTGTTATGCTCATTTGCCTTGCTTCCGCTTTTTACTCCGATACAAATGAGCTTTACTTTGTGTACTCATACATATTTCATATCTTGTGAGTACATTGCATTGGCTTGGATCATATAAGCATGCCTAACCCCTTTTGTTCTTATTGTCAATTACTTATATGAACCAAGCATGTTGAAAAACTTACTCATCTCTTATACATACTCGAGGTTATGTTGTCATCAATCACCAAAAAGGGGGAGATTGAAAGCATCTAGGCCCCTAGTTGGGTTTTGGTGATTAATAACGACACGAGATTACTATGACTAATGTGTGTTCTATAGAGGCAACTTGAGTTAGGTCATGGTAATGATGATTGTTTGGGCAATTATGGTTGTCATGCCCCTATCGATGGAAATCATTTTGATTTTCAAAGGATGGACGACAAGGTTAAGGACAGACTAGTTCTAAGTGTCGTTTGGTGTTGGAGAGATACTTAGAGTAATTTAGGACTTTGTTTTTTTCTTTTGGCCGTACTATTAAGGGGGTATGAACTAGTAGCTTGACCTAGGTGAGTCTAATGGGTTAGATGTGGTGCACACTTGTCAAACTTAGCACTAGGTAGATCAGGAATAGCCCAAAGATCAATTGGAGTCAACCTCATTCACAAAGGATTCTGAATTGGAAGTGAATGGAAGGTCAAATGTTGACCGGACATTGTTTTAGTGATGACCGGACTCACAGGTGCTACGTCTAGTCAATGATAAGTGTGTACAACAGAAGCCGAGGAGCGACCGAACGCTGCAAAGTGATTGGAACCGGACGTGCCTCTAGTCGTATCTATAGCAATAGGGCCTTGCTATTAGAGAGGACCGAACAGTAAACAGTAAACGATCGGACACTGAATTTGCAGCATCAGATCAACATCAGAGAGGGCCAGAGACTAAAATTCCTGACCAGATGCATCCGGTGGATGTTGATCGGATGCTGGCCAGTGTCAGGTCACTCCTACAGCCTTCTCTGATAGGTTGATGCCACGTAGCCGTTGGCTATTGACCGAACACATCCGGTCACTTCGATCGGTGCTTCCGATCACCTTGAAAACTACTGAGTTGGACAATAATGGTTATGTTTTAAAGTGGAGAGTATATATACTTCTCCTACTCATCCAACTTAGCTCTCTTGCCCATTTGTTCAGCTGAGAAACACCTTTGGAGTGCAAGGGAGAGCAAGAGCCTAGTAGGGTGATTGAGATTTGATAATCCAAGATTAAGGACCTCATTAGTGCATAGGGAGTAGCAAGTGTGTATCCACCTTTCTTATTAGGCTTGTCTTAATCAAGTGAGAGTTTGTGCTTGTTACTCTTGCTGATCGCCATCACCTGGATGGCTTGGTGGTGATTGGAAACTTGGTGATCATCCGGTGGAGCTTGTGGATGACCCAAGTCATGGTGTGAGCGGTTCTGGGCGATTCACCGCGATGGAGTGTCAAAGAATCAACCCATAGAAAGCACTTGATTCTTGCGCAGATCAAGGTGGAGCTACACCCTTACGTGGGTGCTCCAACGAGGACTAGTGGGGAGTGCGACTCTCCGATACCTTGAAAAAATATCGTCGCGTTCCTCTTCTTCTCTTTACTTTGAGCATTTATATTTGAGCAATTCAATTCATGCCTTTACATTCTTAGAACTGCCATGCTAGAGTAGGATTGGAACCTAGGGTGCAAAACTTTTGTACGGTAGAACAATAGAAACACTTCTAGACACAAATGGGGTGAAATGGGCTAAGTGTAGGGATTAATTATCGAAAGAAATTTAGAATTAGCTCAATACACCTCCCCTTTTGGGCATCTTGATCCTTTCACCCCCTCAAGCTGCTGGACGACGCCCTTATCCCAAGGGTATCGCCATGGCTCAGAGGTCAGCGACTACAAATGAGTCACACCATGCCCCGAGTCCACAGAGAGCGAGATAGTCTCACCTGCCGCGACGCACCTGTCTACAACAGTTGCGCGAACCTGCTCTGTGTGCCGGCATGGCATACCCGTGGGCACGTCCTCACCCAGCACCTCGCTCCCCTGGCATGCATGTGCACTGCCGGGGCCACCCGAGTCGCCTAGGTCCCCCATGTCGAGAGGAAGGGGATGAGACATTTTTCCCCAAATGTTTCCTCCGTGCCTGCCCGAGCTTGATCACATACCGCCTAGTAACATTTTATATAAGTTTAGTTAAACTTCAAATCGATGGAATCCTCAAAAGTAAGAATTATATCTTTTTAATATTGTTGTTTGATGTGGAGACGTGATTCTCCTCTCTACATTACTCCCTCTATCTTATAGAAAAAATCATTCTCACTTGGTGAGAAATCAAATATTAACGTTAACCAAATATATAAAAAAATATTGAGCAACTACAACAGCTTGGCTAAAATTAGTTGCCAAATTCCATTGTTTAGCCATTTTGTAAAATAGAAACTTCTCAAAAAAGAAGAGATCTACAACAGCCTTGCTATTTTACAAAGTTATATAGCCAGCACCTGTGGTTGGCTATATATGGCCACCGAAAATTAAGGAATAGCCAGCTTCCTATTTTGCAAAATTAGATAGCACATCTGTTTAAGCCTACTTTTTGCTATAAAATTCTAAATAGCCTTTACAACAAGAATAGCCAAGCTGTTGGAGGATACCTAATAACTAAATAGATTCTTCATTATATTTTTATAGAAAATGTATTTAAAATTATAAATATTGTAAGGATTTTTTTTCAAAATCTTTTTAATTAAACTAAAAAGGGTTTAGTCAACACGAATCCCATGGCGATGGTGACCGAGGAGAAGTGATTCAACGACCTGACCGCCACTACGTAAAAATGATTTTTAGCAGCGGTTCATTTTTTTAGGGGCGGCTGGTGATGGAGCCACCCCTACAGTGGCGTGCTCGGGTGCCCAAACACCAGCCGCCCCTACAAATGGAACAGCAGGAGCGGCTGGTGATACGAGCCGCCCCTACAAATGGGGTCTGATTTGTAGGGGTGGCTCAATCACCAGCCGCTCCTAGAGTTGCTATTTGTAGGGGCGACTAGTGATTGAGCCGCCCCTACAAATGCCCTTGTATATATAGCTCCGATTTATAGGGGCGGCTCAATCACCAGCTGCCCCTACAAATGACCCACATATAAAATAGTTGTAGCACATTTTTCCTCCTTGGGTCACTCACTCCAACCCGTGAAAGAAAGGTGGGGAGACCTTGGGCACCTCTCAAAAATTGCTCTATTAAGGGGGAAAGGTTTTGGTCTCAAATCCTTTGGTGGAGAGGTTGTAGAAGGTAAGAAAATGCTATTCCACACTTTTTTTTGAAGTTTTAATGGTTGGTTAGTGAGTAATTAGAGTTTTGTTTTTCTCTCTCTTCTATAGTGCTTGAGCTACTTATGAAGCAAATTAGACCCAAGTTTTAAATGTACTAGGGTAAATTAGGGAGGGGAACAAGATCATACCCTTATTTGGTCCATGTTTCTTGATTTTAGTGAACAATTAGTTAGTTTTAGGGATGTTTCATGTGCATGTGGATCTAGATCTAGGGTTTGGTTTTTTATTAATTTTGTTTTTGTAAATTTATGTTTGATGAAATTGGACTAGGGTTTGTATGAAAGATATTGGGTAAAGTATAATTGTTGCTAATTGTTGTCTTTGAAATTGTTTATTGTAATCAATAAATATGTATTTTAATTATTTATGGATAAATGGGCCATTAATTAATTTTCCTCTACCATGGTGTGTTTGTATGCTTCATGTAATTATATTAGATTTATATTCATATATATCTGAAGTATATACAATTATTCTCAAGTAATTATTAATTTGTTTTATTTTTATATATATCTGAATAGGTAGTCCTTTAATGTTTGTTTTGTTGTTGTTGTAAAAGATGGAGTACAGGAACTCTTGGATGTATGGTTCGTTAAGGTTCAAGGCAGGTTTCCGTGAAGAGGTGGATAAATTTATTGAAGCCGCAAAGAAGCATGCAACGACATTGAAAGAGAATAAGGATACAATTATTTGCCCATGTAAAGATTACAAGAACCATATGGCATGGATAGATGTGACTATCATCAGATCATATTTGATTATGCGAGGATTTCTTTAGGACTATACAGTGTGGATTCATCATGGTGAAACGATTATTGTTAACGACGAGGATGAGGACGAATACGATGACGAAACCATAGAATCCCTATCCCAATATTCAGTAGAGCTTGATGCACGAATGGATTTTGAGTTTGGCAATGAACAAGGTGGTGATGCTGGTGGTTGAGATGGTAATGACAAAGGTGGTGCCAATAATGATGGTGGAGCACGTGTCGGGGATGAAGATGATTTGGAGGACATGATTCGAGCCCTTGGACCAGAGATTTTACTAAATAGCCTGAAAGGTCTAGAAAATTTGGAAAGGGTGACAAAAGCATCGAAGGAGACTGTGTATGGTGTTGAAAAGGGTTGTCCGACATATTGGACATTTCTACATTTTGTGCTTGAGCTGCTCATCCTAAAGGCTAAGTACGGCTGGTCAGACTGTAGTTTCAATGATCTATTACATCTCCTGCCTTGGGTGCTGCCACAACTAAACTCAGTTCCCGCCAACACATACCAAGCAAAGAAGGTCATAAGTCCATTGACAATGGGGGTTGAAAAAATCCATGCATGCCCCAACCACTGTATACTTTTTCGTGGTGAAACGTTCAAGTCACTGGATAAATGTCCCCGGTGTGGGGCCAACCGATACAAGAGCAGATGAAGCCTCCATGGGAAAAAAGAGGAATAAGAACGGTATAAAAAAGGTGGTACAAGAATCTCAGCCCCTAGAGGATACTCCATTAGGCAACGATGCAAAGCAGAGAAGAATTCCTACCTTGGTAATGTGGTACCTGCCAGTGATCGACCGCTTAAGACATATCTTCCTAAACCCTAAAGAAGCCACACTCATGACATGGTGGGATGATGAGCGCAAGGTGAATGATGATAAGATTGCACACCCAGCTGATTGTAGCTAATGGCAAAGGTTTGATGAGAAGCACAAAGAATTCAGCGATGACCCAAGGAATGTATGGTTTGGCTTGAGCACCGATGGAATGAATTCCTTCAATGAGAGGATGAGCGACCACAGCACATGGCTAGTGATCTTGACCATATACAACATCCCAACATGGTTGTGTCAGAAGAGAAAGAATCTTCTCCTCACTTTTCTTATTTCTAGCCCTAAACAACCAGGCATTGATATAGACAAGTTCCTCAAGCCATTGATGCAAGAAATGGAGAGGCTATGGAGGCATGGGGAGCAGATGTACGATGTGTTCCAAAAGGAGGACTTCATATGTAGAGCAATAATATTTGTTACTACCAATGATTACCCCATGATGTTTGCTTTGTCTAGACAGATCAAAGGGAAGACGGGATGCTTGGTTTGCTTCGATGGTACTACATGGGTGTACCTGGATGCATCCAACAAGATAGTTTACCTAAGGAACCGATGCTTCTTAAAGACAAGTCACAAGTACCGTAACAAATTGTTCTTTAGATTTTATGACAATGCCCTAGAGATTGAACCCCCTCTAGAGAGATGTCATAATGGAGAACACGTGTACAGAATGGTGAAAAACATACGTGTCGTCTATGGAAAGAAGAATCTGGATGGGACGAACAGAGATAGAAGCACACCTCCTATCGAAGGCGTACCTTTCAAGAAATAATCAATCTTCTTTCAGTATCTGCCTTATTGGCCAAACTTGGAGGTCCCCCATGCCATTGATGCTATGCACGTGCAGAAGAATGTCTTTGAGAGTCTCATTGCTACCTTAATGGACACAGGCAAGTTAAAAGATGGTCTAAAAGCACGGAAAGACATGGTGCAGCTAAACGTGATGCCATAGCTTCACCCGGTACATGAGGCTAATGGAAAATACACTCTGCCCGCGGCGTGCTTCAACCTAACACTAGACGAGAAGAGAGCTATATGCACTTTCCTGAGGGGGATCAAAGTCCTGACTGGGTTTTCAGAAAATGTGAAGAAGCTAGTGTCGATGAAGGACTTGTCAATAACATACTACAAGGCTCATGATTGCCATGTGATGCTGACAGTGTTTCTACCTATTGCAATCAGGGCTATAAAGCCAGAGTTCTTGAAAATGGCCATCACCCACATGTGCTACTTCTTTTTGAAGATCTCATAGAAGATGATTGGCAAGCAAGAGCTGAGTGACCTACATGAATTTGTGCTGGAGACACAAAACCAACTGGAGATGTGTTTACCTCCTGCTTTTTTTGATATAATGCCACATCTCATGATTCACATGGTTCATCAAATACAGGCACTAGGCCCTTGCTACTTGCATGAAATGTGGTCCTACGAGCGGTTCATGTCGGTTCTAAGTCGATACGTGCATAATCGAGCATACCCAAAGGGCTCCATGATAGAGGGTTATAGTACTGAAGAAGTCATCGAGTGCTGTCAAGAGTACCTAAAAGTACAGAAAGGGATTGGTAAACCTAATTCTCGTCACAAGGGTAGGATGGCTAGGAAGGGCACCAGTGGTAGAAAAGTGTTCATCGACCATGATTACAAAGAGGTGAGTCAAGCGCATTACAGTGTCTTGTAGAGTACACAACTGATGCAACCGTATATTGATGAACACTTGGCTATCATTATGGCGGAGAGAAATGGCCGTTCGCATGATTGGGTCATGAAACAACATAAGCAACAATTAACTACATGGTTGAAGGACCAAAACATACCGCTAGAGAAACCATAGACTCTATTACCATCAGTAGGTTGGCGGAGGGGCCATCGAGACAAGTGACATCTTGGAATGCTTATGACATCAAGGGTTATATGTACTATACCCACACAAAGGATAGTAAATATGTGAACCAAAACAGCGGCGTTCAAACAGAGGCTCTTGATGGATTAGGGCGAAAGATCCAATACTTTGGCATCATTGAAGAGATATGGGAACTTGACTGTGGAAGGGATATAACGGTGGCCCTGTTTCAATGCTGCTGGATCAAACAACACCAACTGAACGAGATCGGATTGAGAGTCCTGGACCTAGAGAATCTAGGCTACCAAGATGATCCTTGGGTGCTCACTTCACGTGTCACACAAGTTTTCTATATGTCTGACCCACAAAGTAACCTCCCCCCAAAGAAGAAGACAAAGCACGTGGTTGTCTCCAGGAAATAGCACATTATTGGAGTTGATGGCGTGGATGATGTTGAAGCTTACAATAACTACGATGAGATGCCGCTATTCACAGACTTTTCTAAGAAGATTAGTGTTGTGGAAAAGAACCTCCCCAAAGACATAATGCCATGGGAACGAAAAGGTGTCAAGGGGAAAGTCGTTACAACGGGCTAGCTAGTTGTTGAACGTGGAGTGTTTGTGTAAGTGTGTGTTTGTAAGACTTCATTTATGCATGCGTGTGAGACTATATATTTATATACGTGTGTAAGACTACATATTTTTGTATGTGTGTGAGACTACATTTTATGCATGTGTGTGAGACTACCCTTTGCAACATCCAGATGACTCTATTTGAACATCCACTCTATTACTACTAAAACTTTATGAAATCACTTAACACTTTATGAAATGAAGAAATGACCAAAATAAAAATAGGAGATCTTGATGAGTTATACAACTTTTATATTCATCACCTTTATAGCTAAAATTATTTAGTGTTTGAAAATCAGGTTTGAAGCTGTCATTTTATGAAATTTAAAATTTGAATTGTTTAAAATTAGTGACAAAGATAGATGACTAGACTAAAATAATAGAGCATGATTTTAGAAAATTTTAGAGAAAAAATCATCACATTTGGAGTTAGTATGAGGGAGAAAAACTAGTTACAAGTTTCAGCCACAGATTAAAAAGAGAAATCACACTTGTTCATCATTGATCATCATGAACAGTTGTGATTTTTCTTTTTAATCTCTGGGTAAAATTTGTAACTAGTCTTTCTCCCTCATACTAACTCCAAATGTGATGATTTTTTTCCTAAAATTTTCTAAAATCTTGCCCTATCAAGTTAGTGTGTTGATTTGGTCATTCTATTCATTTGACAAAGTTTGAGCACTTCAAATTTTCAAATTTAAAAAAATGACAAGTTCAAATGAGATTTTCAACCATTAAATGATTTCAGCTGAAAAAGTGATGAATATCAAAGTTGTATAACTCATCAAGATCTACAACTTTTATTTTGATCATTTCTTCATCTGACAAAGTGATAGTAAATATTGTTCACAAATCAACATGTTTCTCGTATAGTTCATGAAACTAGGAGTCATATGTGAATTTATGAACAATGTTTACTAATACTTTGTCACATGAATAAGCAATCAAAATAAAAGTTGTAGATAGTGAGGAGTTCAACAACTTTTATGTTCACGACTTTTATTGTTGAAATCATCTGAGGTTTCAAAATCTTGTTTGAAGTTGCCATTTAGTGAAATTCAAAATTTCAACTATTCAAATTTGGTCAAATAAAAATATGATCAAAATAAAAGTTGTACATATTGATGAGTTCTACAACTTTGGTATTCATGAGTTTTTCATCTGAAATCATTTACTCTTTTAAAATATTATTTCAAGTTGAAATTATTTGAATTTGAAAATTTGAATCGTTCAAACAAAGTCACATGACAAGATGACCAAAATAAAAGTTGTACATGTTGATGAGTTATACAACTTTTATGTTTACAACATTTTTAGTTTATTTCATTTAATGTCATAAAATTGTAGTTGAAGTTTTAAAATTCAAATTTTTAATTTTTGTTTTTTTTTGTTTTCTATATTGTTTTGAATACATTTGTTTATATATATATTTCTTCATATATAGAATAATACAAAAGATTATATTTGTTCATATACACAATTTTTTATATTACTTTGTGTTTTTATGATATAAAAAATATAGAATTTATGATTTAAAAATAGAAAATATTTGTAGGGGCGGTTGGATCAAGAACCGCCCCTACAAATGCATTTGTAGGGGCGGCTGGATCAGGAACCGCCCCTACAAATAGTCCCGAGTATAAATAGGAGGGCGCACGGGAGTCATCTAGTCTAGGCGTTGTCTTCTTCCTCCGACACCGTCAGGCTGCCCCGCGCGCCTAGGGTTTCCGCCGCTGGCCACGCCGCCGGCCCCGCCACCGATCCCGCTCCCGCGCCCGCCCACACCCGTCCCCCGGTGTCCCGCACCCGGCCCCCGGTGCCCACCCCCGCGCGCCGACGACGCAGGCTCCCGACGCCCCTGCCCCCGCGCACCGACGACATAGGCTTCGGCTCCCCACCTCCCACGCCGCCCTGGGCCCCACGCGCCGCACGAGCGAGCTCAACCCCGCCTGCCACAAGCCGCGTAGGTGATCTCCGCCCCTGCCTCCGCCTGGTGATTCTTTTCAGAAAATCAAAGCAAGTACATAGCCACTTTGTCAACAAAAATCAAAGCAAGTGGGAGCCAAATATTTATACATAATCAAAAGAAAACTAGGCTTCTAGATGAGCAAGACTAGGCTTTTTCGGCTCTGGTCTACTATATACAGTAACTTTAGTGTAAAGTAATGTCTCAACAAGTTGATCCATCAGCCAAAGCATTTGAAAGTTCTAAAAACATGACCTAATTGCTATTTCTACCACCCACCAAAATGAATGTTTTTACAGTAGGGAGACCTCTACTCTCTGTGTGTGTGGTGGGGGGGTTATATATATATATATATATATAATGAAAACCTAAAAAAGGAACAAGTGGGGATCAAATGAACATGAAGTTTAAACCATGAGTCATCTTAAAAGGGAGGTGGCACAAATGATACCAATACAGGAAATGGATGGAATATTAGCAAAGTAGCATACCTTGTCATGAGAAAATGAATTTGAGAAACTAAATGTTCTCCCTTTGAATATATTTGATTTGCTACTTCTAGAATTCATTGTGGATGTTACTTGATATTGGGGCTGGTACTCGCTAACATTGACCATTCCATTATGTTGACTTGATTTTGCAGTCCTGGCTGCTGATCGGGTTTTACTTATACTATTTTCATGTTTGCCTCTTTTTGGTTTTCTTTCAGATGACACATCTTTTTCATGATGTTTGTCATGTAAGTCATCGACAGTTGGAACAAGAAAAATCCAACCTGAGCTTTTGGCTACCTTAGTTTCACGTGTATCAGTAGAATTTTCCATGCCCACTTGTGAAAATCCTATGCCCAATTGCAACTCTTGTGCTTTTGCCTTGGATCAGTTGGATGGTGAACCACTGCCATAATAATTTCTATCATAAGCAAAGCAGTTTGCTTTACTATGCCACTTTGGCATTATAAATTAGCCTATGTGACCAAATTCATTTCAATTTATAGTCATACAAATTGAAATCACACGTAATGATCCCTTCTAGTAAAACATCATTATGATTGGTTTCATGCTACAGAGTCAAACATAGTAGAGCGATCTCAATTACTGAAGTATAGCATATGTAAATATTTTCGTTACTTACTCCACTTCATTTTTCCCAAATACCTATGTTTTCCTAGGATGACACTATTTTTATCTTGTAATTCTTAATGAGCTGGTGCTTATAGCTGATTGTTTTGGATACAACTGTTTGTATATACTACTACTACTACTATACTGAACTACTACTACTACTCTACTCTACTGAACTACTACTACTCTACTTGCTACTACTAGCTACTCCTACTCCTACTAGCTGGCTGCTACTCTACTCTCTTCCCTAGCTGCTGGGTGCTACTCTTAACTACTGGCTGCTACACTTCTCTACTCCTCCTCTACTCTACTCCTCTACTATTACTCTATCTACTATTACTCCTCCTCTACTCAGCAGTTGTTGCTTTTTTACACCTTTTCCTCTCTATGTTTGCTAAGCAGATGTTGCTTTTTTGCCAAATCTCCCCTCTCCTCTCCTCTCCTCTCCTTTGTTTTGCCGATGATGAAATTGTCCAAGTCCATACATTATATGGAATATGAGCTGATGATCAAGAACTTGTGAGGAACTTGGCATCATTAGCAGTCGCCTCTATATTACCTTCTCCTCTCTTCTCTGTTATGATGCCTTGATGCTCCAAGTTCAAGATCAGATGATGATTGACATGTTTCTGAGGCCTCTACTACTGCTATTTCTCATTTTTTTGATATATTGTTGTTTTATAGGACTACTTTGGTTTATAGACCTTTTTTATTTCTTATACCTTCTCGCGTACCTAAAGCACACTTTCTTGCATCTATTAGAACAAAGCGCGAAATAATGTCGCGGACACCAGATAGTGCAGCCTGATGCCCTGAACATGATGAGCAGCCAACCCTTGAGGAGCAAGCACTAGAGGACCAGCTTACTCAGGAACAGTTCGATAACGAGGTAGAAAAGGATCTAGAAGTGATGCTTACTCAGGAGAAGTGTGACGAGGAGGAAGGCCCTGAAGGAGAGGCTGCTGAAGGCGAAGAAGAAGAGGATGATGATGATAATGACTCAGAAGAGGGATATGAAAGTTCCGAGGATCCTTTCCCACGTGAAGCCAGAAGGAGGCCAACGAAGGAAGATTTGGACAAGGATTCTGACCCAAACGAGGAGGTAGGGAAAAAGCCTTAGCTTGTAAATTTTGCTAAAGCTTTGGTTGTGTTACCTCTGCTAACACTTTGACCTATCATATATACAGGCGCCTCCTGAAACTCAAAAAAGACGATGTCGACGTCCACGACATCTCGCTAGACAAGATGGAGTAGAGGAAAGGAGAGCAGAGGCAACAGCCACAGAGACGGATCACGATGCCTCTGCTCCACAACCTCAAGACACAACCATGACTACCATGCCTAAGAGGAAACAAGGGGATAGAAAAGGAAATCTATATCAAAATAAGGCATGCTATGTGATAACGGAGGTTGGGCCAGTATGGGAGATCCTTGAGCCAAAGGAATTAAGAGGATGATTTCGTAATACGATCGGGGCCCTAGTAAGAGATAAATTGAACCCAACAATCCCTAACTAGAAAGAGGTACCAGAGAACAAAAAGAATGAACTATGGGATAGGCAGCTGAAGCTCAATTTTAGATTTTCGGAGGGTAAGCACGAACTGGTAAAAAATGCTTTCAGGATGATGGGAGAGTCATTCCGACGTTGGAGGTCGGAGCTCAACACGAAGTATATCCAAAAGGGGTTAACTCCCTTCAATGAGTTCAACAAAATAACTCCTAGTCAATGGGAGGAGTTCGTGGCTCAGAAGACTTCACCGGAGGCATTGGAGCTCAGTGCCCGTAACACCAAGCTGGCGAAGAGGAACAAACACCACCATCATCTAGGCCCCGGTGGCAACTATGCCAAGGAAGAGCAGTTTAGGAAGATGGATGAAGAGGCCACAGCTGCTGGGAATATCGATGTGATGAATTTGAAGGTACGCTCAAGAAATTGGATATATGCGAGGAGTATAGAATCATCCGATGGTAATCTTAAGTTTGATAAGCCAGAGACCCAAGAGGCAGTATCAAGGATACTAAAATATGTTGAAGACAATGAGAAGGGCTCATTCAATCCTTCTAGAGAGACGGACGAATTTAGCCTTGGCTTGGGAAACAAGGAGCACACAGGCCACACCAGGGGGCTAGGGAAAAGGATGACCTAGAAGTAAGGATTCAAAGAGGACAGGCACATGTACAAGAAACATGGCAGAGACCGGGAGACTAGTCTTGAGCTCCAAGTGAAGGCTCTAGTTGCGAAGGCACTGGAGGAGCAAGGACTGTCTACGCAGCCACGGATATTAGTGATGCCGCCGAAAGAACTGGCATTAGTTGGTAGCCCTCTGAAAGTTCCTATCAGCCAAGGTTCCACTACAGCCACAACCCTCATCGATCGCATATGGGAACCAACTAGTTGCACCTTGGTGTTTCTCAGCGGACGGCAGAACATTGTGATGGAGGTGGCAATGGGTGTGGCACATCCTCCCGGTGGCTTACACCACAATAATAAGATACCGCCGGACTACACTAGGGTCGAGGTGCATACATTGAAGCCCGAGTTCATGTAGTGGCGGATAGACTATGCAACTTCTGAGGGGCTGGTGTTACTCAGAGACGTTATCGGGCAGCTCATCCTCTGGCACAAACGGGACATTATATTGACTGCTTCTTCGCCGCCCCCTCTCCCAAATTTGGAGCGAGTTGTTGAGGTCAGGGAGATATTTTCACCGTCTCATGACCCCCACATTCCTGAGATGCCACATTCTTCCCCGCCTCCTAGCGAGCATGTGCCTGATGAGATGCCACAACCTTCTCTAGCTCGTACCGAGGAAGTGCATCTTGAGATACCACAGTCTTCTCAACAAGCACAGCTGATACATGAATGAGTGCCTCCTAAAGAAGGTGATGCACAAGAAGATGAGGACATGCCTGAATGGGAACTTCAAAAGAAGCATCCAATCACCATAAGGCTAGTTTATGTTCCGATCAAAGATGTCTTGTCGGTGTCCAAGTGGTTTTCCCATGACTAGTTCAAGCCTAAGAACCAAGTTAAAAAGTCCCATCATGGGGTTCTGAGGAGGCCATCACTAGCAAACTCCACCAAATTGCAAAGCAGTATCCAAATGTTGATGCC